>NC_141764.1:96680342-97016413 GCF_982258835.1 Parasteatoda tepidariorum | reverse complement strand
AGCCGAAGTTTAAAATTAAAAATGTTCGAATTTTAAACTAAAAAGTAAACATAAGATTTGTAATAATTTCTTAAAATTTTCGTTCTCTGAAAGATTTCTCAGTTTAAAAATAAAAAGGGAATTTTATAAAGATATCTAGCTGAAATTATTGAAAGAAAATTTAAAAAATTAAAAAAAAGCTTGTTAAGAAATTCATTATACACTTAAAACAAAGTGTTAAAAATATTTTTTTTTTTTTTTTTTAAAAAAAGAAACTTTTTTTAACAAATCAATATTTGCTTGTACTATTATGCGTAAATAATTACAGAATTATTAAGTTCGATCGTAATGTTCAAATTCTTAATGAAGAAGTAAACACAAGTTTTGTTATATTTTCTAAAAATGATCACGCAAATAACAAAAGATTTCTTAGTTTAAAAATAAAAAAATAAACAAAAGTGAAATTTATCAATATATTTACCTAACAGCATAGGAACAAAATTTAAAAAATAAGTTCGTTAAAAAATTATTTGTATGCTTAAAACAAAGAGCTAAATAAATTTTAGAAAAAAAAATGCTTCTTAAACACTATTTTTATTATTATTTCATATAAATAATTAAATTAAATTAAATAATGACCGAATTATGAACGAAAAACAAAGTAAGGCAAAGTTTCTTAATTAAATTCTTAGAAATAAAAACAAAAGAATTGTGATATTCGGTAATATATTTTGCTAATTAACTAATAATATAAAACGAAAATTAAAAAAAAATAATGATTTTACTCTCTAATAAAACGAAGTAGTAATTGATAAAAAAAAAAAAAAGAAATGAATAAAATTCGCAAACTTTTCAAATTCTTTTGAACAAATAAAGTTTATTGACTTATGTCCAAAAAATAAGTTTTGTTTTAACTTTATTTCTAAAAATAAAAACAACTCAAGATTTATAAATTTAAAATCAGTAATAGAAGCCCATTAAATTATTAGAAGTTTTATCCGAAAGGTTTTTAATAAATTAAAAGAAAGTAAAAAAATAACCTAACAAATTTATTTACTTTGTAATTTAATTCCTTAAGGGTGCCTTAAATTAGATTTCCGATAATTTTCACATTTAAAAATATAAAAAAAGTTTTGTCGGAAAATAAATAAAAAACTTACCTAATTAATGAAGAAACTTTTCTTTATAAATTCTTTCCAATAATAGATTGCGTTCAGAACAAGGTTACGACGGCGATCACGAAGTTAATCCCATTGAAAATAATCTACAAGAAACGATTTCAAATCGCGAAGTTGCGAAAACGAACATGTGATATAACGATATAAGGTCTCAAAAGTGATTCTGATTCTACCGCTCATCAGTCAAGGCCGTCTCAACATAACGAAACAATATCGTCTTCCACAGCGCGAGTTGGCATCGGAACGTAAGAGAAAGTCCTTGCGTGTATCGCTATATCGTCTTCTTCACTCGACGGCTTAAATCAAATATCTGATGCATCGCTTGGAATGTAAGTCGCTGTATCGGTTTGCCGATATAGGCGTTAAATCGATATGTCGCGATATATCGATTTATAGCCCAGTCCTAATTACAACGATAACTGGCATGACTTACAAAAAGTAAAAAGCATTATTTATACAATCTTTCAACAAAAAAAAATTAAAGCAACTAAATGTTATTTGAAGGGTTGTGTACGAATGTTGGCGAAGTCTTTATAGCATAACAATGATTTAGTCTGGTTGTATGATCACTTGAGTAAAACATAAACTCAATCATGGATCTGATTGTCTATAAGAATCGCTTGTTGACATCATCAATTTATTTTTCCGAGTTATTAATGTAATATTGACTATTGCAGATTCAAATTGATCAATTAACATGCTTTTAAATATTTTGAAATCTAAACAAAAAGAGAAAATTGTCTTTAAGTTTTTAATTTTGGATTGCTAGTAAAACAACTGGTAAGTTAACATTTGTACTTGAAAAATGTTGTTAAAAACAGAAGAGGGGGACCCTATTTGGGGACTATAAAATTTTACTGCCCACTAGACAGACACATCAGAATCTTTGACTTTTATACTCCCCACGAATTGACTTAACCTGAAATGTTTAACCATCGAAATGACAATTAAAATTATCCCTATTCTTGAATCTTTGTATTTATTGCTTTCTTAATTTGTTTGTCTCGTTTTAGGAATGGACTTACATGAATAGCGCCAGCGGAATTTTTTTTAACATGACGAATAATCGATAGGAATGTATAAATGGGAAGTTAAAGACTGTAATAAGGAAGTTAAGCTCTATCTTGGCATTCATAAAAAGTATGTTCTCAAATATATATTCAACGAGAAAGGAGAGTGATCAGGCTACAGCTGCATTAAAGGTACCATCTTTAAAATTTCCGGCTGGAAGTGTCGAAGAACTGTAGCACCAAATTTTAATTCCTTATCCTTTTAACATGCACCTAAATCAAATAAGTATGTCTAAGGATCCGAAAATTACAACAGATAAGGAATCTAATTTTATGTATTAATATGAGGGAAATTTTTACACTACTAGTGCCATCTCCTTTCATTGTGTGTGGTTCAATGCTATAAAACTACCTTGCAGACACATACTATCAGTCCGAAAAAAGTTATCAATCAATACATTTGATCAGATTTTGTGTGACAAGAGGTGGTTAAGAAGTCATCTCGAATCTGTACATAGATTGTTTAGTAACAGTTGCATAGATTTCAAGAACTCTTATACTGAAGCAGAAAAAACCAACAGTGTTCCAAAAACCACCACTGCGAGATCCTCTCATCTTTTAACCTTAATGCAAAAAGTTGCCGCTGAGTCCACTGGAAGTGAGTTTCTGAAGAAAGAAGATTCTTTAAAACTCTTGCTCAAGTAAGATTTACTTTACCTTTTTTAAGTAGAGAAAAAATGGTACAGAAATTATGTTTTATCCTGTTTACAATAACAGGTGTTGATCTAATTTTTACATTTGATTTTCTGTGTGGAATAATAATGAGGTAGTCATTCGAGGCAAAAGATTCGTTATGATAAATGCTGTATACTCTGTAAAGGTTTTTATTCCTCTCTTAATTGCATATTTAGAAATTTGTCTTATTTTAGCTTGTGGGAAAAAGGTCAAAAGGTTACTGTAAGTGTAGCTGAACCAATAAAGAATGTAGATACTGCTTCAGTTGATCATAATTATGGATGTTCAGCTGCCCAGTTAGCTTCCAGTTCAGCTGTGAGAGATATAGGGTAAGATAACTCATAGAATTTCTTAATCTGAACCGGGAGAAATAGTGGTTGTCCGACGTCCAGCAAAAGCAACAGGAGAACCAACAAGGACTCAGCCAAAGTCCAGAGGTCCTCTACTTGTGACTGAAGTCCACCCCAACGATACGTACAGAGTGACCCAAATGGAAGAAAAAGTGGAAAATAGGTACTACGCAACAACGTCCCACGTGAGTCAACTAAAGGCATGGCGACCACCAGTACACGATGATGATGAGGTCTCAGGTAACTTATAAATTGGAAACCGGAAATATGAACTTTTGTTTTTTTATTTACTTCTAAGAAAAGAACTAAGAAAGAATAAATAATAATAGTGAGAAATTCAAAACAGGACTGTCGCAGGAGAGAAATAGAAAAATGCTCAGGTCCAGCTCGGGACCCCGGGTGCGTCGTGCCCGTCACACAAGCGTGAGCCCTTGGGGTCCTCTTGAATGGAAACTTAAAAGAAGAGCTCACCAAATCTCTGCTCGATATACTCCTTTTCAAACAAAACGACTCCTTTGGGAAAAATCGTCGACTGATAGCACCCAATTGCATCATTCACCGTGACTCTAGTGGTCTTCTAAGAGTGGAGACAAAACTTGTCTCGACTGGTGATGGTGATTTTTTTCAGACGTCCTATCCTGTTGCCATACAGGAATGAAATAGTTTTCAAACTCATCGAAGAGACTCATCGAACTTACAGCCATGTAGGTGTACAAACACTTGTCATAACCCTTAGTGAAAAGTACTGGATTTTGCGATCAAGATAAACCATTCGATCAATTGTTTCCAAATGTGTAATTTGCCAAAGATTTAAATCCAATTCTGCTACGACGATGTTCGCTCCTCTTCCAGAAGAACGTGTGCGAATATCAGCAGTGTTCGAAACAACTGGAGTTGATTTAGCTGGTCCTTTGGTTCTGCGAAATTGTGACAAAGTTTGGATTGCAATCTTCACGTGTACAGTGCGGTACATTATGAAAAAATCATTGGAAAGATGCATATTTATTATAATTTATATATCATGAACTTATTTGAATGCTAATTATTTTTTATTTATTTGTATAATGTTACATTTGTATAATGTTACAGTTACATTAGCCGTTAGGCCATTAAACTTCTTGCTTGCCAATAGCGTTGAAATGTACAAGAAAAATCTATCTGTGCTTCACACTCGTCCACTATCACATAAAACACACAAAGGTGAAGAAGGAATTATGTTACTTATGTATTTCAGGTGCAATAAATAAGCAACCAAATTACTTGTGGTGTTTAATTAAATGTGGATAATGGGGAACATAATAGAAAGATTATGGCAATAGTATTTTTCTGACTCCTAAGATTGATAATTAACAATATTATTCTTTTTTAAAAATTATCATTTCTAAAAAAATATTCTTCAGTTTCCTTAGTGTCAAAAATATTTAAGTTTTAATGCTATCAAATATTGTTATTAAAATTGTTTAAAAATTTATCCTAAATTGTTTTCTTACAGCAAGTACCTACCTAATGAAACATAAAATTTCTAGTAAATAATTCTCTAGCATTCAAATTTCTAGTGAAAGATTTAGTATATTTATTCGTGAATCAGACACCCCTTTAATTGGATGCTTATGGCTTTGTTGTTTCTCTGATTCATTCTAGTTATTAAAAAAAATTGTGATTAAAGGATTATAGTTTTCTTTAGTGCCAAGATTCACTCTCTTTTTTTTAATTTTCAGTTACATTTATGCAGACAGCTCTCCATTTGATGCGTGAGATGATTTTTCTACTGTAAAGAGGATTCTTATCCAGAAACTAATTTTGATATCTAAATTAACTGGCTATGCTGAACTAAATATCACAAGGCATCTACAGTGAAATCACCAGTGCAATTAAGACAATGACAAAGGCTAGTGATAGATCATCGAACAAGGTTTTAACTGATCTTCCAAGTAACTTCCTTAGACCAACGGCTGCTACTAATTATCATAGGTTTCATAATATTTTAAAATGTTCTACATTATTTATAGACATCTTAAGTCTTTTTTATTCTTTTCTTTTTAAAAAAAGACCAGTGATAATAGACTGTAATTTATTGTACTTAAGGCTACAGTAGACCTTCAAAATAGCGAAAATTGGTGAAAATTTCGTTTTTTTTTTGTTTTTAGTGCATTTCGATGCCGTATTGATTGCTTTATCCCCTGAAAATTTTTTTTTGAATTTTGATAATTTTTTGAATAGTTATGAGCTGTTTTCGTTACCGAAGCCACGCCCCTTTAGTTACGTTTTGCAAAACGAAACTAATGAATCTAAACTAAAGCGCAGAAGTGTTTTACCAACCAGTAAGTAAGAATTATCTCATTTTATTGAAAGTATTTTCAAAATTAAATTATTGACATCAAAATTTAGTTGGCAACACTATTTTCACTACGTCTGTATTGTTTTGATTTTCGAATTCCATTGTTTGTTTATATTTGATTTCGTTAGTTCCGAAGGTTTTTTATTCGATATTTATCAGAAACAGCTTTTTTTAAAGCTAATTACAGTTTATATTTGTTTTGTTTCTATTATTGTTAATTTTTAGTTTCTTGTTATATTATTTCATTTACGTTTTTATTATGGATTTGTTATCTTCTAAGTGGAGGAAAATAAAAGGTCGTCCTTCTAACACCCGTATTCACCACGCCGAGTTAAATTCAAGAGTAACTCGGGGATCCGAAAATCCACAGTTCAGAGTTACTCTCGGATTAACCCTCGCTTTTTATTCTCCAACCGTTTTCAACAGAGGATTTCACAACTCGAGTTTAACTCTTGCAGGAAATATAACGAGGCCTTTGATTGGGCAAGGTAAAACCATGTGACTTTGTATATAATATAAACACGTGAATAAACAAATTAGCGTGAGTATCGCTCAGCATAAAATCTTACAGCAGTTAAAACTTTTTCCGTTAGAGTTAAGGCATTGTACCGATCTGTATCAGATTCCAACTTACTGCCAATTTTGGAGATCGGTTCTTCAATCGTTGGTTTTAAGAAACGATATCTTTCAAAAAAGTCTATTTCATCTAACTCTTCTAGGTTATTATTTCTGATAGTTGCGACATATCTTTCCCTTCTTTCCACAGTTTCAAGAAATTCAAGATCTTCAAGCTCAAACGCAGCGATAGAATCATCCATCTTTTTTGTTTACAAGCTCCTCGCGAATAGGTTACCCTCCGATAACTCGGCAAAAACGGAGGGTTACCCGAGAGTCAGAACTGTAGATGAAAATCTGCGAGTTTGGCAAAATTTCGGCTGGAGAATAACGTTTCGCACTTAACTCGTGATTTTACTCTTACCCATAGATTACCCGGAGGTAATCCGTGTTGGTGAATACGGACGTAAAAGGCGAAGGGCTGCTCTTGCCAATTCTAAAAAAAGGTGGTCAAAAGTAACTGAAGAAGCTTCAACTTCGAATATTGAAGCCGGAAAGGATTCAATAATCTCTGAATTGTCTGCACAATCAATAACTCTAGAATCCAACTATGTGTTTGCTCACAAGTCTATGTTTGCAGAGTTGCTGCAAAAAATTCATTGCACAACTTGTGGCCAATGTGCATTGGAACTAAGGCAGAACAATTCATTAGGCTTTTCTGTCAAATTGGAACTGTTGTGCAGTTCTTGCAACAAGTCCTATGGGACAACTTTTTCAAGTGTACGGAGTGACACTGATCGAAGTTTTGATATAAATAAAAAAACTTGTCCAAGCATTTCTGTTGATGGGAAAAGGTCATGCTTCCTTAGAACAGTTTTCTGGAGTTTTAAACATGCCTTCCATGGATAAAAAACATTCAACAAATTCTTGCACAATATAGCAAAAGATAACTACAAATTAAAACAAAAAATGTTTGAAAACTCAAGGCTCATTGTACATAATGCACATAAAGAGATAAACTCAAAACAAAGCGACATACTAGATGTCAGTGTTTCCTTCGATGGTAGCTGGCAAAAGCGAGGCCATACGTCAAATTTGGGTCTTGGCGTTGTAATAGACATTTTGACTGGTCTCGTTATAGATTACCAAGTACTGTCGAAGTACTGTCAAAACTGCACTGTCTCTAAACATGATCTTGGAGAGAACAATGTAGAGTTTTCTGTCTGGTATGGTGGGCATATTGAGGAGTGCGAGCAAAATTTCAATGGATCCTCAGGTGCAATAGAGGTTGAAGCCGCACTCATTATGTGGCGACGATCCATCACTGAGTGTAAAATGAGATATATTTCTGTTCTCAGTGATGGTGACTCAAAAACTTACCAACAACTTTGCGAGGCTCAGATATATGGCCCTGATGTCGCCATAGAAAAAGAAGAGTGTCTCAACCACGTGGCTAAGAGACTAGGGACTGCTCTTAGAAACAAAATTACTCTTGGGGGTAAAAAAAAGGGGAGCATAACTGAAAAAAGTATAGTTCGCTTACAAAACTACTACAGAAAGGCAAAAAAAGACAATGCTCCTGATTTGGTAAAGATGAAGACTGCAATCTATGCCAGTCTTCATCATTGTGCCTCAACTGACCAAAAAAGTAACAACAATTTGTGTCCTGTAGGGGAATCGTCTTGGTGTTTTGTTCAACGAGCAAAGGCGAAACCCCCAAAATCTCACAGTGGCATGAAAATGCAACTCTCTCAGCTAGTCGTTGAAAAAATCATGCCTGTGTACCAGCGACTAGCTTCAGATAGCACAAGATTGGAGATAGCAGTGTGTGAAGCTGTTGAAACTTTAAATTTGGGGAATGTGAAAGCCTTGGAAATATCAAAGACTGATCTTGATATTCATACATATAGTCATGTAACAGCTTAGCGGAGAGATCAGCGGCGCTCTAGCCAAATGAAGCGAAATTTAGCGGAGGAAAAAACTTTCGCTGCTAAAAAGAAATTAAAAGCTGATGACATTTCATATAGTGCTGGTGGATTTTGATGAAATTTTTTCAGAATTGTTATATTGATATCTCTAAATTTTGTTTGAGAAAAAAAAGTTTGAATTGGATAAAATTTTAAGTTTCATTTTAGTAAAATAAAAATGTACATTTATGTATTATTATTTTGTCTCTAAACAATTTACAATTATTTCCTAACTTACATCAAAATACTTGTCTTGGTCTCTCTGATGAATCAAGCTAATCAACTTACTTTTACAGTGTTTTCAATTTATGATTGATTTAAATTTGCTATTTTTTTACTGTTAGATTTTATTTAAAAAAAGGGAAATCATTTATTTTAATTGATGAGCTTGATACCGAACAAAAAAGAAACACAATGTGAAGCTTTCATTTTTATGTAGAAAATTTTAATTTTTTAAACTTCACATTTACGATTTAATCTAATTTTTTATTCTGTTATATTTTTTGTATATAACTATCCAAAAATTATTAATGATTAGCTTGATACAGAACACAAAGGAGACATTGATCTTGTCAAAGTGAAGTTTTTAATTCTCATTATAAAAATTTTTTTTTCAAATTTGATGAATTTTTGTTACGATTCAAATGGCTGGAATTTTTTTTTCTAAACTTTCAGAATATCCTTAGTTAGCTAGGATACATATTGGAAGAAGAAAAAAATTAACTTTTAAAGATAAAAAAAAATTTTTTTTTTGAAGGTCCACTGTAGCCTTAAATGTTGAATATTTAGATTTTAAAATTGATATTGTTGATAAAATAATCAAACTTGGCGTTTTTGATAAAAGGAAATCTTTTAAATTTAAAGTTATTTTTTTCTGCAACTTTAATACTAATCTGTGTGATAAAATTTCTAAAAATTTAGTTTTTTCACAATTGGTTAGGGTTAAAAATATTTGCAATAACGTGGAAAGTTTTCAGGAGGCTGTGAATAATTTTTTGAATAATTTGAGTAATAATGATTTTCCTTTTCACTTTTGTAATGTTAAATTTTTGATTCAGAAAATGATTGAAGAATACTAGATTTTTAATTCTTTTAACAGGGCGCAATTCAAGTCTTAACTGAGCAGCCCCAGTTAAGCATTATATTAATTTGTTACTTAAAATTCTCTTTTACTTCTCTCTATTTTTTCAATCTTCGCATTTGAATAGAGGGCGTTGTTTTCTTTTGTTTTAAGTGTTTGCTTTGCATTTAGTTTGCTTGTGAAATCGTTGTTTGACCGGCTTAATGTGAGTTTTATTTTCTCAAGTTTTTGTTTGAATTTCTTTTCTGAATTGGTTTTATGTATTTCTCCCTGAACTTATACAAAACCTTAGGGATACTGAGAGAGTTACTTTTGGCATTTAATTTTGCCTCTCTCTCAATAGAAAAGATTTTGTTTTATGGCTTCCGAGGCCGGTACCCCCTGAAGACGTCAGCTTCGGTGGTCATATTCTATTCTTTGTATTCATATTGTATTCTTTGTCTATTGTTAGAAATTATTTTGAGCCATGTTCAGAATAAATCTTTATACACTTAGTTTTATTACAATACCTATAAATTACTGACAAGAAGAGAAAATTTATAAGCCAAAAACCATGTTTTATAATTATATTTCGTTTTAGTCTATGCATGTCCATGGGTATCAACAATAAGGAACAAAAGTGTGCTCTAGAAAATCCAACAAATTGAAACTTTTAGTTCGCTGTTATTGTTATAAATTTTTTATTCTAAATAATTAGAAATAATGCTACTTTTATGTCATATTGCATCTTCTCAAATTCATTAACTCGGCCTATAAGTTGCCTCTTTTAATTTAAAGCTACAAACCTTATTTCTGTCAATTATATGTGATTAATTAATGTTGTGGTTAAAAAAATTTAATAAAAAAAATTACATTTATCAGACAAGAAGAGCTGGCTCACTGTTTCTCTTTTACTAAACACAAACTTTGTTCATTAAAAAAAAATAATAAACAGTTCAAAAAAATATTTTTTAATAATTCGAGTTCTATTTTAACATTAAAATGCAAGTTAAGGATTTTTGCAGGTTAATAAAGTGCACAGCAATATTATGTAAGATAATATGTAATTTTTTGAAATACATATGAAATATGAAACTTTAAAAACGAAAAAAAAGCCTTATTACTAGGAATCTAGGATAAAATACAAATATTTCAGGTAAAGGTAAATGAAGGTTAAATTTTTAAAAAAATTAAAAAGGAGAAACATTATTTTGCATGCATTTCTCCTTTCTCAAAAATTTGTATTTTAAAAAATGCAAATATAAGGATAAAAATTATATTTAGCTGTGTTTTCATAGTATTAACCTTCTATTTAATAATCAAATATTCTTAAAAATAATTTTCACATAACTTTATTTTCAGCATTCGTGATTTCTTTTTTGTAATGATAAAGACAATTATTTATTGTAGTAAAATTATTGATTAAAGGAAAGATGAAAAAATATAGAACAAGCAGCTCTATTTCAAACATGGCATATATAGAACATTTTTGTCATATCTTTTTTCTTAATAGTAAAACAGATACTATCACTGTATAAATTCTTGTTGACATGATTTAATGCCATATTTCAGGCTTACTTTTTGAAAAAGATGGGTCTGTCAGCACAGTAAACTACATGAAACCCCCGATTCCAAAAGAAATGCGAATTGTAAAGCCCAAATGACACTAATTATAAAGAAAATGACAAAACACACCATAAGAAAGGACAAGTTTTTGAAGCGATCACCTCCTTTACCAGTCTGGGTTACTTTGAGCATGCAACACACACATAGTATTCATTCTGCAGAATTTCTTCGAAAAACAGATACTATATAAATTCTTGTTGACATGATTTAATGCCATATTTCAGGCTTACTTTTTGAAAAAGATGGGTCTGTCAGCACAGTAAACTACATAAAACCCCCGATTCCAAAAGAAATGCGAATTGTAAAGCCCAAATGACACTAATTATAAAGAAAATGACAAAACACACCATAAGAAAGGACAAGTTTTTGAAGCGATCACCTCCTTTACCAGTCTGGGTTACTTTGAGCATGCAACACACACATAGTATTCATTCTGCAGAATTTCTTCGAAAAACAGATACTATATAAATTCTTGTTGACATGATTTAATGCCATATTTCAGGTTTACTTTTTGCAAAAGATGGGTCTGTCAGCACAGTAAACTACATGAAACCCCCGATTCCAAAAGAAATGCGAATTGTAAAGCCCAAATGACACTAATTATAAAGAAAATGACAAAACACACCATAAGAAAGGACAAGTTTTTGAAGCGATCACCTCCTTTACCAGTCTGGGTTACTTTGAGCATGCAACACACACATAGTATTCATTCTGCAGAATCTCTTCGAATGTTAAGAGTTTCTGAAGAGGTATTTGTATAGCTATTTCTGAATAATTAGTTTTTTTCCCCCTATAAAATAAATATTAGCTTTTTTGCATTTTCAGGTGAAAAACAACTTTAGTGACTATTTCTCTTCTGGAATGACTCCAGCAAAAGTCATTAATCATTATGCATCACGAGACAAAATTTTTATTGGTCCACAACTATGAAGATTTAGCAAATGCTTCTATGAATCCTACGCGAAGACAGGTTCATTATTTGCATGATTGCTGGCGCACTATTAATTTAGGATCTTATTTAACACCATTAGAGAAATTAAGAGAGAAAATTCCATCATATAATTATAATGGTAAATTTACTTTTTTTATTTAACTAATGATTCTGTATATTTAAAGATTTGAGACTAACTCTTTTATAAACGCTCATAAAAATTACGAAGTTGAAATAAAAAGGGAAATATGAGAACTTAATCATTTTAGAGAGACAAGATTTTAAGGAAAAATAACTGACCTCTCAATTCTTTGATATATAAATAAGTAGCCTGTGAATTTTTTTTATCAGCATTAATGGTACTACATCCTAACTCTATATGTTTTTGTCAATTCTTTGCTTTTCTCTTTGAAAAATAAATAAATAATGGGAATTAAACTTTATTTGTTCATACTTTTCTTGGAAGGAAAAAAACCATACTTCTTTTTTTAAATTTCTGTATTTAAAAACTTTTCAAGCAGCTTTGTTACAAGAATTTTAATTTAAATTAGGTTAATGTTAACCCCAACAAAAAAAAAAAAGGAAGAAACAAAGATATTTTAATATAAAAATTCGACATAAGTTAAAATTATTTAGTTAAAAATATTTTAAATTTAGGCATTTAATAAAATCTGTAAATATTTCTAGGCTCGATAATAAAAATTTATGATGTCATTGATGGATGGCCAGGGCTTCTTGTTTCACCAATTATGAAGATAGCCCAATTTTAGGCAGCTTCAAAAGAAATGATTTTCATCGATTCAATATGTAGCTGTGAGAGAACATCATCAACTTTAACAGTTTTATTGTCAGCAACCAATAGCCACAATCATTCACAAGTGCCAAACTACAGAAAATTATATTAATGCATTCACATTGTTAATTGAAAGTTTTCCCAAATGCTTCGGAGGTGAAGATGTAAGTATTTATTTTTTGAAACATTTTATTTATATAAACAAAAACAAAAAAAATGAAAAATTCATATTTTTATAAAAGATTTAATAAAATAACATATTAATTTAAAAGAAGCTTAGTAAATTTAAGCATCCTAGATTCATTAGGTGAATAATACCAAGAAACTGAAAAGAAAATATATACTCGATAATTTAAAAACTTCATTTGCTTCAAAAATTATAAAAATGGAATATATCAACATGCTTCAAGAGTTATTTTATTCTGATATGCAAAAATTTTCTGCATTTTTTTATTTATATCGAGTGAGTCTAGAAAATGGGTACCTATTTTTGAGAACTCGAAATATGTTTACTTTTTTCCATCTTTACATTATTTAAAACAAATTAAGTATTTACATAATCTAGATTTTAAATTCACTATTAATAAAACCTTTCACAGTTATTTAACTTAAGTTAATACAACTCAAATGTGTTTTTGTCTATAATACATACACATTTGTCTGTAATACTTAAAACAACAAGTTATCAGACAGATTTAATTAAACTTTCAAAAGGCATGCAAAGCCAATGATCCGATTAATGTAACATCTATATTTGTGTTTTATAAGAATAACTATTATTCCGTATCTAAAGCCGTTTATTTTAAATCAAATATTGTAAGCAAATACTATAATACTTAGTCGAAAATTTTAATTTGCTCTCTAAAAACTGAGAAATTTATGTTTAGTTAGTTAGTTATTGGCGCAAGAGCCAGCTGTGGCTATATCGCACCTACATGAGAAATTTATAAAGTGCAACTGTTGGCTCTTCTGTTTCAATAGGTTACCGACCCCTGACTTAAGGCCACTCAAGGTCTAGCATAATGGATTACCTAAAAATAGCATCCATCATCCTAGGATAATTAAAGTATTTGGAATAGAAAATAATTTTATTTAAATATCAGTCTTAGACTTACCCTGTAAAATTAAGAAATATATGCAATTATAATTCTTAGATATAACTTTACTTCCATTACAATAAAAGAGTAGTTTAAATAAATTGTTATTGTTAATTATTTTTTAGGTTATGTATGCTTCTACAAAAAGAAACCTTTCTGAAGCAGTAAGCGAAGTGCGAAATGAAAAACAGTATCCACAATTTGTAGCAAGATTAAACTCTTTTTTCCTTAAGAATGGGTCTTGCTGGATAGATCATTAACCAGGGATAATACTACTAACAACTATGCCGAGTCAACGATTCGCATAGTTAAAGATATTGTTCTAAATAGGACCAAGGCTTAGTAATAATGTAGTAGCTTTGATTGAATTTAGTCAACGATTCGCATAGTTAAAGATATTGTTCTAAATAGGACCAAGGCTTTTAATGTAGTAGCTTTGATTGAATTTTGTCTAGAGGTTTGGGAGAAATTTTTAAAACTTTTGAAATACGCACACTCTCGCAGAAAAAATGTAGATTTAATATTTAAATCAGTATATGAAAAGAGCAAATCCACAAAAGATGAAAATGTGCGAGAGTGTGCACCAAATTTGTTTGAGGTGCAGAGCCAAAATGATGTAATAAATCATACACTATTAACACTGAGTTAGGGGTTTGCACTTGCCCAACTGGAATGCATGGGACATTTCGCAACCACCAATGCCTTTTCCTTAAGGGAAAAAAAACTTTCTTTGCTCAATGCACCTCCCATTTCAGCAGGGGAAAAATATGCATTGGCGAAATTAGCATTAGGAGATAAGTGTTCCCCTTCTTCCTTTTTCTCTGAATTTACGGAAAGAGATACTGCCAATCCTCCTTTACTAGAGGAGGAAATATCAGCAGAAAATAATCAAGATAATGAAACCTTTGACATGGAAATTGATCCTCTCAATCAAAATGCTAATGATGAAGAAAAAAATGAAATGGCTGTAGAACTAGATAGAATAAAAAAATTTCTTTGTCAAAGTACATTAAAAAAAAAGAAAAGTTAATTATATTGTTAACAAATTTAAAAAGAAAAACAAATCAGCCGATGATTTTGACAAACTGATGTTTTCCAAGTCTACTTTTCGAGACAGAAAAATACCGACTTCAATTTCCAGACGGTGAGTAGGCTTGACTCGCACTAAAACAAGGGTTCCAGGCGGACGGCCTCCTGGCAAAATAATCAAATCTCTAAAAAGAAAACGATGTTTAAAATTAAGTATTAGCAAAAATAGACCAAACGCTAAGTCACACTAGTTAATTTTGAAAAAAATAGGTTAAAAAATATTAATTTAACTTTTATTTTTTTGTTACAATTTTTTTTAAACATAAAATTTGTACACTTAATAACTTTCTGTTAATACCTATCATATTACAGATTCACTAATTTTTGTATTTTTCTTGCTTAAATTTTAATTTAAGAAACCCTAATGTTCTATAGCCATTTTCTTTTTGATGAGATAGTTAAATACATATATACACATCAATCCTAACTGAACGGCTCTAAAAATTTTAATAAATACTACAAATTCTTTTAATTAACACGAAATATTAATTTTTTTAAACTCATTCTTTTGGTTATTTTCTGCTGATATTTGAGTAGTTTACTATAAAGCTTAAATATTATTAGTTCCCCCCCCCCAGATATATGAATGAGTTATTTGTTCAAAATATATTTAGAAGATTACACTTCAGTTTATTATAAGTTTGAAATAATTTTTTTTATTAATAATTTAACATTATGAAATCTCATTCCCTTGCTCGCAACTCTTAGCACTTACAAATGCAAAAAATTTTAATGCTTTTGTTGTTCAACCTTTACTTTTTTAATATTAATACCTGTAACGCTGTTACTATGAATAAAGCTGGTAAAGTTTTTAATCTTTAAATAGGTTTCATATAGAGCAAGAAATTTGATATTCATATTTTATATTCCCCCACTCGTAATGATTTAAAATATTTCAGATCTAAGGAACTATTATTTGTTTAAAAATGGTGAACATGTTCTGCAAAACAAATATCAGTAAATTGGGACAAGTTTTTCAGTGCGTAAAAATGAAACTGAATAAGCAAATTTGATAAGTATTAAAATATCGATTTCCTATAGTGAGATATTTAAATACATATTATTTTAATTTATTAATGGAATAAACTTCAGAAGCAATTAATGCTATTCAATTCAAGCAAATAATGCAAGGTTACTACATTCTTGTGATGTCGTATTCTATACAGATTATTTATTTTTTTAAAAATACACCAATAACTGTTTTTTTTTCCTATTATGGTCATAGTTTAAGAAAATATTTTAATTTATTCACGGGAATAAACTTCAAAACCAAATAATGTTTATTTCCACATTCCCTAACTGAATGACATTCTTGAGACGCCTTTAAAAATATAAGAATCAACTTCAAGTTAAAAAAGATATTTTTATTTCACTGTTTTTTTTTCTTTTTTTAAGCAGTTGAGGGATGACATAGACTTAAATATATTCATAAACAAATTATTTTAAACAATTACTAAAACTTATTAAACTACTAATTATTTACTAAAACAATAATTTTCACTCTTTAATAAAAATCTTAATTTTTTTTTTTTTTTTTTTTTTAATATTAAGCACACAACTACTCTGTTTTCTGGGCAAATATCTTTTCCCATAACTTATTACATAAAATATGAAATCTCTGACATAGTCTTTATCGATGTTATCACTATTTGAAAATAGCCTATTTGTATAGAGATCTCCTCATTTAAACTTTTAATTCAGTCACAAATCTTCAGTGTTAATGGTGTAGGATTTATTAATTTTGTGCAATCGAATCTATCATTTTTATTTATTGTAATATTGCTGTATTATCTCATGTGTATAATTAGAAGGAGAAAACAATATGCTCATATTAAAATATTTATTAGAAACAGTTTTAACCAAATTACTCCAGAGTAGGTTAAGCAGTAACATCCATATGCCTACATTAATATATACTAGGAGGCTCCGCCCCCTGCTCGCTAACGCTCGCCGACCCCCGAGAATGAGGAACCTGCATGCTTCGGGTAATCGCAGAATGTTGATTTTTTTTAATGGTCTATATCGTAAAACTCTCTAAAATCAATTCAGAATTTAAAAAACTGCCCCGAATTTTAAAATATTTTAACTTAAAATTAGCCCATAACGAAACTAACATCAAGTGACACAAAACGAGGCGTGGTTTACTTATGACGTCAAGATACAGTAACTCAGCAAACGGAAGGAGTTAAACCATAGCTTTCTATCGAGAAAAGTGACTTTGTTTACATATTAATTTCATTTATTTGAGTAAATTGTAGTAACTTTTTAGTAAAATGCAAGTGGAAAAAGATTTTGTCAAAGGTCAGTCGGACAATCTACCGAAGATAGATTCCTTTTCTTTGTTTTCTTTCTTTGGAAAGAATCCAGATTTCTTTAGTGCAGAAATCAAGGGTGTGAAAATGATGCGGTAAGTAAACTTCTTTTGCTAATTTAAAAAATAAGTTTATGCAATATATAATTAAGAAATAATTCGTAAAATTACTTTAGCTAAACTTAAGTTAGATTAAAAGTCGAGTTATGCTTATATTTCTTTAAAAATACATGCTAGTGCATGTGATATCTAGAATATTATAATCGTTCTCATTTATGAATTTCTAGGTTAAAATATGAAGATAAATGGCACACTTCTTAATAATATTTAACAAATTTCAATTTTTCTTGTAATATAATGTTTAAATTCAATTATTTTGTTTTCAAATTCTCTTACCAAAATGTAAACAGCGATCAATTGCAGATAATCTTTTTGTGTGGAGTATGCATATATAAAGTAAACATACTTACAGATTATTGAAAAAAATTAGTTTATTTTATAATGGTTTGTAACATATAATTCTGTTCTTTTTTAACTTATGTTAACTAAAACAAAAATGAATATATGATTGTATAGCATGTAAGGATTGATATTATATAATGATTGTGTAACCTGTGATTCCATTTCTTTTTTATCCAATTTAATTGCAATTAAAATACACATAAAATTGATATGATACATTAAAATTAAGATGTAATGCATACTATAATAACTGTAAAACTATAACTATTTCAATACTGAATAAGGTTTATGTCAAATATTATAGTTGCATTTCTTTTTAATCTAATTTATTACAGAATTGAGGAAATATATTAAATTTATAGTTTATGTTGGTTAGGTTATATAATGCATAATGACTGATATTACCTAATGGTTGGTTTATATGTTGTTGCCTTTCTTTTTACCTAATTTAATTGTAATTTAAATATCTATAAAATAGATTTTGCTCTAATGAAACTTAATTTAAATTTTAAGATCTGGACGAGAAAATTATGGAGACAGTGCCATAGGATATGTGCAAGTCAGGCGACAGGCAAATATATGCACTGTGAGAGCAAAAGTGACTCCAGAACACAAAGTGAGAACAAAACCGTACTCTGTGGAATTAATAGTGGATGAGAGAGACGAGGAGATTTTATTCGTAGAATGTAAAGATTGTGCTGCATCATTGGGTAATTTTTTTTATTTTTAGAAATACAGTTAGTGGGCACTGATTACCCAGGGGTATATCTGGGCCAAATTTACTACCGTTTAGCTGTACCTTCACAAATTCAACTTTAGGAAATACTTTTTTTTAAAGTTTTATTTTTGCATCCCATAGGAAACAATAAATCCATATTTTGGTGTTCATTTTATAATATACTTTTAAATTTTCACAAAATCGGTATCTCTTAGAAAAACCTGGGCAGACCCCTGAACTATTAGGACTTATGAGAAAATTCAGTTGACCAATTTTTTAAAATTTTCAAGTTCTAACCAAGCTGATAATAAGAACTAGTTTCAGAACTTGTACTGTTTCAACAGAATTTTTTTTTAAATTCTGTTTTTTGTATGTGTATAATACCTGCAAAGTCTCTTTATTTTTTAACGAAGACTACTGTATTTCACAACTATCTCCTGTTTACCTGTATTGTTCTCAATTTATTGAAGAAATGTGTTTTCTTTGTATGTTCAGGTGTTTCGAAGTTTGTAATTTTTGGAAAATTATTATCACTTTCAAAATTTATTGCAAAAAGTGCATTTCCTTTGAAAGTGATAGAATATGAATTTTATACCCAAATAAATATTTCCTTTTGTTTTACACTACCTTTGCAAACTAAGTAATCAGTGCTATTTTGGGCGATATTTCCATATTGTGATCTGCCGCGCAGACTACAATCGCCAAAGTGCCGAATAGATTTTATATGGATTTAAAAAAAAAAATTTTTTTGATCTTTCCCATTTTTTTTTTTTTTTTTTTTTTAGTTTTTTGCAGGCCGCTGTCTGTAAGTTGCGATAAATCACGATGTGGAATTCTCCCCCTATTTTTGTCATTATAATGAAATTTAATATTCGAAAATGTTTTGTGCTTGAATTCTAAAATATAACCATCTTATTTTTATAGGAGGCTGTAAGCATGCAGTGTCTCTTATTACCTGGGTGCATAGGCGGAGTGAGGAGCCGTCTCCTACTTCAGTCAAATCGTACTGGAAAAAGGCAAAGTTGTCCGAAGTAGGCACAAAACTTAAATTTGTGAAAGCTAGGGACATCCCTACTCCAAAAGACAGAGCTGACACAACAAATGATGGGTCCTTTTTACAAGCAATATTGACTCAAAGTAAAATGCTGGGTAGGGAGGACACAGCTATCGCCAGATATTTCCGTGATGAGAGAAGAGTTGATAAGTTATCACTGCATTTTTTTACTGCTAATCCTGATGGCACCCCTGATGAATTTCTAAGCTATTGCAGTTTAATGATGAGTGACTCAGCGTGCAGGGAAGCTGAAATAAGTACTGCAGAGCAAGCAAAAAACCCTTTGTGGTTCGAACTACGTCATGCTCGAATCACTGCTTCGAAGATACATGAAGCAAGCCACTGTAACATCCTTGATGGATCGTTGCAGGAATCTATTTTGGGTGCCCGTAAGATCAAGGACACAAAAGCCATGGCGAGAGGGCGAGTATTAGAGAGCTCAGTGAGAAAAGTTGTCGAAAAAGAGAGAAATTTAAAGTTCAAAAAATGTGGAATAAAATTGTCACCAAAAGTTCCTGTTCTTGAAGCATCTGCGGATGGCGTGAGTGAAGGATATGTCCTAGAAATAAAATGTTCTTACTCTGAAAAACTACATTGCCGATGGCATAATCAAACCAAAACACGCAGCCCAGATACAAATGCAAATGTTTATGCATGAAAAAGATAAAGGTTTGTTTTGCGTGGCACATGCAAATTTTGAAACATCTAATGATGTAAGCATCTTTGAAGTGGAATATGATTATAACTTTATCGAAAGACTTATTAATGACAGTGTGAAATTTTGGAAAGAAGCTATCTTTCCGACTTTAAAAAAACGCTTTCCTTAATTATTATTTTTAGACAGTTGTTACTTTTTTTATGCAACATATTTTAAATATTCTATGTAATGTCTTTTATATTTAGTTATGTTAATAAAAAATTTAAATTTATTGAAATACTTATAATTTATAAAACTAAATTTAAATTCCCACTAAGGAATTCAAACTAATAAATGAATTGACATACAAAATTATTTGTGTTATAACACATTTTTAATGTAAAAATTGTGTAGCAATTTTTCTTTTTTTTTTTTAAACTTTTAATCAGAAGTTTTTTCCACAACTACCTAAATTTTCACTGAATCACATTCATGTCAATAAACATTGTATGCATTCTTGCGGTGGAATCCGATTATAAAATTTGGTACTTTTCTTTTTTGCCGGTGTAAGTACTGGCTAACGAACTAAAATTGTTCAGTTTTAATATTTTTTTTAATCTACTTTCGTATGTTTTATTTACCATGTTTTCTGTGAGTTTTTGTTCATTACTGCAGCATGGACTGCATGGAGCCCTAAATCTATAACACTATTGACATTCTCAATCTTGGAATTTTTTTATTCGCGGTATGAACTTAAAAAAACAACATATGCTATAAAAAAGGTATAATTTATCAGTAAACCGAAATAAATATGAAATATATTATTGAACCACTTTTTTTCCCTTAAATTAGTTTGGAACTTTTTAATCAATTTTAGTTTTTAAAAATTATTTTTAATTAGCAGGTAAAAGGTTTGGAATTGTTATGGAATTTGGGTTCTATATTATGTAATGCTAATTGTTTTGTAGCTTTAAATTAAGAGAGGCCACTTATGGGCCGAGTTAGTGAATTTGAGAAGATGCAATATGACATAAAAGTAGCATTATTTATAATTATTTAGAATAAAAAATTAATGACAATAACAGCGAACTAAAAGTTTCAATTTGTTGGATTTTTTAGAGCACACTTTTGTTCCTCATTGTTGATACCCATGGACATGCATAGACTAAAAAGAAATATAATTATAAAACATAGTTTTTGGCTTATAAATTTTTTGTTCAGGTCAGTAATTTATACATTTATTTTTATTACAATACCAATAAAGTTTTATTCCGATCATGATTCAAAATAATTTCTAACAATAGACAAAGAATACAAAATATTTAATTCTAAATTGACAAAACATTCTTTGAAAGAAACGCACTTAAAAGCAGCAGAATTTTCAAAAGAAAGAATAAATATAGCAATAAAGAAAAGGAAGGAAATAAAAATGGAAATATGACCACCGAAGCCGACGTCTACGGGCCTCGGAAGCCATAAAACAAAACCTTTTCTATTGAGAGAGAGGCAAAATTAAATGTCAAAAGAAACTCTCTCAGTACCCCGAAGGTTTTCTATAAGTCCAGGAAAAATTACATGAAATACATAAAACCAATTCAGAAAAGAAATTCAAACAAAAACTTAAGAAAATAAAACTCACATTAAGCCGGTCAAACAGCGATTTAACAAGCAAACTAAATGCAAAGGAAACACTTAAAACAAAGGAAAACAACTCCCTCTATTAATATACGCTAATTGCCAATTTGGCACAGGTCTTAAACTACGACCAAAGTTCTACGGACCTTACCGAATCAAGTCTGTCAAACTACATGATAGATATGAGGTGGAAAAAATTAGACAACATGATGGTCTAAACTTTACTTCGACAGCAGCAGACTTTATGAAAAAGTGGCCAACAGATGAAGAGTGATTTTTTTTCTCTTCAAAATTGTGATTGAACTAATTATGACTACACCTTGAACTGATTATGACACTAATCCCGAAAGTGACATTTTTTTTCTTATTTTTTTTAAAAATCAAATACGAAGCAAAAGGCAACGATGAGTTCAAATGACCAACGACGAATTCTGAGGTCTTTGCAAAGAGTCTTTTCTATGCACTTTTCTTTCCATTTGTTTTTTGTATTTTTCAGGTTCTCAGGACGTCTGACGAATCAACGATGTCGAATGTGGTACGAGTTCTTAATAATTTTTCTGAATAGTGATATAGCCGAGGACGGCTCCAATTGAGGAAGGCCGAGACGTTAAGGCCATGGAATTGAACATAACCATAAACGCCGCCAGATGGCGATAACTGATCACCAGACTATATTGTAATAAACGAAAAGACAATGACGATCTGGTAACGAGATTATTACGATGTATAGGTAACGAGATGTAATGTACGATGTTGATGTTTGAAGAGAAGAGACGTTCTTCTCTGTTCGCTATATTCCATATTTGTTGTTTTTGTCCTAACTAATTTACTTTTGTTATATTAAATATTTAGTTATCAAGTACATGTATTTATTTACCACTTCATACTAACATATATGTAATGATATCATATAAACAAAAATTATACCTTTAGATTTCGAATATTAAACCTAAACTATTAGTTTTCTTGTTCATGTACTTATTAAGTGTGGGAGTATTAAGCTGGATCTCCACCGATCGCAACGGCAACGTAGATCAAAATCTGTTGCGTTGCTTCGTATCTGTTGCCAAGGTCTTTCATACCGGTAATTGGCAACGACTCTGCTTCTTTTCTCGCGCACGCTCAGAAGACTTATCACGTGATACGGCTGCGTCATCTCCTGTTTCATTTCATCACTTTTGTTTTGTTTGAAAGTGCAAAAGTTCTTTTTATTAAAATGGAAAGAGCAAATTTGAAAAAAGTTTTGCTAGCCAGACGGTATTATTTAACTCATCTTTTGCATTCCAACTGCACTGTTTGGGTTAAGGATTTAAATAAAAATAGAAAAGAAAAGGGACATGAAGAAAACCTCATTAGAGAAATGAGACTGAATGATTTGGACAGCTACTTTGAATATTTCAGAATGCACCCCAAAATATTTGATGTTCTGTTATCGATTGTTGGACCAAGTATCGCGAAAAGTGACACCAACTACCGAGAATCTATATCAGCATCTGAAAGGCTCTCCATTACTCTCCGGTAAGTACTATTGTCTGATTTTTCTTGATAACAAATGATTTTAAATAATTTAGTTTTGCTCATTAAAAACTCATTAGAATTGTTAACTCCAAATGTATGTTTTGTTTTTCTCTATACAACCAATCAGTAGTTGGTTGTGTAGTTTGTTTTAAACTGGATATACATTTGACTGTCTGGATATACATAGAAGAAAAAGTGATTAATGAAGAATCAAACTATATAAAAATTATTTCTATTAATTAATAGTGACGAAAAAATTATGAAAATTTGAATAAAACAGAGGTTATCTTTAATAAAGATGTATAAATTTATATATACATATACTGACTTGCAAAAACAGACACACACAAATATATATATAGTTTGTCTACGGTAAGAACTCCCCTGCCTCGTAGTTCTACGAAAGCCCTCAGACAAGAATGTGATTATATTTAATTCAATATATTTTATATCTTGAATAATAATAAATTAAAACAACTGATATTAAAAATTAACTTTTCTTTAGCTCTGATTCTGTGGAACTGTTGTTTGATTAAGCATATGCATTAATTTTTATGAGCAGCCCAGCTCCCTTTATAATTTCCTTTCATATTAAAAACTTTCAAAATTTTTAATAATTTACTAAAAACAATAAGCGGCCAGAATTCAGGCTTTAGTTGTTATACACACACGCACAAAGATATATACACATTGACATTGGGTTATGCATATGTATATACACTCATACTATACATACACATGCATATCTATATTTACACTGATACATATATGGGTGAGTGTGTATGTATTTATATATTCTGAAACTGAAATATATTTTATGCATTATTATTATAATTTAATTTGCATTATTATCTTTTTTTACAGATATCTTGCAAGTGGTGACTCTATGAAGAGTATGGCCTTGAACCATAGAGTTGGCGTGAGTACAGTATCCAAAGTTGTCGCAGAGACTTGTCAAGCCATCTGGACTTGTCTGAGTCCACTGTATTTATCACCGCCTAATGAAGAGGCATGGGCGAAAATAGCCGAAGGCTTTGAGAAACACACACACTTCCCCAATTGTGTTGGAGCTTTGGATGGAAAGCACGTGGTTATTCAAGCTCCTGCTAACTCCGGCTCGTTATACTACAATCATAAAGGGAGCTATAGTATGGTGTTAATGGCAGTATGTGGTGCGACATACTGCTATACGTATATTGATATTGGAGCTTACGGAAAACAGGGTGATTCCACCATATTCAGCAATTCGGCCTTTGGGAAAGCTGTCCTTGATGGAAGTTTAAACCTCCCAGCTGATAAATGTTTAAATGGTGGGACAACTCCAATGCCATTGGTTTTTGTGGCTGATGAGGCTTTTCCCTTGAAGAAACACATAATGATGCCTTACCCAGGAAAAGGTCTTACTCCATCAAGGGCAGCATTTAACTATAGATTGAGCAGGGACCGCCGAATGATTGAAAATACATTTGGAATCACCAGCAGTCGCTGGAGAATTTTGCGACAACCGATTCTTGCTGGGACTAAAACAGTTGAAAATATTGTCAAAGCCATAGTGTGTCTGCACAATTTTGTAAGCAGGAATGAAAGGAACTCCACTGTCTTTCAAAAATATTATGTGCCAGCTAACTTTGCCGACACTGAAGTGGATGGTAATGTAATTCCAGGAAAGTGGAGGAGAGAGTGTGTTACTGGCGCTTGGGATGCTGTTGGTAGTATATCTACCAACAGCTATGCAAATAAAGTCCGTGATATCCGCGAGGAATTTGAAGACTTTTTCACAAAAAATAAGTTGTCTTGGTAAGATAGTGTCATATCTAGGGGGTAATTTAATGAATGCCTGATAACTTGATTATTTAAATGTATTTTATCAGATTTTAATAATTTTTTATATGTGTTTGTATATAATCCTCATTGCTTCCTTTAAATATGTTTTAATATTAATAACTATATGTATATATTTTTTTATTATCTTATCTGCATTTTATTTTAATATTATTTTGCAAGATGTATATATTAGACTTAGACTTAGACTGAGTTCTTCTTCGGAGTCCCTGTCCGCGAAGCGGACACTTCACTCCTTCAACTAAAATAGTGCCCGTGGGCGCCTGACGTACTGTCTTTAGGTAAAATTAAAGACTGAAGTAGATGTAAAAAATGGTGACTGGGCTGCGTAGTCGGCATGGTGGAGTAGTGATGCTCACTAAGACTTGTTCTCGGGTAGTAGGGATCTGAGAAGCTGCACTAGCTCCTCGTTCTTAAGTAGGTCTTGCAGCTCTTGGAAGATCTGCAGGAAACGGTTGGCTGAATCAGTAGCACTCTTGGGCTGCTTGTTCTTCTGTTTGGGTTTTCTCCTAGGCCTAGCACTGCAGCCTGTAAAACAGGCCGGGTGCGCTCCATTGCAGTTAATGCAGGTGGCTGGTAGACTTCTGGGTTTGGAGCATTCAAACGAAAAGTGAGCTCCCGCACACTTCATGCATGCAGGATCATCGGTACAGTTCTTTTGTGTGTGGCCAAATTTTTGGCAACGAAAACATTGCACTTCATAGCGACCTCCTCGAAATCGCTCTATCTGCACAGTTGTGTGGAGAATCTCCTTGATGATGATGCAATCCCTATGCATAGGGCTGTCTGGAAGTATGATCAGGAAAAGGGGGAGGAGCTTGTACCCTTCGTCACGCCTCTTCTTGAATTGTTCCACTCTGATTGGCCGATGACCAAAAACTGTGAGATTTTCAACCAAGTCCGAAATCTTGGTTTCAGATGGGAGTCCTTTGATGAGGAATTTTAAATTTCTACTGTTCTTAAGTAGAATTTCTGGTTGTATCTTTTCTGTGGTCTCCTCCACTGGTGAGGCTACAGGATCTGGGATGTTGGTAGTAGGGGGGATGTCCGTACTCTCTGTAGTAGTAGTAGGAGAATTTTTCTTTTTCCTCTTTCTCTTCTTTTTTGGAGGCTCGGTGTTTTCCTCCTTCGTTGATTCTATCTCCTGGGCAGGTGATTCTGTCTCAGGCTCAGTGGGAATATCAGTAATGATGTCGGGTGAGGGCTCAGGCAGCGTTGTCTCTATGTTCGCTGTGGGATCTGTAGTCATTTCAGGTTCCATTGGCTCTGTGGGTTCTAATGGCTCGGCTGCTGGCTCTTTCTCCTTCATCTGGTTTTCTGGTGTTTCAGAGCAGTTAACTGAATTGGATGTTAACATAGGCTCAGTAGGCTTATTGTCTCTGGATGCTTTTAGACTTAGCATTTCCTCGTAGTGGAATTTCACTCTATAGCAGTTCTCGATATAATTTTTGTTGGTCGATTTTCTGCTTCGTGCACTCTCTATTTCATCATCAATGTTGCGTGCATGCATTTCTGCGTCAGCAAACTCCTTATCGAAGTTAAACAAAATCTTTGGCAATCTGGCAGTAAAATGGTCTTTCGATTCTTTCCGAATCGCATCTAAGTCAACGTGAATGGCAGGTACGCGGTTGGGTCGGAACACCTTCCCACCGCGGCCGAATCTAATTGAAGTCATCGTTGCCGGAGCTTGGTTACAACACAACCTTACTCTGGGAGATCCAATGATCGAATGTGGGTGAGATGTATATATAAACTTAGTATGTGCATATTATAATCTCTATTGTATTATTAAACTGGTATTTTTTAATATGCACTGTATATATATTTTTACATCTTATCTTGATTTTTTGTTTATTTTGTCAAATACATTATATATTTTAAACAGATTTTTTTATTATTAAACTTAACATTTACTTGAATGAAAGACTGTGTTTTATTATATTATTAAAGATTTCAGATAATACGAACTTTCTATTTTATTGTGATTTTTTTATAGGGTAATGAAGTTTTTATAAATCAGTTAGGATATATGAACCTTTTTAATATTTCCATAATGGTTACAAGTCATTACATAATTTAATATCATTTCTAAATATGATTCCATAAAGATAAATGCAATAATTATTATTTTGGAGAATTTACTTTATCTTTGATTTTTATTTATAAATTCTAAATTTAGCTTATTGTCTTTTACAGATGAAATTATGTCTTATCATATACCGTTTAATTTTTGTTACTGCAGTGTTCGAACAATGCCTACAAGATAGTTCTTTCCACGTTTTCTGCAGTGATCAGTTTTTCTTTCTTTTAACATAATAGAATGAGATGCAGATTACATTTTCCAACTATTTTTTGGATTACTGCAAACCATTGATAATATAACCAAATACTTGCTTAATCAATACGATTTACTCTTCACATAATCAAATATTTCAGTTCAGATCTCTTCACATAATCAAATAGATCAGTTTTTCTTTCTTTTAACATAATAGAATGAGATGCAGATTACATTTTCCAACTATTTTTTGGATTACTGCAAACCATTGATAATATAACCAAATACTTGCTTAATCAATACGATTTACTCTTCACATAATCAAATATTTTGCAGACGACAAAAAAACACAATTTACTTTCTGGGTGAATCGCTCAAAATTTTTTTTTTTAGTGCCAAAGCTGCAATTTAAATTTTAACTTAAAAAGACAAATATTTTAGTAAATAAATAAAATTAGGCAAATAATTTTATGATTTTCTTTTCTTGTGTTAAAATAAAACACTGCTTGCTAGTAATAATTTGATTGCTAGAGAACCCATTCTACAGCAAAATAATCGTAATTGCTTACATCAAAAAAAATAGACGAGGTTATGCTTTGAAAGCCTAAGAACGTGAATTCCAATTGCTTATAACACAAGTTTTACAATACTGACATATTCCTTAAAAAAATTTAGATGAAAAATATGTCCTTTTTAAAGAGTAATGTGAACAAATATAGATAATTTTCATAATGGCTATTTCATTCAAGTTATTTAAAGGATTAAGAAGTTTATATCACGTGTACCAACAAAAATCTTCATATTTTTTTCATATTGACACTCAAACCTGTCGATATCAAACTTATACTAAATCTAATGAAATCAACTATACAATTCTAAATAGCTATTTATTCTTTTTTTAATTCATCTTTTACAAGATTTAATATTTTGATACGTAGATCAAGCTTTTTTTTCTTTTTTAATGTCTTTCATGTAAAACTTAAGCATGTCGGAAAAGCTATCATCCTCATTCTGCTCTAAACAGAATCTTTTTAAAAGTTGATCAGTGGTATCAATCCCATTCAGAATGATATCATTCCTCCTTTTCCTTGAAGTGAGGAAGCTCTCATCATGATTCTTAGATGTACCTGTAATAAAAATTGTTATTAAAAATTAATGCCATTAACTTTGTTTTTCAAAAATATGCATTAGCTCACCTTTGTTAGATTGATTATGATCAGTCTCGAATTAAGCGTACTCGGGGGCACTCGGCCATTCAAATTTTTGGGGCCTTTAGATTAAATTTTTTTCTATCGTATATTTTTTATTTACTCAAATATAAAAGTATTTATACATCTTTTCATGTAAGAAAGCATATTTAAAATTAAAATAAATAATAATAAATTAAATTTTACTTTATTTTGTTAAATAAGAACTAAAAAATAATCATAACATTTTGAAAAAATTTAATTACATTCTGAAACTCGCTGCTTCTTGTTTAAAAAAATCTCAGCTCACTATAGTATTGCCTTCAATTTTTTCGAGCGCAAATCAAAATGACAAATTTGAACTTAAAAAACATTGATAAATTTTATAATACATAGACTATAATAATACTTATAAATAACTAAAATAAGTAATAAATAAATATGATTAACACTATGTAAGAAAATTTTTGTATTCTATTAATATAAATTTAAAATTCATTTTTTTTTAAAAAATCGTTGTTTTTCTTAATATTATTAAATTTATTTTCAAAAAATCCATTTTAAGGGGGCCCCAGGCCATGGCCTAACGGGTAATCAGGCACTGATTATAATTATATAGAAACTGCTATCTTACATTAAAGAGCCCTTCTAAGTATATTGTATAAGTTATCTAAGCGATCAAATAAAATAGTGTCAAGAAATGATATAAAATATTAGACGATTCAATCGTGTAAATTGATTACAACTGTAAATCCTACTTTCTATTTGAGTCGCAATGTCCTCAGTAATCTCATCGTCTCCCATTTCTTCATCTGCCAATTGATGAAGACTTCTCGATAATTCAAATTCCTCTTGTGGAATGTTGAAAATTTCGTTTACTGACAAAACATCGGGAAGCTTTGATGCTTCCTCCACCAGTAAAGTTTTTGCTGAAAATAGAAAATTTTCTATTATCTACACTTATAATAACATAATTCAAAAATTGTGTTCGCTTTTCAAATACAAGAAAAACAGCATTTTTGCAACAGCAAACTGAATTATTTTTTACAGCTTTACTTATATTCAAGACTAATAAACAAGAAAAACTAAATACAAAAGCATGAAATTATGTCTGGTTTTAATATCAGTAAAAAATAGCCATAAATGCGATGGAAAAAAATTAAAAACTGGTTTTTCCTGAATTCTAAGAGATTAGTTTTAACATTTTGTGAAACAAGTATAAAATTTGTATAAATAAATGTGTATTTTTTCTAAACTAGTGCATAAGTTCTAATTTTCACTTCTCAAAAGTTGCTTACCGATACATTTAATAATACAATTTAAATGTTTGTGTTAAACAAATTTGAATATACTTACTTTCCTTTCTAATTGAAAAATAAAAACTTCTAAAACAAAAATATTCACACTTTAGAGTGTTCTAATGATTTTCATAATTTAAAAATAAATTTTACAATTCTGATGATTGTTTCAGAATATAGGATCGCAAAGAATGTTTATTCGAAACATTCTTTGCGAAAAATATGAAAATTGTGATAGGGATTTTTTCGCTAATAAAAAACTGGACATTAATATCCTGTGAGTAAACAATGGGCTTTGAAATAAGTAATAAATTTTTTTTTTAGTTTTGCTTACTAGGAATTTCAGCTGGTTGAGAAATCGAAGAAGTCGGTTGTTCATAATTACTGTAAGTCCTGTTAAATAATAGTTCTGATACCTTTTTTATGCATATAAATATATAAATTCAAAAAAAATTAAAATTCATACTCCCGCTTCTCTCTGACATGGCCATGTAAAAATGACATTGCCTTCATGTGTATCCACTCGACCTTCTTTTTTGCAGCAGTGCCACTAGGCCCCAGTTCTTTTTCTCTTACGAAGGAAGCTCTGAGACATTTCCACTTCCGTTTGGCTTCAGTTACTTTAAAATATTAAAAATATATTGTCAAGACAAAAATGTCAAATACAGTATTCAAATGACATTTTTAAGACATCTATACAAACTTTTCACTCAAAAATTTATTCAAAAAAATAATTTTTAAGAACTAGTGATAAAATTAAAAGAGTGAATTTCATAAACAACAAGATTTTTTTTTTCTCTAAAAAAAGGTGAGAAAATGTATTGTAGCAGAATGTGCATGAATGAAAGTATAACAGAAAACATCCATTTCAATGGATATACTGTTTATTTGACTTAAAAAATATCCATTAAGGCCCTAATATAGTAGTGGAACAATTTTTTTTTGATTCATCATAAATAAACTTCCTTAGAGAATACTATATATTTAGATATTTATAAAGAGTAACTTAACTATTGTTATGACAGTCAAAAATATTATTAGTATTAAATTATCTTTAGAAATCAATTAAAAATACTTTCCATTAATAGGTTACATAACATTGATTTGATTAATGAAGTAAATTCAAAAATATTATACGAAATTTATTATTAAAACAAAATAAGTAATAGTAAAATTTTACTCACCATCTATGCTAAGCTTTTCAGCTATTTTTATCCAAGTTTGCATCTTTTTTTCTGCGTCTCTAAAATCCGCACGGCTATAATCATATAGCCATGGGCTATTTCTTACGTAGTCAATTAATTGTTCTTCCATTTTCTTTAATAATTCTTAACCAAATTTTTCTCAACTTTTACATAAGCAAATTTTAAAATTCTAATTGCCGCTTCGCTTCTTTCACGTGCGAGATCAAAACACGAGGTTTGGGAGCGAAAACTAGCAACGAATCTGATTGGCTACTAGGGTGGGCAACGGCAACAAAAGTTGACTCGTTTCCAACTCTTGAACTGGAAGCAACACGGCAACATGGAGAAACGGCGTTTGTGCGCCGGTGCGCAACTTTGGCAACAAGATTTCCGTTGCCGTTGCCTTCGGTGGAGATCCAGCATAAAGTTCACATTCCTGCAGTCCTTGTGTTGAAATTTTTAAGATATTACTTTTTTTTTAATTATTTATTTTATTCATTATTATATGTTACTTATTTTATTTTTTATATGTTTATTTCAATGTGTCCTCAATTCATTAATTAAATATTTGAGAAATTTCTCAAGATTCTATTTCATTTCTTATATGCTTATTTGAATATTTACTAAATTCAGTTTAATTTAAAAAACAATTAAGAAAAAAAATTTTGCTAGATAAAAATCAGATTTTTTCATAAATTAATGAATACAAATATAATTGTTAGTTACAGCAATTGGTAAAATACCATAAAATAAATAAATGTAGAGTTTATTTAAGAATTTAAAAACATGAGAAATCAATTCGATAAAATTTTATTGTATATTTTAAAAAGCATTTTTAGCACAAAATGGTATTAAAGAAAACAAAACAGATATAAAAACCCTTTATAATATATACCTGGAACAAAATAGTTTTGAAACTTCAGGATTTGTTACATAAAAATCAGTACTGAGTTTAATGAAAGCCATCACCAAATAATATCTTCTATCATACAGCAGATACAAAGAAAATCGCAGACTCTACACAACACTTTTTCCAAGAATCTGAAACAAAAATTACACACAAACTTAAATTTCAGGACATTTTAAAAATAAAATCATTATGAAAATATCATGGCAACTACTAATTATGTATTAGATAAAACTACAGTCAAAAAGTTGGGGTTACGACAAAATCTTAAGTCAGAGGGTAACAGGGTAAGCTTAATATCTAGGTTTTTTCTATAATAAAAAGTAAATTAAATCAACAAAAGGGCCTGCGTTCACTCCGTTGTCAGGCATGAGGCAGCAAGTTCGGATGTGAAGGCAGCTGAGAATTATCTCAAAACTTTTTCCGAACTGATAGAAGCCAATAGATACATCCCCCAGCAAGTCTTCAACTGTGACGAAACAGGGTTTTTCTGGAAGAAAATGCCGAATAGGACTTACATAACGGCAGAGGAGAAGATAAAGCCAGGGCACAAACACATGAAGGATAGACTAACTCTCGTACTGTGCGCCAATGCCAGTGGCGATTGCAAGATAAAGCCTCTGCTTGTGTACCATTCAGAAAACCCCAAAGCCTTTAAGTCACATAAGATTTTAAAAGAAAAACTGCAAGTTACGTGGAGGGTAAATCCGAAGGCATGGGTCAATTACTAACAGCCGAGTTCAATTCAAGAGCAACTCGGGGATCGGAATATCCACGGTTAAGAGTTACTCTTGGATTAACCCTCGCTTTTTATTCTCCAACCGTTTTCAACAGAGGATTTCACAACTCGAGCTTAACACTTGCAGGAAATATAACGGGGCATTTGATTGGGCAAGGTAAAACCATGTGACTTTGTATATAATATAAACACGTGCATAAACAAATTAGCATGAGTATCGCATATTAGCGTGAGTTTTCGAATTTTATCTTAGTAATAATGTCGTTATCAAAGAAATTTGTTTTCAGCGACCACGAATCGGAGATAGTGAGTAATTTAATAGACAATTACAAGCATATAATTGCTTGCAAAATAACAAATGCTCACTTTAATAGTAAAAAGAAGAAGCGTGGGAAAAATTAACTACTGAATTCAATGCAATTAATGGAGTTAGAAAAAGAACAAAAATACAACTCCAAAATAAATATAAAAATATGAAGAAAATGGCACAAAAAAACAAAGCTGCCGATAAAGTAGAGCTGTACAAAACAGGAGGAGGTGGCAGTATGCTGAAAACCACTCCTATGGATGAAAAATTTTTAGCCATAGGAATTGTAACCAACCCATTAGAAGAAGATATTGATTGTGATTCTGAGTACAATAACTTCATAAAAGATTCTCAAGATATGTTTCACTTTTAAAAATACTTTTAGTTATAATATATTCCAATGTTTACTAATAGATAATATTCTTAAAATCAAACATTGATAGTTTAATTTAACTCTAATCATGATTTTTTTTTTATATTTATGAATAAAATACTATATTAATATATTAAAATTAATATCAAGAAAAGAATTTTATAATATAGAAAACTAACACTAATTTTTAATAATCAATATCTGAAGTTTAATTTTGGAAGTTCAATCAGTTTTAAATTTTTTTATTTCACAAAAAACAAAAAATACAGACAAAATTTTTGATTATTTTTTATGATAAACCTCTTACTTATACTGATTTGTAATTTTTTCTAAATGCACATGTAACAATTTTTTAATGTTAAATTTTTAAAAAGATTTTAAATACTGTGTCCCGAGTTAGAGTAGGTTGGTCCATCTCATGGGGTACATTGGATCATGTAACAAAAATGTATTCAGATACAACATTGAAAGATAAATGTTAGGTGATACAGTACTTTCATTATATTCTTTTTAGTTTAAAATTAAAAAACAATATTTAAAGTTTAATAAAATACACGTCTTCAAATAAAGCTAATAATTCATATTGCACACTATTGCTTATTGAATTTTACTAAAAAATATTTTCTTTTTAGCACTAATACTTTCATAAGAAAATAAGACATAATAGTTAAAATAATTTATTGCTGATGTAAAGTAATCAAAACATTTTAACCAATAGCTGTGTATTGAAATGCCTGATATTTCCTTGTGTAATTTGCATTGTTAAAAAAAAATTTTAATGACTTTTTGACTTCTAAAAAAACATAAATGTAATGCACATTATTAACATAAATACAATTATTTTTAAAAGCCAGATCAAGAGCAAAAATAATAAAAACATCTAACCTGCTTATTCAGATATTTTATCAAAGCTTAACAGAACATAAATAATTTTCAGATTATATATATACATGCAAGGTTTGTTTAACCGATTCTAACTTCTACGCTAAAATAACAATTATTACTTTTTCTATTTTATTTGGATAGAGGTTAATTAAAATTAAATGTATTAAAAAAAAGCCTTTGACCTGCTCATGTTATAGTATACTAAAGTTATGCCAAGAACTTTTGATTTATTTTATTGTCGTTTAACAGTTTGTTTGCAAAAATGTTAAACAGTTCAGATTGAAATTGTTGATTAGTTTTTATCGTTTTTTAAAATATTATAAATTTAAAAGAAGACTCGATTTTAATTATTTCAGCAAATATTTATAATAATAACAGATTAAGATATGCTTTTATTACGTATTGTATACAACTATTATTAATTTTAAAAATGAAATATTTTTTTATAATCATTATAAGATTCCATAATTTATAATGTTTATTAAATGTTCCAATATTTTCATAAGTTTATGCAAAACACGAGTTTTAAACAAAACTCATTTTTATCAAAACACACAAATAAGTATTTGTTATAAAATTTGATTATTGCATGTTTTAGGAACAAGGGTTAAATGAAACCATAGCAGCAGAGAAGGACTTTGCAACTCCCCCCACGTTGCCCCAGAGATTTCGGAAGACCCCTTAGATGAAGAGGAAGAAGATAGGGTTGCGCCAGCAGTTTTGAGAAAAAGAGTGAATGTGACATCAAAAAAAAATTCCTTTGGCGGAAAAAGTTTTGATTACGTCAAGGGGAAGACCAAATGCTTCTCAAAAGGCTGCAGAAGCTATGGTAGATGGAGCACAGGCAAGGAAAGCAGCCATTGAAAGTGAAGCTCTTCTTCGTAAAGAAGAGCATCAGGCGAAGATGGAGAGGGACGCAAAAGAGCATGAGCTCAAGATGGACATTTTAAAAAAAGAACATGAATTGAAAATGCAAACAGAATTTGCAAAGTTGCGGAATGAAGAACAAAAATATAGAATGCTCGTTGCAAAAGAAGAATATTTTAAAAGTTTAAAACCAAACCAATCTTAATGTAAAGAAAATGTAATGTAAAAACAAATATATATTTAATTCATATTGTATTTCTTCTTATTTCCTTTAAAACATGAGATGCTTAACTTGTATTGTGATCGAATAGAAATTCTTTACTCAATTTATCTTACTCATAACTCTTTAACATTAATTAATAAAACACTTTAATTTTTTTATTATTTAATTCTGTTTATTTATTGTACTAAAGAAACAATTTATTTACAGTATGAGTATAAGAAGTTTATAGATAAACATTACATTTTATTAAAAATTATTTTTAGATAATTGAATTTCTTGAAGATGATGAAAGAAAGGAAATATAAGTCCCAACTGTAACAAATAATAATCTAGAAGAGTTTAATGAATCAGAATTTTTTTTTTTTATAAGATATCGTTTACATGTAATATATAAAAAATATTAGAAAAATTTGTAACAATTGTATTTCCTTTGGCGATTCCAGCCAATTGACGCGTATTATTCATGACATCGTCGTCACTAACAGTTTTTTTCTCTCCAATATGGTCACCCATCGTCAGAGCCAAGTTATGAAGGACACCAGTAGCGACAATGATTTTTTGCACATTCTGCAACTTACACCTAAAAGGTACGTCCAGACAGGCAAATCTCCGCTTCCAAATACCATATTGACGTTCTTCTACATTGCGGGCACTTGCATGCGTAGAATTATATCTGTAAGGAAAAAACCCCTGAGGGGGTTTACTTTCTTTAGGTAAACACAGGGAGTCACGCCCCGGGGTACCCTAGTGATCTATCCTCCCTTCCGTTTCCTCTCCCTTTTCTCCTACTTTCTCATTTCTCTTCCCCCTTGTCGTGGTTGCCGAATTTACTGGTAAGGGCTTGTCATCTGTGTTCGATTACCACCCTGTTGTGTTGAACCCAGATGGGAAGAGACCACCCGCGTGTATGCCGAGCGTGGAGACCCGTGTCCCTGGAAAAGGGGATCCTGGAAGTTGAGGGGCATCCTGGTACCCCAATACACTGCTTTGGCCCTTGCTTCAGGTAAACGGGAGGTGCATATCGGCCTGTGTGCATCAATCGGCTGGTCACAATCGTCATCTGTTGACTAGGGTCAAGTCCGGGGTCACTTACTGGGCACCTCGTTAAGGGTGGAGGCTGTTTCAGGGGTGACTCGTGGACGTATAGCTATTAGTTAGCATAGGTGTTAAGTGACAAATTTTTCTTACTTGCATCCCCTTTGTAGGACTCCGTGGTGGGTGATGCCGCTGGTAGTAGAACTGTTTTTTATTTTCTATGGCTGAAGATAGTATGGTGTTGAGTTCCGCACACCAATGCAAAAACAGCGGAACAACTCTTACACCTCATGTATACGCTCGTTATTTCATAATAACATTGACGAATCCTGTCCTACCAAACACATCATTTTCTAAAGTTTCACCATTCTTAATACACAAAGCTCTTCTCTCCGCATTGGGAGAAGTAGCCTCTGTGAGAAAACTACATTCTGGCGACCTTTTAGTGCAGACGACATCTGAAAAACAAGCCACAGCCCTATCTAATTCTACAGCTATCTGTTCCTTTAAGATAACTGTCACTCCACAAAAATCGTTGAATACCTGTCCTGGAGTAATCTCCAAATCGGAATTCATAGAAGACGAAGAAAATACAATCTTAGAAAACCTGCAAGACCAGCATGTTGTTGAGGTCCGTAGGATTAAGATTCGAAGGAATGGACAACTCATTCCAACGAAACATCTCATCCTTACGTTTGCCTCTCCAACGTTACCATCTGCTGTTAAACTTGCATGGTATAATTGCCCAGTTAGACCCTATATCCCAAATCCTTTGAGATGCTTTCAGTGCCAAAGGTTTGGGCATTCAAAAGCATCTTGCCGTGGTACACCTGTTTGTGCTCGCTGCTCTACTCCAGGCCATTCAGACACTTCTTGTGAGTTACAAACCCTCTGTATTAACTGCAAGGGAGCTCATGAAGCTTACTCAAGGAGTTGTCCTAGATGGTCAGAGGAGAAAGAAATTCAATCAGTTAAAGTTATGCAGAACCTAACCTTTAATGAAGCCCGTTGAATCGTCACTGCCCGTACACCCCGTCCGGGCGTTTCATATTCTACGGCTGTTAAGACTTCATATTGTTCTATTGTAACTCAAACTGATTCCCCGGCTCAAACATCTACTAAAAATAAGCAGATTAAACCACCAACTCAAAAACCGAAATTTAACTTTACCACACCATCAACATCTAATAGAACCACCTACACCTCGCAAAACATCTAAAATAGACAATTCCGAAAAGGCTTGACCTTTTCCAAAACAAATCCCTTCAAATAAACTACCCCCTAGTCAAAAGCCTGGCTATTCCAGGACGAATAAAGATGCAAAGTACGTTCAATATACCAATAAATCCACTTCTTCTGCTTTACAGAAGATGGATTGTGAGGTAGAATTGTCTTTGCATCCTTCTGACGACGAATGTCTACTCGATTGACCTCTGGATAATTACGTTAACTTTCAATCATCTTTTCTTATTCCATAATGTCCATATGTTTCTTCATATCATGGAACTGTCGCGGTTTGCGAAATAAAGTCTCAGACGTGAAAGACATTATTTCAAAATATCAACCTGCATGCATTGCCTTGCAGGAGACACATTTAACGTCATCCAATGCTCTACGCAACTATTCTTGCTATCGGCACGATTTTAATGATGGAAATCAACCTCATGGCGGCGTAGCAATTTTAGCTTCATCAGCTTTTCCATCAACTCACCTTTCATTATCAACCTCATTACAGGCTACCATAGTTCAAATTCACATCAATGTTCTCATTACAGTCTGCTCTGTCTATCTACCCCCTCATGCATCCATTTCTCAAACAGATTTGAACTCACTGATAATTCAATTACCTTCGCCTTTTATTTTGCTCGGAGATTTTAATGGCCATAGTGAATTGTGGGGTAGTTCCGCCTCCAATGACCGGGGGCGTAAAATTAAACAACTCATCCACGACCATAATCTCTGTTTGCTTAATAAAGACGAAGAAACTTATTTTCATTCACCTACTCGAACCTTTCACTCCATTGATCTAGCATTATGTTCACCCGCTGTCTTACCTTCATAAACTTTTCTGTGAGCGATAATCTTCACAACAGTGATCATTTTCCTCTCATTGTTTCATATTTTACTTCTGTTCCCATGAGTTCACGACCATCAACTTTCATATTTCATCGCGCTAACTGGCCTCTATTTACAATGCTTGCTCAGATTACGGAGGATATGATAACTCGCAATACTATAGGTGCTGCTATTAATAATATAACATCTGTAATTCTCCAAGCGGCAGAAGAAAGTATTCCTAAGTCGTCAAGTTCGCTTCCTCGCCACCGCAAGCCGTGGTGGAATGAAGAATGCGCTGCTGCCTACATAGAGCAGAGACGCTTGTGGAACATCTTCCGCCGTTATCCTAATACTGATAACCTTTAAACGGGCAAAAGCTATGGCACGAAAGATCAGACGCAGAAGTCAAAGAGACTCTTGGTCCCGTTATGTCTCGTCCATAACATCTTCGACATCTCCCAGACAAGTCTGGTCGAGAGTTAAGAAAGCTAATGGCATATATCGCGAATTTCGACTTCCGATATTTAAGAAAAACGATACCATGTGTTCTTCTCCTGCAGACGTTTGTAATATGCTTGGTGATGCATTTGCGGCTGTCTCTTGTCCAGAGAGTTACAGCCCAGCATTTCAACACCATAAGCAAACCGTCGAAAGGAATAATATAAACTTTGCATCGCGTCGTCTCTGCCAATATAACAGTTATTTTAGTTTTGCCGAATTACAGAGAGCCCTATATCGAAGTAAAAACACAAGTGTTATTAATTTTAAAAATGAAATATTTTTTGATAATCATTATAAGATTCCATAATTTATAATGTTAATTAAATGTTCCAATATAAGGTTACATGGTTATCTTTGGATAAAGATGATTAGCAAATAGCATCCTCATGTTTCGATACATTCTGAAACTTACGTTCGCAAATTCACCATAAAATGTCACGCAGCATATTCTTCAATTATGATATGCTACATTTACCACCAAATACTGTTACTATGATTATTTTTGTTTTCTCATATATATCTGATACTCTCTTTTAAAACAGAGCTCTTAAGATAATGAAATGGAGGCACGAAAACTTAAAATATTCAATGTCAATAACTCAAAATATCTGGTCTCAAAATTTTAATTTAAATATAACTTTTACAATATTGATGCTCTTACGTTTTTAAAGACCACATGAAAACTCGACATTCGTCGAATAAAAAAATTTTTTATTCAATAAAATGTTTTATTTGAATTTCTTTACTAAATAGCAAATAGACTTTTAGACGACTGAAAAGAAACAACGTATTTTATAGTTTAAAAAAAAATTAGCAAACGATTATTAGCGAAAAAAATATGAATGAAATTTTTCGCTACTCGCGCGAAGTCAAGTTCCTTGCAAGTTTATCACCTTTTAATATTAATCACCACATTTAATTATTTCTTTATTGTCGCCAAATTATTTTCTTCAAAATAATTAATTTTTCTCAGCTTCTACTAAATAAAAACAGTTGAAAATTTAAATTGTTCAATTGAAAAATATGTAGATTAGTATGGTATTTAAAAATTCTTACCTTATAATTCCAAAATTTTTCATCCTTAATTTAATTAAATAATAAAAAATAATAATTAAAAACTTTTTTTTTTCAGAAATTATCTTTGCGAAAATTAGTTTTATGGGTAGGTGCAATTTTTTTGAATTACTTAATTAGTTTTTAAAATATGACTAAAAACGCAAAAAGTGAAATTAACATTAAGGGGTCAAAACTTTGAATCGCTCTCCTGACCACACTATGGAGACCAAATTTCGGTAAATCCCTACATTTTTAAGATTAAGAATCCAAATATGTAACAAAAAATATATGTTTATTCACAGAAAGTACGTTTTTGTGTCCGATTTCGTAACTTAATTAATAGTTAACACTAATAAATCAGCATATTTGAGGTCACCCCCAGGAACCATTGACACCTAGTTCAAGAAAATCCGATCATTAGAACGAAAGTTATTCAGGGTGATATCTTTTCTTTTTGCGGACTGTACAACCATCGAAATGGCAATTAAAATTATCTCTATTCTTGAAGCTTTGCATTTATCGCTTTCTTAATTTGTTTGCCGAAGAGCTGCAACACCAAATTTAAATCCATATCCTTTTAACATGCTCCTAAAACAAATGACATGTCTAACGATCAACTACCCTGCAGACACATACTATCAGTCCGAAGAAAGTTATCAATCAGTACATTTGATCAGACTTTGTGTGACAAGAGGTGGCTTGATTGATTGAATGTAGGGTTTAGTCGCACAAGGTCCAAATGAGGACATGCTGCGCCAAACAATATGGTGAAACAGTTCAAACGTATGAGTGAATGCGGAATGTTAATTGCAGCACAATTAAAACTGATAAAACAGTACAAAGTGAATAAAACAAGATAAAAGTATGAATACAATATGAAACGCGCGAAATACTAAGTAAAATGAGCAAAGGTGATAAGAGTGTATAAAACAGTAGATGTGTTAAAACTTTTATATGCAGTTAAAAATACCAACGGCACGTAAAAATGCAAAAATGTTCGGATGGTGAATCCCATCCAACAAATCTTGCATGCATAAAATAGAACTTCCAAAAAACTTTAAACGATGTTGATTAAAACATGAACACGTTATTAAAATATGATGAATTGTGAGAGGAACGTTACAAGTACTGCATTCAGGGGGAGGTTCTCCGAATAGTAAATGGAGATGCGTTAACCGGGTGTGACCGATTCGGAGGCGGTTGAGCTTCACATCAGCACTGCGCAAACGCAGCACTGGCAAACTGTCTAAATCAGATTTAATGTTATGCAATTTATTAAAGACTTTGAGGTCCCATTGTTGTTGCCATATTGATGTTACAAATTTTCGGATGTGTATCTTCACATCGGCGAAAGGTATGGACAATGATAAGACAGATGTGGCAGATCGTGCAGCTGAGTCAGCTCGTTCATTCCCTGGAATACCAACATGACTTGGTACCCAGCAAAATATTATCTCGAAGCCATTCTTCTGAAGAGTGATTAACAAATGAATGATGATATATAAAATTGGATGACTATCATAGTGAAACTTTTCTAGTTGGTTCAAAACGCTCATACTATCGGAGTATAGGCAATACTTCCGAGTAGAGCGTGAGGAAATTAGACGTAGTGCCATAAGGATAGCCACAGCTTCAGCAGTGAAGACCGAGCAAATATCTGGGATTTTATAGCTAAATGTATCATCAGCGATGATGACCCCGCATCCTACATATCCGGCAGATTTTGAACCGTCTGAGGTGGCTAAGAAGTCACATAGAGTGTTTAGTAACAGTTGCATAGATTTTGAGAACTCTTATACTGAAGCAGAAAAAACCAATAGTGTTTCAAAAACCACCACTGCGAGATCCTCTCATCTTTTAACCTTAAGGGGACACTTCACGATGAAAAACTCAAAAATCGACCAAATAATCGATTTTTCAATTTTGATCCTAAAAAATAATATATGCACCAGGCTTCAATTTAAAAAAAAAAAAATTTGAAAAAGAATCATTTTTTGCAAAGTTATAAGCATTTGAATGCTTGTAAACATGGTGCCACGCCCACTTCAGTACCTGTCAAAAATGTAAATATCGTCTGCACGATCATTCTACAAGAGAAGGGTTCGATTCTTGTGTGTAAATGCTTGGTGCTACTTAGTAAGCCTCATATTTTTTAAACATTACATTTGTATTGAATTTGAACCTGGCAATAATTATTTAACTTCAACTTTGACTGACAATCGTTTAAACTTTTGTTTACAACGTTGTTTTGCTTACATTCTATTTAGAACCTTTACAAACATAAAACAACAGTTCTTTTCAGAACTAATACTCTATATTCTTTTTAAATATTCTGATAAACATAGAATTACCATCTTTTTATATAATTTTAATTATATTTGTTTATTTCCTGAACAATGCATAGCATTAGTTCTCGTTGGAGAAAGCCGAAAAGGAGGCGAACTAAAGCTGATAAAGCAAGAAGTGAGGCTTTCAAAGCTAAATCTTCATCGGTTCCAGTTTCAGATTTATCTGAAACAAACAATCAGATAGCTGAAACCACAAGTGAAAATGAAAATAGTGTCTCTTCATCCTCAGTAAACGTCTGTTCATCTGATTCCCAACATGAGAGTACTTCCCAAGGTTCAAGTAATGATTATATAATCATCAGTAAATCTTCTTTTGCACCATTACTTCGTAATCTTTCTTGTGATGAATGTGGGACAGGTTGTCTGGATGTTCGTTCTCTTGACTCTTTTGGATATGCTGTCAAATTAGAAGTATATTGTACGTCCTGCTCCAGAAGTTTTGGTTCTTCATTTTCAAGCCATCGAAAACCATACAGCAGAAAGTTTGATGTAAACCGTCAAATGGTAAAGTCATTTCTTTACTTTGGTAAGGGTCACGCTTCAATGGAAGCATTTTCCATGAACATGGGTGTTGCCAATATGAACTCTGCCACTTTTTCTAAATGCCTCAAGGAATTAAGCAAAGAAAATGAACATTTCAAAAAGACTGTGTTGAATTTATCACAAGAAACAGTGCGAAAAGCTCACATGAGTTCTGATACCAATACAACGATCGATAATGTAGCAGTGAGGGACATAACAGTTACTTATGATGGCACCTGGCACAAGCGAGGCCATACCTCCAACTATGGCATTGGCATTGCGATAGACTCGTTGACTAATTTAGTCTTGGACTACGAGATATTGTCAAAATATTGTGCAGACTGTGTAACCGCAGCTCGAGATTTAGGAGCAGAGAGTCCAGAGTACTCGATTTGGTATGAAGGCCACAAATCTTTGTGCCAAAAAATTTTGAGGGACCTTCAGGAAACATGGAGGTTGCCGCAGCTATGGCAATTTGGAAGCGCTCTGTGAGCTTCAGTGGAATGCGCTACTCAACAATGCTGAGCGATGGAGATTCTAAGACATTTACTTCTCTAAATGAAGCTAAAGTTTATGGTCCTGATTGCATTATTGAGAAAGAGGAGTGCCTCAACCATGTTTCAAAAAGGTTAGGCACTGGTTTGAAAAATAAAGTTAAGGAGTGGAGTATAAAAGGCGTAACACTCGGTGGTCGAAAGCTTGGTAGCCTAACTGAACAAACGATTAAAAAACTACAAAATTATTATCGTAAGGCTATCAAAGAAAATATACCAAACATCGATTCCATGAAGACTGCAGTGTTTGCATCCTTATATCACTGTATGTCCACTGATCGAAAGCCCCAACATAATAAGTGCCCCAAAGGGGATGACTCGTGGTGTTTCTTCCAAAGGGCTTTAGCTCAAGCCGTAAAACCACAAAGCCATAAATTAATGAAAACTAAATTATCAGAAGAGGTGGTAGAGAAAATACTCCCCGTTTATCAGCGTCTTGCATCAACCGATCTTTTGAGTCGTTGCGTGTCGGCAAAGACACAAAACGCAAACGAGAGCCTCCATAGTGTAATATGGAGCAAGTGTCCCAAGGAGGTTTTCGTTTCGAGAAAAAGACTTGATTATGCTGTTTCACTAGCTATAAGTGAATACAATTTTGGGTGTGAGAAAACTTTGGCGATTCGTAATGGAAAATTAAGTCCTGTGGTTTTGAAGAATGCTAAGGTTCGTGACAATAAAAGGGCATCTCAAAGAAAGAGAAAATCTTCGCAAACATATAAAAATCATTGTCGAGAAAAAAAATTTAAGCAAACGCAGAAAAAAAACACAAAATCTACTTATAAGGCTGGTGCATTTTGACATTTTGCATACATAATGAAAAATGTGGACTGTATCATAATTTACACATTTTATAATATTATTTATGTGTTATTTCAAGTTATAAAAATAATTTTCACAAGTAACATGAGTCTCAAGTAGTAACTTGTAATATTTGAAAACAGATTTTTTGTTTATTTTGAAATATATGTATTATGCTGATTTGCCAAGTTTAGGAAAAACTTTCATTTAATTAATCATTGCTCGAGAATTTTCTGACGAAAATTCCACAAATTTTTTGTTCAATTTTTAAAAAAGCTTGTTTATTATTTTTGAACACTAAAGTAACTATACACATCTAAAAATTATGATATGAAGAAGTATATGATAACAGAGTTGATGTTTTGTTACTGCGATGCTTTGATGTCTTTTATAATTATCGAGCATAGAAGACTGTATAATAATAATAATATAATTGCATTCATTAAATATTTTTGTTTTATAATTAGAGATTCACCTAATAATTGTTTCATAAAATTTTTATTGAGTTGGGTGAAAAGATATGTTTTGAAGACTGAATTTGTGCATTATGAGGCACAAATTTTATGTTATGTACATTATTTCTATTGACACATTTTTTATATAATTAACACAAAATTTAAATAAATCTTTGCATACCTCTTTAAAACAGTTTTTATTTCCATTCTATGCTTCTAAAATTCATATATATCTCACTTAATTCTTCAAAATTCATTTTAATCTTTAAAATCTGTTTTTCTCTATGATGTGTTTTACGATAATTTTCAGACTTCAAAATGTTCCTTGCGCATGAATTTTTATCAAATCTTGTTCATTCTTTTTTAAAAATTATCAGTGAAATGTGCCGAATAAAAATGGATGTGATAGAATATTGTATTTTAGTTAAAAAGTTTTTAAAACTTTTTTAAGGTCTTATCATTTTTATTTTTATTTGCTAAGAATTAAATATTTACTTGTCCAATTACATCCAATTTTATTTATATGTATATAAACTGTACTAGAGTTAAGTTTCGAACAAATATGTTGAAAACTGGTGCGCGTGTTACATTTCGAAGTTTTGATATTTATCGGGTAATTAAATTACAAAATTATTCATATATCTTGAACTAATTAATATTTTTGCTTCAAAATTGGAAAATATCATCCTACTTACATTATAGAAAATCTGTGAAAATTTCATTAAAATCGGTTGAAATTTAAAAAAAAATTATTTTGAAACTGAAGTGTCCCCTTAATGTAAAAAGTTGCGGCTGCTGCCGCTGAGTCCACTGGAAGTGAGTTTCTGGTGAAAGAAGATTCTTTAAAACTCTTGCTCAAGTAAGATTTACTTTACTTTACCTTTTTAAGAAGAGAAAAAGTGGTACAGAAATTATGTTTTATCATATTTACAATAACAGGTGTTGATCTAATTTTTACATTTGATTTTCTGTGGGGAATAATAATGAGGTAGTCATTCGAGGCAAAAGATTCGTTATGATAAATTATTATAATGCTGTAATGTAAAGGTTTTTATTCCTCTCTTAATTGCAAATTTAGAAATTTGTCTTATTTGCTTATTTTAGCTTGTGGGAAAAAGGTCAAAAGGTTACTTTAAGTGTAGCTGAACCAATAAAGAATGTAGAAACTGCTTTAATTGATCATAATTATGGATGTTCAGCTGTAGATGACGCTCAGTTAGCTTCTAGTTCAGCTGTGAGGGACATAGGGTAAGATAACTTATAGAATTTCAAAATCTGAATGTTCCAGTACTAGAGGATTGTTTGAAGTTTAGCAAAAAAGTATCTTAGTCAGGACAAACATTGAAGGGCTGTCTTTTTTTTGTACTGTTCTGTAAAATTATGCTACATGTTTTTGTATAGTTTGGAAATACTTTGGTACTAATAAACAGATGTACAGAGGTACTAATAACAGCACGTTGGTGAACAGAGGTTATTTAATTTCTCTCTTATTTAATAGGACCCGATTTACTGGTGCAGGTGAGCCTATTCCTAGCACATCAGGAATAAAACATCCAGTGAAAAGAAAAGGAAAACCGGCAGGTAAGATTATTGTTGTTGTTTTACATACCTACCATTCCTTCTGCATTTTGGAAAAATATATTAAAATTCTGCACCTTCTTAGTCTGTTACAAAAAAAAAAGCTCATTAATTTTGGGAATATTTGCAAACCAAAAAACTGTTTTGGAGATATGTTGAGATTCTATAATTTTCTGCATGTCCCAACTAAAGATAAAAAAAACCTATAAGAAAAGGAACCATTCTATTCTTTAAATTGGAAATAAAAAATGAAAAACAAACATTTTACGCATTTGAAACTGGGTTAGCAATTGGTCCTAGAGAATGTTATTTTATTAGTTCCTTATATTATTGAATCAATTTTTACTGTACTCTTTAACTTTGTTAAAAAACTAGTTATTTAATTTTTTTCTATATTTTTTTTTTATTTCGTTTTACTTATTTTAAAAAAAAATCACACATTAAGGGGTCACAGTACCTAAAAATTGACCTAAATATCGAATTTGTTTTATTGCCGATTTTAAAATTTCAAACGATTTCAAACATTGTGAAAAAAATTTCACCCTTCTATCTGCATTATATAAAAAGTTATAAGTGTTTTTATATTACGTTGTGTGCCAAAATTGATCAGCAGAAAGCTTGGCAGTTGGTTTCGGTTTCCACATCTGTTGATCTAACCAACCAACTACCTTCTACAAAAATCTAGAAGATAAGCCTTTTTCTATTTCGATTTTGTCGTCAATTGATTATCAACTGCTCTCCTAGTTCCAACGATTTAAGCTCTGTCGCCCTCTGACGACAACAAAAAAAGTGGTTTGTAAGCACAGCGGTAGTAGACGTTCAGGCGCAGATATTACTTCTCATTGCGCATGCGTCAATGACGTTTGGCATTGTTTATTTTGAAATCGTAGTCGTTGCATTAAATTTGCTGGAAAATGGATCACGCTGAAAAACAAATTATGACTCTATTAATTCAAGAGGAAGAAGCTAGAATTAGATTATTCTTTCAAAATAAAGAAGAGGATGAAATTTTTGTGAATCGTCCAACTGAAGGAACATTCGCTGTTCTGATTCAAAGACATTTAATGTTCAACGATGAAAAATTTCGGCAGTATTTTCGATTTTCAATTGAATTGTTTCAAGAACTATTTAATCTAATCGAAGGAAGCATTTCATACCGAGTGTGTAATAGAAGGCAGCAGCCAGTCTCCAAAAAAGAGAAATTGTGCCTGACTCTCAGGTAAGAGAAATTTTATTTTATTAGAAATTTAGTAAGTTGCTATGTATTGGAAAATGTATTAAGTTGTTATTTTATAACATGCATGAATTTCTGAGTGTTAATATCTATTTTATACGTTTTTTGAAAGTGTTTTATTATATTTAAATTCTGCATGCATTCAAGAATTATTATTTGAAATGTTATTTAATGAATATGAAGTATAAAAGTTAATTTTGATATGAAGTATAATGAATAAATAAATAAACTAATATGAAGTATAAAAGTTAATTTTAGCTTATTTTAATATTTATAAATATCCATGTATTCAGCATTAGATCGATAGGTATTAACTTGTCTGAGAAGTAAAGGTGGCCCGTGCACTACATGGATTACTTTACTACATGGATTTTCATTCCTCTATTAATTTAAGGCGATGTGCATTTGAAACAATTACAATCTAACAAAAAAACCCTTAAAGACATCAAAAGATTGCTAAATAAATGATTTGATACTGAATAATAATTGCAAAATTCGTTCTCAGAACATCAAAGTTTTCACTACTGAATATTTTTTTTTAATATAATTGAAAAATATTCATTTGCACATTATTTATCACACTCCATGTAAATTTTTTGTTGGAATTCTAGTCAGTATGTATTTTGTTTAAACAATCCAAACATTTGCCTTTATTTAAGTGACTTAATTTTCTCACTTTTTTTATTGGACTAAAAATATGTTTTCTTTTTAGATACCTAGCAACCGGAGAATCCTACCGTTCTTTGGCATTCAACTACAGAATTTGCCATAGTTGGATTGGCCGTATTATTGAAGAGGTTCTGGAAAGCATCATAAAAAGTGTAATGCCTTTGTTTTTGCCGCAGCAGCCTTCTGAAGAGAAGTTTAAGGAAATAGAAAAAAACTTCTCAAAGATGTGGAACTTTCCTAATTGCTGTGGTGCAATTGATGGCAAGCACATTAGGATTGTTTGTCCGAAAAACAGCGGAAGTGCCTATTAGTGTTATAAGGACTATTTTTCAACAGTTTTGTTGGCACTTGTTGATGCGAATTACTGTTTTATCACAGTAGATTGATTGATTGATTGAATGTAGAGTTTAATGGCACAAAATCCAAACGTGGACATGCTGCGCCAAACAATATGTTTATACATGTCAAAATTGAAGTGCATACTTATTTTCCGAAATATAATTAAAAATTGATAAAATCATATACAAACAATCAACGGTAGTATTGGAATAAAATCACGTCAAAGTTAAAACACAGTAAAATAGTATAAAAGTAAGAATATCCTTCTAAAAATGAATAAATTCATGAACAGAATAAACTTATATACAATTTAAAATGTCAATAGCACGTAAAAATGCAAAAATGTTCGGATGATGAGAGTCACCTAACAAATCTCCCATAGATAAAATAGAACTGCCAAAAAAGGCAAGACGATGTCTGTTAAAATACGGGCAAGTGATTAAAATATGGTGAATCGAAAGTAAAACATCACAAGTGTTGCATTGAGGAGGTGGTTCACCAAACAACAAATGTAGATGGGTCAGTCTGGTGTGTCCGATTCGCAGACGGGTAAGCTTAACATCTGCACTACGTAGTCGCAACACAGGGAAGGGTTCCAAATTTGACTTATGAGCGTGCAACTTATTATTCACTTGGTTATCCCACTGCTGCTGCCATAAAGATTTTATATACTTTTTAATATGTATTTTTACATCTGAGAATGGTATTGATAAATTTAAAGTAGTAGTAGCAGATCGCGCTGCTGTATCGGCTAAATCATTGCCAGGGATTCCAACGTGACTTGGAACCCAGCAAAATAAAATATTGAAACCATTTTTATGAAGATTAAATAGCAAATGCTGTATAAAACACAAAATGGGATGAGTTTCACTGTCAAAATGGTTGAGTTGGCGCAACACGCTCATACTATCTGAGTAAACGCAATATTTTCGATTCAAACTAGCTGAAATAAGCCTTAATGCCAACAGAATTGCAACTGCCTCAGCGGTGAATACGGAACACATAGTTGGTATTTTATAACTGTAGGTGTCGTCAGCAATAACAATACCACAGCCTACATAGCCAGGACATTTTGAGCCATCTGTGAAAACCGGAACATGTTGACAATATTGATGACGATGAGCTTTGTATAGTTGCTGAAAAATGATAGGCGCAACATGAGATTTACTATGTACATCGAATGGAGAATGAAAATGATATTGTGAAACGTTCCAAGGTGGAATAAGCGAGTGATCGACACATTGTGTAGTTGAGTCACAGATATTGAATGATTGGTTGAGCGAGCACATGCGAGCATTAAAAGGGCGAACATGTGAGGGTCGAGCATCATAAATCCGCTCTAAACTTACTGGAAGTGTTTCACGCTTAAGAGGGTGTGATGTGGATGAGACTACGTGAAAATAATATGTTAGACTGAGCTGCATGCGTCTCAAATCTAGAGGCAATTGGTGACACACAGCATACAGGCTTTCAACTGGAGAAGTACGAAATGCGCCGCTACATATACGCAAGGCAGTATGATGCACTGTATCCAACCTTTTAAGGTGAGAAGCTGAGGCAGTGCCATATACTGCACAAGCATAATCAATACGCGATAGAATAAGTGCTTGATATATCCTTATCACAGTAGATGTTGGTTCGTATGGAAAGGAAGGTGACAGTACAATTTTTCAAAGATCTAACCTAAACAAAAATCTTCAGTCAGGCACTATTACCCTTCCAAAACCTAAGAACCTTCCGGGAACTAAAATTTTGTGCCCACATGTTTTTGTCGGGGATGCTGCATTTGCATTAACCTCGGCAATGATGAAACCCTTCCCCGAAAGTCAAGCACAAACAGATGTTGAAAAGGCACGTTATAATTACAGATTATGCAGAGCTAGACGGACATCTGAAAATGCCTTTGGTATTCTGTGCCAGTATTTCAGAGTGTTTTATACCCCAATTGCGTGTAAAATTGAAACTGTCAGTAAACTTGTGCTAGCAAGTTGCATCTTGCACAACATGCTGCGCCAAAGAAAAATACCATGTCCCTTAGAACCAAAAAAAGGAACAAACATGGTAATGCCAGACAAAAATTTGACAAATCTTGCTGCAACAGGATCGAAACATGCATCTTTCAGAGCCGAGCATATCCGGCAAAATTTTTCCCAGTATTTCAGCAGCAAAGAGGGTGATCTGAAATGGCAAAATAATAAAATAACACGCACTGCTTAATAAGTTTTATTTAACTGTATCAAATCATAATCACTTTAATTTCAATTTTAGATATTTTCCATTTTAAAGTCTTTTTTTTTTCTTTTCAAATTTTATTTCCCTAAGTTTGTTCTAAGCCGCAAAAGAAAAATTTAAGCTATTAATTTCACTTTAATGCTAATCTTCACCTTTCTTTCCATACAAACCAATATCCACCGAGATAAAAACAGTAATTTGCATCATCAACAACTTTAATTTCTCAATCTAATTTCGTGTATCTTTTATTCCAATTATTTGTTCTTACTTTTTGCTGAATTTTGTATCCTGTTGTTATATTATTTTTCATTATATCTTGAATATATATATATTTTTTAATCATGAATCGGTATACTTTTGCTTGTTTTATTTTTTTACTGACTTGTATTCATCTGAAACTGTGAAATTCTTAAGATTTTCTTCTTCCTATAGTTCATCTTGTTATTTATAGACTTCAAATTTCATGAAAGAAACCAATTGATTATTTTTTGTGAACACTTTTATCTTAATTTTAGCTTTCATCGAAATATTTAATTGAAATATATTGAGGGGTCGCAGTACCATTGCAATTTTTTTTTTTTTTAAGTAAAAGTATAATCATTCATTTTGTGGATGTTTTGCATGCTCATTTTACTTATAATCAATAATTTATCTTTAATTATTTTTTAAACTGCTTAATTTTTTAAAATTAAAAAAAATCTTAACAATTTTGTTCATTCGTTAATATATCAATCTGAATATTTTTTATGGATTATTTCGTAAAAAAGTAAAAAAATTCAAATGTTTCCATGTCCAAAATTCAATATATGTAAAATTTGATTTTTTTTCCTTGTAGTTCATCTTGTTATTTATAGATTTCAAATTTCATGAAAGAAACCAAGTAGTTATTTTTTTTTTCAACACTTGTATCTTAATTTTAACTTTCATCTGATATTTAATAGTAATTTTGTTATTTTTTATAACTCAGTTATTTATTTTTATTATTTGTGTTTTTCAACTTATATTATTTTACTTTATTTTGCATTTTAATCACGAAAGTGTATATACTTTTTCAAGACGAACTTGATTAACCTGAATTGTATACATTGAATAAATTATTACTTACCTTTTATGTGTTGACATATTTGAAAAATAGCTACATAAATAATATACTAAGAAATAAAGCATAGCTGGTTAATAAATTTTTTATTTAAACAAATAAAATTTAAATTTCACCATTTCTTTCTAGGCATTTCTGTTCTAGTTTAAAAATAATGTTTGACATTTCCATTTTTGCTTCTAGCTGCAACACTTTAGGAAATTTTTTAACCGTAATGGCAAAGGCGTTAAATAAAGAGTCTATTTCATCCTTTTCGTCCTTCTGTCCGATCAGTGATTTTACAGGGTGGCCACCCACCTGGAAAACCTTGAAAACCTGGAATTATCAGGGAATTTTTTTATACTGGAAAAAACCTGGAATTATCAGGGAAATGTGGATAAAAACCTGGAAAAATCAGGGAATTTTAAATAAAAAGATGGAAATTTTTTCTTTGATAATTTTTTTAATTTCACTAATTTAAATTATTTACTAATTTTCTTAATTTAAATTATTTCATCCATTATATCCACTTTTTTAACGGAAATGTATCGCCAAACAGTTGAAATATCATCAATTTAGCTATACTTTGCTTGCATCAAAATTTGCTCCATTACAGCTGTTAAACTAGAATGCCACATAAAATTCTCCTACTGTTGCTAAACGAATGCAGAAACCTTTGACCACTATGGGACTGTGCAATTTAAGAAAGATTCTGGTGTAGGTGGAAAAAGATTTAGGATATTAGCTTCTATTTTTAAATACTGTCTTTGGGCTGAATCCATTTATGGCTCAAGTTTGTTCCGATGCTTTGGTGGTAATTTTTTTTTTCTATTTTGGCGAAATGTTTTTGTATTTTTAACTTTATAAAATTCTCCAAAAATTAGTTGGTTATAATTTGATAATAGATTTTGTATTGCACTCTTTTTCTGAAATTTTTTCTACTCCCATTCAAGGAAATCTGTGAATTATCTTTTCTCAGCAAGCCAACCAATCACACATTTTTTTACCATCGCTGACAGCAATGTTTGTCGATAAATCGTTACAATTGTTGCATTAATGCTAATTTCTATATAACACATTTTTGAAAAATGGTTTTTTTAAGAACCAACTATATATTAATATTTAATTTTACTCTTTCGTTGGTCAAGATATGATTTTTGATTCAAAATTTTGTACCAAAACATTTGAAAAATAAATAAAAAATCTTGCCAAATTGTCAAAATAACATTTTGAATAAAATATTTTATAATATACCTAGACACTTTTCTTGTACACATCCTACACTTAATAAGAAAAAAGAAACAAAAACCTGGAAATTTTAAGATTTTTATCTGGAAAACCTGGAAATATCAGGGAAATTTGAAATCTGATTTGAGTGGCCACCCTGTTTTAGAACTTCAGTCCGCTCTTTTCTGGCAGACTGAAATTCTAAAAAAAAACCTTTCTTTTTGGGATAACCTGCTTTCCCGTTCTTTGTGCCCCTGTCCTTCTTCCCCCCTTTTATCATTCTTTGAACTATTGCTACTAGATGCATCTGAAGGTGTATCTACACAGACAATCGTAGCTTGCTCCAGATCGTAACTGTAGTCAGTTCTTCATTATACGCGCGAATTTCTTCATCAGCCTGCGATTCCTCTACAAATGAGCTATCTTCAACATTAGAGATTGTCCTGCAATAAATTAATTATAGTGTTTAAGAGACACTCTTTATAATAAAGCTTAATAATTATGTTTTAGAAAATAAATTAACTTCGTAAACTACAAAAGTGCCATATTCTCAGAATGAGGAACGAAGCATAATTTACTTCTGATGTTTTTTCTCGTATATAAAATTAGAATAATTTGTATAATTATAATTAAATTATTCTAATTTTACAAATTATTCTGTCTAAAAAAATTAAAGCACTTAACACATTTTATGAAATAAATTTATTTCATAAGCTTAAATGTCTGAATAATAATAATGTCCTTCATAAGTCTAAAAATATATATTTCAAATAATACTTCACCCTTATCAGATAACGTAATAAAGCTATCTTTAAACTAAATCTTAAATTTTACTCACTTTCTATTAAATTAATAGAATATATAATTATTAAAACACATGCATCAGTTGCTATATCATAGGAATGTTTTAAAAATATCGTATGAAAATGTATGCTAATAAAAATGTATGTTTATAGCAGTAATACTTGTCCCGACAAGTAGCTACAAATAGCAGGAAACTTACTGATAACATGACAGAGTTTTGGTTCGTCAGCATTTGTTTGAATAGTACCGTTAGTAGATTCTTTTAATTTTTTTTCATACAGCTGAAAACGCCATTATTTGTCTGTTGCATGAAAAAATGTTTTCTTAAACAAAAGCTATCCTACTTAGCTTTATGTAAATTACATTCTACAATTTTGATTAAATTAGTCTACATCATATTAAAAATAAGACTTACTCATTAGTTAACAAATAGGTTCCATCTAAAAACCTTAAAGAATCCAGTCGTTGAAGTTCAGTAGTGCACTTTCCTTTCGCAGCTGAACCAGTTGGCAGTTTTCTTTTAATTCTCGTATAATAGTCACGGATGGTTTTCCATTTCTTTTTTAGCATTTCCACTAAAAACAGATAGGTACTATGAAATTTAGTGAAGAGGATTTATATAAATTAGAAAAGGTGATAAACAAAAGAAGCTAAAACAAATTTGGGTGCTTAACAAACTGATTGAATAACTAGTTTTAAAAAATAAAGCATTTTTAAATGCTAAATTACCTACATGTACAATTGTGGGTAAAAATTCCATGCTTATAAAGCAAATTGAAGTATTTATAAAAAAAATTAAGCTCATTCATACACATAAAGTCACAATTTTCTAATTGCACTGGTATCTGAAAATTTGCAAGTCTGTAAAAATATGATTTAACTTTTGAACACCAGTGTACAAAGTCATATATAATATATTAAGAGTAATTGATTTGTCATAAAGGGTGAGATAATTTGTTTTGTAACTTAAAAAACAAGATTAATAAATTGAAAAATTTTCCTATGGAAAAGGTTCACCCATTGATAAAATAAATTATTTCCCTGTTTTAAAAATAAAAAAATATATAGTTCAATCTTTATAAATTTATCAACAGACTTCAAAGTCAAAGAAAGTATGTAATTCAGAGTCAAAGAAAATATTTCATTCTTGTAATATAAATTTAAAATTGATTTATCTGCATAAAATAATTGAATAAGTTACAATTTTAAATAAACATTTACTAACCTTCAACTCCAAGTTCTTCCGCAATTTCAAGCCATAGATTATTTTTTATTATGGAATCTTTGTAAGATTTTGTTTTTACAGTGTAGAGGAGAGGTCTCTTTTTTACTTCTGAAATCAATTTTTCTTCAAAATATTCATTGGATTCCGCCATATCTTCGATTGATTTACTTACGTCCACCTCAACTGCACGTGGGAATCAGAGCGAAATGGATTCGAACTGCAGGTAACGCTAACGCGCGGCGACCGATGACGTATTCTGATCCACCCACAAATTGGCCAATCAGGAGTTGACGCTCAGTTGTCGTTGACGTTCACCTACGCGATCTGTTCTAACAAACCAGTACTTTAGAGTGAATTGATTTGTTTATCAATCTACAAATTAGCAGCGTGCAATTTATCGTTTTCCGTCTGTTCACAATTAGTCGTCCGTTATTTTTTCATATATTTTGTAGAAAAAAAGGTCTTTTTCAAGACCAGTCTGTTAAATTTATTGTTTTTGTTTAAATCTTAGTCTATTTTTTTTATTTATTTTGCTTGTTTATAATCTTTTGTTGACGTTTCATAACGATGCCAAGACCAAAGCGTTCATTAGTGATTGCTAGGCAAAATGCAAGTAAGCGTTGGTGTCCTAATCCTAGTGTAGATATAGCTTCAACTAGTGCTTCGTCTGATTTGAATAATAAGCAAAATAAAAGACAATCAAATTTGCATGACTTGTGTGCGTCAACATTAATTAAGACTGAAGCTTTGGTACCCCAGTATGCCCTTGTAGATGATGTAAAGCAACTTTCTGATAATGTTTTGTGTAAGTCATGCAAGAAGCAAACTATTTCTATTTCGTTTGGAGAAAAACAGGGACTGTCTGTAAAGATAGAACTATTTTGCTCAAATTGTTCCCTTTCAGATAAAAAAATATCAACTTCAAAGACAATAGTGCAAAATCAAGAAAAAATAATTGATGTCAACAGACGCATAGTTCAAGCCTTTCTGAATATTGGAAAAGGATATGCAGCCCATCGACAATTCTCAATGCTCATAACTTGGATTTAATGTCGAGTAGAATTTTTAATAATCATAAGAAGAAATTGTGTAACTCAAGTAGCAAACTTTTCAAAGAGCATGTGCGTGATATTTGTGCTAAAGTAAAGGATGCATATGTTGGCAAAAACACTGAAATACTTGATATAGGTGTGTTGTTCGATGGAACTTGGTTAACACGGGGACATGCATCACAAGTTGGTGTGGGATGCATAATGGATATTTTTCCAGGCTTTGCCATTGACTTCCAAATCATGTCAAAGCGATGCCTTGAATGCGAAAAATCAGGCAATGAACTTGGGAGAGAAATCGCCAGTTTGACGTATGGTATAGTGGCCATCTGAACTCTTGCACTATCAACCATAAAGGCTCTTCCTCAGCGATGGGAGCAGGAAGCCGCTCTAATATTGTGGAATAGATCTGAAAAGTTGGGTTTCCGATACGTTACAATTCTATCAGATGGTGATGCCAGAACTTTTACATATTTGAACTCAAGAAAAATATGACAATGTTGAAATAAAAAAGGAAGAGCGTGTTAACCATGTTAGCAAGCGATTGGGAACTGCACTACGCAATAGTGTAAAAGAATGGCGTAGCAGAGGTGTTACCTTGGGAGGAAAATTCTACGGCAGTTTAAAGGAGGATACAATAAAGTAATTGACTCGATATTATCAGAATGCCATTCGGCAAAACAAAGGTGATGTTGGGGCTATGAAAACAGCAATTTATGCTGCGTTGTTTCACAGCATTTCAATTGATGAAAAGCCTCAGCATTCTAAGTGCCCTCCTGGTCCAAATTCATGGTGTTTTAATAACGCTGCAATAGCTAAAAATCAAACACCAGGAACCTATCGAAAGAATGTAAACACCCCACTAAGTGAAGCTCACTTGGCCAAAATTCTACCAATTTATCAGCGACTTGCTGCAGATGAGCTCCTACAGCGCTGCATTAATTGTGAAACGCAAAATGCTTACGAAAGCTTACATAGCGTAATATGGAGCAAGTGTTCAAAACAGACATCCGCAAGTTTCCATCTAGTTAATTTGGCTGTATGCGATGCTCTTTTAGAATTTAACCTTGGTACCTATCAGCATCTGAAGCTTCTGGAAAAAGCCACAGCCATACCAATAAGTTCCAAGTCAGCAGCCGTAGCCTTATTTATTGATAAAAGAATTTATTTTCGAAAGCGTAGGAGCAAGGCTGTCGCCAATCTTGCACTCCATAAAATAAGGCTAGCTATAAAACGCCGAAATGCATCACTTGTCAAAAAAGGTGTGGCATACCAATCAGGAGGGTTTTAGATGCAAGAAATAACATACACTGACTGAGAAAAACTCATGGGAATTGAATTGAATGTAGGGTTTAGTGGCACAAAGTCCAAAAGAGAACATGCTGCGCCATACATTACGGTAAAACAGTTAAAAAAGCAAAGTACATGCACCACTTTATTTGTCGTACGATGATAACTGATAAAATGGTATAAGTTTGTAAAGAGAATCAGATAAAAGGTATGAAATCAGGTAAAAGGCATGAATAAAATCAGATAAAAGGTGTGAATACGATATAAAATACATGAAGTAAGTAAAGTGTTTGCGAAAGTGAATAAAATTGCAAATGTATTAAAACATTTATAAACAGTTAAAAATACCAACAGCACGTAAATATGCAAAAATGTTAGGATGATGAATACCATCCAGCAAATCCTGCATACATAAAATGGAACTCCGAAAAAACGTTAAACGAAGTTGGTTAAAACATGGACATGTTATTAATATGTGATGAATCGAGAGAGGAACGTTACAGGCATTGCATAGAGGTGGAGGCTCTCCAAACAGTAAGTGGAGGTGTGTTAACCGGGTATGACCAATTCGAAGACGTGTAAGCTTTACATCAGCACTACGCAAGGGCAGTACTGGCAAATGGCCCAAATCGGTTTTAATGCTATGCAATTTATTAAACACTTGGAGATCCCACTGTTGTTGCCACAATGATGTCACAAATTTCCGAATATGCAGCTTTACATCAGAGAAAGGTATGGACAATGGTAAAGTAGATATGGCAGACCGTGCAGCTGAGTCGGCAAGGTCATTCCCTGGAATACCAACATGACTCGGTACCCAGCAAAATAAAATCTCAAAGCCATTCTTCTGAAGCGTGGTTAACAAATGAATAATGAAGCATAAAATTGGATGAGTGTCACAGTGAAACTTTTCTAATTGGCTCAAAACGCTCATACTATCGGAGTATATAAAATATTTCCGAGTAGAGCGAGTAGAAATTAGTCGTAATGCTAATAAAATAGCAACAGCTTCAGCAGTGAAAACGGAGCAAATTTCAGGGATTTGGTAGCTGTACGTGACGTCAGCAATGATGATACCACAGCCAACATATCCAGGTGATTTTGAGCCATCAGTATAGATCGGAGCGTAATGAGAAAACTGATGACGATGAGAAAGGAAAAGTTGTTGAAATATGGTTGGTGATACAAGTGATTTTTTAGATACATCATATAGAGAATAAAAATGATATGGTGAAACAGTCCAGGGTGAAATAAGTAGGTGGTTTACCGATTGTGATGATGAGTCTAAAATAGCAAATGTTTGATTGTGTGAACGCATACGAGCTATAAAAGGGCGAACATAAGATGGTCGAGCATCATATAAGCGCATTAAACTTATAGGAGTAACCTCACGCTGTAAGGGGTGTGAGGCTGAAGACATGATACGATAGTAATGCATCAAGGACAATTGCATTCTGCGTAGATCCAATGGCAGTTGATGACAAACAGCATACAAGCTTTCCACGGGTGAAGTGCGAAATGCACCGCTACAGATGCGTAATGCTGTGTGATGTACCGTATCAAGGCGTTTTAGTTGAGAAGCAGAAGCAGTGCCATAAACTGTGCATGCATAGTCGCGACAGTATAAGTGCTTGGTAAATTCGTAATAGCGCGGTGCGGTCAGCACCCCAAAACGTGTTAGAAAGCACCCGTAACATATTTAGGGATCTCTCGCATCTTTTCCGCAATTGTTTTATGTGAGGCAGAAAAGTAAGCTTATGATCAAAAACAACTCCAAAAAATTTTGTTTCAATTAGGGCGCTTTTTCATTACACGACACGATAACGACAAAACGGATCCGATTGTCGGCGAACGACATAGGGTCAAGTAAAATACATGGTCAGCAACGGCGCGTTTTTTCATTCACCGATACGATAACGATTATGTCGTATCCGACAAGGCGATATCTTTTGTCGGAATCAAATATTGGTTAGGCAAGTAAGTTTCTCCTCAAATCGTGGCGATTTTATTTGTTGTTGCTCATCTTTCCTGTTTTATCTTCTCTCTCTTTCTCTTCTCTTATTTTATTCTTTTAATCAATTTTAATCGTTTATTTGATCATGTCAAATATAAAATTTGAAAATAAAAGATTTATATAATTTATTCTCATGTCTGGTTATAAATTTTTAATTTTATGATGCAGCATTTTTTACATTATAATGAGGTTGAAAGACTTAAACAATCACAAAAGTTTTATTGAAAATTTTTATAAATTCATTATATGCTTTAATGAAGAGATAGTATTTTTTATAATAGAGAAGATGGCAAATAAAGATCCTTATGTATTTCAAACAGAACTCTATCTAACTACTGGTTTCTGCTTGATTGAATAATAAAAAGTCTGTTCACTGATTCAACTGAAACATTTTTTTGAAACGTGATAGAGCGGCTTCATAAGATAAATTTGATAAAACTCATTTAAAAAATCATCTAAAAAGATTATTCTAAATTAAACTAATATTTTAATATGATTAAAAAAAACGTTAATACTTTAAAACATTTAAAGAACTTAAGTAATGTTAAGTGATTACAGACATAAATTAGCGAGCAGACGCCAACTCAAAAGCCATGTAAAAATTATTCCTCATTAACATCACTCTTGTTCTTGGTTTCTCTCATTCAGACGTAATTAAAAAATTTATTTGACTTTTTGTAGCTTATGGAAAAGCACATAAAAATCTCATTCAACATATCTTGCCTCATTTATTTTGTGAGTACTTCAGCACACGAAATAAATGTTGCAGAAGTTGTGCTAATGCGCCAATAAAGAGCAATCCTGTTATTCGCACACAGCAACCCCGTTTTCGCACGCAGTTATCTTTTGGACTCCTTGTTGCCTTGTTTGCTGATTTCTGACGCCATTTTTTAGTGCTACGAAAATGCATCTTTGGGATTTTCCAAAAACAGAACAAGATGTAATTTTATTTTTTCAATTGCAAAATATTTTACCCCAAAAAAGCGAAAATGTACCAATTCCCATGACATGAAACTTTATTTTGGTAAGCGTACGTTTTGGAAATGTAATTTAAGACAGTCTGATCAGCAAGTGGTGCTTAGATGGTAGCACAATTTATTCCGATAGTTGGAAAGGTTATCAGACAAAGAGAATAGAAGGATTCCTACTTGCTAAGGTTTATCATAAATACGAATACCTTAGCAAGTAGGTATTTGTATACATTTTATTAATCCTGATACAAGAGTTCATAATACGCAAACAGTTGCGAGAATAAGGGGCAGTGCTAAATGGTGGAACAAAAACATAGGGGGACAGCGGGACATCATTTGAAATCTTATTTATCAGAGCTCATATCGTCACTTTGAAACTAAACCATGGTAACTCAAAAAAGCAAGTTTCTCAGGAGAGCGATTTCTAACTTTTCAGGAACTTCCTCCGCAGGTTGACTCAAAGCTATGGCGACTATTACAAAATAGTTTACTTTAAAAAAACCCTGTTTCTTTACATTTTTCAATGAACCAGGGCAGATTCTTGTAGCCTTTCTAATTTTGTGGTATTTTCGAAATAAGTTAAGGTACTTTGAGTTGCAACACATTTCTCTTAAACTTTTATTAAATGTGGAGAGTTATTTCAAAATACAACGATATTCTTCAAAATATCCTCTCGAATATTAGACATATTTTATTTCAAATTTTGACATACAACAGTGTAGGGAAAGAAATCGCTCTCCAGAAAAGCTTGCTTTTTTGAGTTACCACGGTTTAGTTTCAAAGCGACGTTATCTCCTCCAAGGTTTTGTTGCAATTGGCACACTGCTACACTATTCCCTAAAACTAAGATGGCGAATCGCGCCAATGCGATTACGATCTATGTGCTCTCTAAATTAATTTTATGGAACTATGAAGATAACACGTTGTTTCTCTAAAGGGGTGATTTTTTTTACACAAAATGACTTAAATAATTCATTTTTCGATTTTTTTGAGTAACTACGGTTTAGTTTCAAAGCGACGATATGGCGGCAGCATCTGATGAAAGAAAAGAGACTGTTTTGAATATATGTAAAACACTATATCGGCCCATTTTCCATCGAAATTCGATTGACTACTTTGATTTTAAATAAAGTGCTTTGAATTTTTAGATTTTAAATAAAGTATTTTATTTCATGATTCGTCTCAAAAATTTTAGGTGTAGATTGGCGGCACTTAAAAGCCGCCAAATCTGTAGCTGCTGTAGCGTTAATACGTAAGTACCATTTCGTGCACCCGAAAACATTTCCGTACTGCTAGCTTTTTTCTTCTAAAATTAAGTAAGAAGTTTGAGACGACGATTATCATCCGACATATTTAAAGTTTGCAGAGAAAAATCACAACAGAACACAAGCAACTGCTCACTCAAGCTCAAAACATTTAATGAACAAGAATTTCTACTTCTCGGACGAACGATATCGGACAAGTGAAAAAACAATTGCTTGAACGATCCGGTAAGGACATTGTAGTTCACACATTTGTCGTCCGATTTTGTCGGTATCGTGTCGTGTAATGAAAAAGCGCCCTTACGATGGGTATAGCAATGTTATGAATATGAATAACAGAATCATTGTGAAGCCGACAGAAATGTACACATGAGCTTTTGGAAGGTGATAGGGTATGACCATTCTCATGACACCATTTTACTATTTTATTGACAGCAAGTTGTAGTTGACGCTCGATTACTCTCATGTCAGATCCTGAGCATGAGACGTTGAGGTCATCAACATAAAGTGAGCCAAAAACTGTAGGAGGTAGGATGCTTAAAATGGAAGAAACATGAACTATAAAAAGTATAACACTCAGAACACAACCTTGTGGAACACCTTCAGATTGGATGTAGAGATCAGAAAGTGTATGACCCAGTTTGACATGAAAATATCTCTGACTCAAAAAGTTTTGGATAAAAATAGGTAGGTGACCACGGAGGCCCATATCAAACAATGCCTTTAAAATGCCGTATCTCCATGTCCGATCGTATGCCTTCTCAATATCAAAGAAGATAGAGATAAAATGGTTACGTCGGACAAGAGCATTACGAATACGTGATTCCAAAGCAACAATGTTATCCATAGTCGACCTGCCCTTTCGAAAACCACTTTGAAACTCGGGGATGAGTTTTTTCTTCTCCAGAAAGTAAACCAAGCGAGAGTTGACCATACGTTCGAATACCTTGCTGAAGCAGCTAGTCAGAGCTATCGGGCGGTAGTTAATTGGTTCCGTCGGATCCTTACCTGGCTTTAAAATTGGTATCACAAGAGCCAGCCGCCAACTAGATGGGTATATCTGCTCCGTCCATAATCTGTTAAAAAGTAACAGAATATTCTGCAAAGATGCAGAAGTCAAATGGCGAAGCATGTGATATGATACACCATCAAGGCCGGGGCTCGTATTGGGTGCTTTTGACAACGCTCGCTGCAATTCATGAAAAGTGAATTCACAATTATATTGAAACTGCCGTCGAGTCACAAACTGCAGCGTCTGGGCTTCAACTCTATGCTTGTGAGCTTGAAAAGCTGAGCTGTAACTGTCAATGCTAGATACGGCAGCGAATGTTTCACCCAAGATGTTACTCACATCTACAGGGTCAGAGTGCGTGATACCGTTTATATCAAATACCGGAAGATGGAATTCACGGTAGATACCATTCGCTTTCTTGACCCTCGACCAGACTTGTCTGGAAGATGTTGTAGATGTGATGGATGAAACATAGCGTGACCAAGATTCTCTCTGGCTTTGGCGCCAAATCCTACGTGCAATCGCTTTAGCTCGTTTAAAATCGACAAGATGTTCTGTTGTAGGATACCGACGGAAGATGTTCCATAGCCTCTGCTTCTCTTTGTGAACTGCGGAGCATTCAGCAGTCCACCAAGGCTTGCGATGCCGGGGACGAGAAGTTGATGTTTTTGGTATGCTACTATGTGCAGCATTGATGATCACAGAAGTCACCGTTTCAACAGCAGCTTCAAGATTTTCAGCTGATATCATATCTTCTGTAATTTCAGCAAGCTGTGCGAAAAGCCTCCAATTAGCACGATGGTAAATAAATGTAGAGGGTTTTGTAGTGATAGAAGCAGTAGATGTATATGAAACAATTATTGGGAAATGATCGCTACTATGAAGATCATTATCAACCGAAAATTCTGAAAAGGGTAAAAGCGCAGGTGAACATAAAGCAAGATCAATGCAATGAAAAGTTCGCGTTGGTTCATGAAAGTGAGTGTCTTCACCTTGATTCAGTAAACATAGATTATGATCATGGATGAGCATTTCAACTTGATGCCCTCTAGCATTTGTGTCGGAACTACCCCATAGTTCATTGTGACCATTAAAGTCCCCAAGCAAAATGAAAGGTGTAGGCAGCTGATGAATTAATGAGTTTAAATCATGTTGTGAAACTAAAGCATGTGGAGGTATATAAATTGAACAGACTGTAATCGTAATGTTTATATGAATCTTAACTGCAATAGCCTGTAATGACGTTGACAATGAAAGACGAATTGATGGAAAACTTGTTGATGTTAAAATTGCGACACCACCATTAGGTCTACTACCGGCGTCATGGTCGTTTCGGTAACATGCATAATTATGAACATTAAAATTATCAGAGGATGTTAAATGAGTTTCTTGGATTGAAAAACATGATGGCTGATATTTAAAAATTATATCTCTGATGTCTGAGATTTTATTTCGCACACTGCGACAATTCCATGAAATAATGGAACTTGCCATTATCTTTTGGATTTAAATTTTGATTTAGACGTGACATCCATCGGTGGGTCGTCGAAAACCGATTCGTCATCCGATGGATGTAGTGTTATTTCTGTGTCCATCTTCTGCAAGATATCTGAAGTGGACTTTTTAGCGATTTGTATGAATTTTGGGTCTTTATTCTTTTTAGGAATACCTGGTTTTAGGCTAGGTGGCAACTTTATATTCGGACGCTGCTTTAAAGCAGGACGAGGCTTTTCTGGGGATGTCATTCGAGATGTTTTTGGAGGTGGAGATTTGGATACAGATCTGTGAGAAGTAGATGGTCCGGTAAAATTAAATTTTGGATTTTGTTTAGTTTGTTGTGGGGTAGATGATATTGAGGAATCTGTCTGCGTACTTACTGTGCGATATGAAGTTTTAGCTGCTGCTGAGTAGGACACACCCGGACGGGGAGTGCGGGCCGTAACTATTCTGCGGGCTTCGTTGAATGTTAAGTTTTGTAATACTTTAATTGACTGGATTTCCTTTTCTTGTGACCATTTCGGACAACTTCTGGCGTAAGCTGCGTGATCACCCTTGCAGTTGACGCAAAGAGGTGGCAGCTCGCAAGAAGTGTCTTCATGCTCTGTACTAGAGCAACGGGCACACACCGGTCGACCTCGGCAAGATGTTTTTGAATGCCCAAACCTTTGACATTGGTAACAACGTAAAGGTTTTGGGATATAAGGCCGAACCGGGCAGTTAATCCAAGCCATTTTAATTTCAGTCGGTAATTTAGCAGACGCAAAAGTGAGGATAAGGTGCTTCGTAGGGATGAGTTTACCATCCCTGCGAATCTTAATCCTTCTAACAGATGTAACGTTTTGAGATTGAAGGTTATCTAATATCATGTCTTCTGTGTCATTTATAAATTCTGTTTCAGATATGACGCCACGAGAGGTGTTTAAAGATCTATGAGGTGTTACTGTTATATTAAATGAACACATGGTGGTGCATGTTGACAGAATAGTTGCCTGTTTTGCAGAGGAGACTTCAACTAAGAGGTCACCAGAGCGTAGCTTTTTTACTGAGGCAACTTCTCCCAGAATGGAAAGAAGAGCCTTGTGTATCAGAAATGGAGATACGTGGGTAAATGAAGTATTAGGTAAGTTTGGGTTTGTCAGATTCATCAATAAGTAACGAGCGTATTCACATGGTGCTAAGAATGTTCCGCTGTTTTTGCATTGGTGTGCGGAACTCAACACCGTACTAACTTCAGCCATAGAAAATAAAAACAGTTCTACTACCAGCGGCATCACCCACCACGGAGTCCTACTAAGGGGATGCAAGTAACATAATTCGTTACCTGACACCGATGCTAACCAATAGCTATACGCCCGCGAGTCACCCCTGAAGCAGCCTCCACCCTTAACGAGGTGCCCAGTAAGTGACCCCGGACTTGACCCTAGTCAACAGTTGACGGTCCTGACTAGCCGGTTGATGCATACAGGCCAATATGCACCTCCCGTTTACCTGAAGCAAGGGCCAAAGCAGTGTATTGGGGTACCAGGATGCCCCTCAACTGCCAGGATCCCCTTTTCCAGGGACACGGGTCTCCACGCACGGCAAACACGCGGGTGGTCTCTTCCCATCTGAGTCCGATACAACAGGGTGGTAATCGAACACAGACAAAAGCCCTCACCAGTTAATGTGGCAACCACGACAAGGGGGAAGAGAAAGGAGAAAGTGGGAGAAAAGGGAGAGGAAACGGAAGGGAGGACAGATCACTAGGGTACCCCGGGGCGTGACTCCCTGTGTCTACCTAAAGAAGGTAAACCCCCTCAGGGGCGCAAAACTCATGGGATAGCAGGGCTCTGATTTGTGGATAGACAACACGTGTGACCAACGCCACCTGGTGGCCTCCGCGACGGTCTCGGTTGTATGTTAGACATGGGACATTCCATTTCGGAAGTGGTTCAAGAATTCGGCTTCTCAAGGTCCACCGTGTCGAGAATTACCGGTGAATGAGTGTGTCAAGGTCCACAACAGACACCATACCGGGTGTCCATAGTCCCTAAATGACCGAGACAGGCGAATCCTGAGACGAGTGGTAACTCGAGATAGGAGAGCAAATGGCGCAACAAATCACGGCTGAATTCAACACTGGTCGTGATGGACCCAGTGGACACTCCGTCGGAACATGCGTGTTCTCGGGTATGAGAGCCGTCGACCCACACGTGTGCCACTGCTAACCCAGCGTCATCGGACATTTCAGCGTGCATTTGCCACCAATCACCACGGATGAACACTGCAACAGTGGCGTAACGTGATCTGGCCTGATGAATCACGTTATCAACTGTTTCATGCTGATGGGAGGCGCACACCGCACGAAGCGATGGATCTAGCATGCCAAGTGGGCACAGTCCAGGCCGGTGGCCTATCAGTCCTGGTGTGGGGTGCATTTTCGTGGCATGGAATGGGCCCCTTGGTCGTTCTGGATGTCACATTGACTGGTCAGCGGTATCTTCAGTTGCTTGGAAACCATCTCCACCCTTTTGTCATGTTTCAACACCCTGATGTCATTGCTGTGTATCAAAAATTTCAAAGGAATCTCCAACAGCATGGAGATGTATGCTACATTAATTATATGGCAGCGATCCATTGCCTCTGGCAAATTTCGATACACGACTGTTCTGGGTGATGGGGACGCAAAGACATGCGATGCCCTAAATGCTGCATGTGTGTATGGGGAAGGCATTTCTATTAAAAAAGAAGAATGCCTCAACCATGTGGCAAAAAGAGTTAGAACTGGTTTGCGCAACAAAGTACAAGAGTGGAAAACAAAAGGTTTAACACTTGGAGGCAAAAAAAAGGGCAGTCTTAAGGAAGAGACTATCTCTAAACTTCAAGTATATTATCGTAAAGCAATCACTGATAATGCTCCGGACGTAGACAAAATGAAAACTGCAATTTATGCCATTTTATTTCAATGTATATCAAGTGATGTAAGCCTAAGAAGCACACAACAATGAAAACAACTTTGACTGAAACAGTTGTTGAAAACATATTACCAGTGTACCTGAGACTGGCCTCAACGGAACTTCTGGAAAGGTGCACTAAAGTTGGCACCCAGAATGCCAATGAATGTTTACACCACTGCATTTGGGCTAAATGTCCCGAAGAGCTATTTATCTCAAAAAAGGGACTAGACATTGCTGTCGTTTCAGCCATTAGCGAATTTAACCTAGGCTACGTCAAGTCCTTAGAAATCGCTAGTCAAGACGAAAGTTCGATGGTAATAACTTCTGAAAAAGACAACAGAAGAACATCTCAAAAGAGACGACAACAATGAAATGTGCAAGAAAAAAAAATAATTGCAAAAAATTACAAAAAGTGTTCGGAGAACAAAAAAAAAAAAAAAAAATAAAGAAAGAGGACGTAACCCACAATGCCCTATTTCTGCATATCGTGCTTTTTATTGAATAATTTGATTTGATATCTGATGTCAAAATGTGTCAATATATGATTTTTTATTTCAAAAGTGCTTCATTATTTGTATTTCATTTATGCTTATAAATAAATTTCAAAATTATCAAAACACTAGACAAGTTTTCGAGGCATGTAATTATGTAAATGCATACTTTTTTAGTGCATGAATTTTTATTGTTTTTTTGTGAAAATTTTAAAATTTAATAGTTTATTCTAATTATACTATTTTGTCAGTAAAACTAATTACCTTAGTAAAAATACAATACAAAAAAAGTCTAGTTATTTAAAATATTGAAAGATAAAATTTTTTTCGACAAAGTTTTCAAGGTAATTGTCGTTTAAAGAAAATGTTTAAATGTAAATTTTTTTTAAAATTGTTTAGTAAAGTATATTAAAAAATTAAGTATTAATAAGTATTGTGTTGTAAGTAAAATAAGTATTGTAAAAAAATAAATAAACTGGTGGTTTTTACACTGAAACTTCGTGTAACGCATTATTATATCAACTTTTATATGTTTTATCAAAAATTATTGCTTTTAAGCTAATTTACAGTATTTAAATTAAAAATGTTGATTTTCTCAAAACATGATTTTTCAACGTTTCACATACAGCATTTTGCGAGTGTGCGTATTGGTTTTTAACTGACCTACCAGAAAATAGTTCTGCAGCATCCCATATAGGTATTATACAATTTGTCGAGAAAATTTTTTCATTTAAGAAATTTACTGTTTGGTTATAACGAATTAAGTTTTGCGATATGGGACATTTTTTCCTAAAAAATCAGTATAATATAGAATATTTTTTAATTGCTTCAAAAAATTTTGCCATAATTCATTTTTTGCTCCCAACAAACTTTTAATATTAGTCTAAACAATATTTTAAAATTATATTTTAATGATTTGGGGCAAAATTGAAACGGGTCTTATAATTCAAAAAATAGAATTTTTAAAAAAAATTAGATTTACCAAGATATTTAAATGACACTTGCTGATTATTTTTAGAATAATACGATTAAACTATAGTGAAAATTTCATATAAATTGGTTAAAAATCAAAAAAGTTAGAAATGCCCTGTGTTACCTTAAAGATTCCAAATTTGAACAATGTATGACAGAGAGAAGCTGTCTTGCGTTACATTTAAAGATGACGTAGAAGGTTTTTTGGGAAATGAGAGAAAAGAAAATTACAAAGAACTTGAAACTGAGTTATTACGTACTTATCATCTTTTGAGGTGCAATATGAGCATTAAAATTCACTTCCTTCACTCACATTTGGAATACTTCCCAGACAATTTAGGAAAAATGAGTGACGAGCAAGGTGAAAGATTCCACCAGGATATAAAGGAGATGGAACGCAGATATCAAGGACGGTGGGATGTTAACATGATGGCCGATTACTGTTGGTGTTTAAAAAGAGACAGTGATGTGGACCATAAACGAAAAACCCGAAAAAGAAGCTACTTGACTTCAAGAAAAACACAAAAGTTATCATAATATTGTAAATGAACAGCATTATTGTGTTTAATTAACTACAGTTGCAACTGTATGCATTATACTGCATTTTGTTAATTTTTTAATCTTCATTTGTAAAAAGTCCTTACGTGTTACATAATATTTAGTTTGCATTTTGGAATGATATCATCATTGCTGATATAAATCAATTAAAATTTTACAAACAAGAAAAAAAATATATATATTTTTTTTTTGCAGGGTGGTGTTATTCATAGTTTTTATTTATTTAATTTTTTTTTTTTTTTTTTGCTGCATAGTCTTTGTCTTTATCTCCTAGCTTATTGTGAAATCATTGGAGTTGGTTTACTAGCTCGTGAGGATAAGGAATCTGTCCAATGGCTGAGTAAAGCTTTTAAACAGAGCAATGATAAATGCCATGAAACTCGCGTCATTGTTACTGACAAAGAGCTTACTGAACGTGTGATCTTCAGAGTGCATAACTTGAAAGTTGCTTGTTCCACATCTTTAAACGAGAAGTATAAAAAAATGGCACAAATTTTAGTCGCATACTATTAATTAATATGTTTTATAGTTAGAAAATGTTATTTTTGCTTGATATTATATTAACCACTTATAATTAGGAATAACAAGTTTTTCCTTTAGTGGAAGAAATAGAAGAAACTCATTAAATCATCGAAATATTAATGTAGAATGTTAAACTATTTATGCCAGTTTGTATAGTGATATTATTTACAAGTCATATATTAAATCACTTAGTAAATTCAAAAATTATGAAGAAAAATTTGTTAATTTCTAAAGAAATTAAAATAAGTTATGTAGGTTGAAAACTTCTGTGTAAAATTAAATTATATAATAAATCTATAAATTACATCTAAATGTTTACTTTTTCGTACTTAGTTAAATTTAATTTGCTTTAAATTTGAACTATTTATTTATACAATTTTATTGGTCAATTTAAGTTTATTTTAGTTTTTTTCTATTTTCTTCGAGTGCCCTTGGTCGCTTTTGAACAAAATACCAAGCTTGTTTATGATGTATTTCATTTCAGATTACTCCAGAAAAAGCGGGTGTGTCAAAGGATGTTTGTGATACGGCACAGGAATACTTGACAAAATTGGCCTACTGCCAGTCTGAAGAGTCATACTCATTTCTGCATTAATCTTTGGCGCCTTCATCTATTCTTAAATATTACAACGATAACTGGCATGACTTACGAAAGGTAAAAAGCAGGTTATTTGAAGAGCTGTGTACAAATGTTCTCTAAGTCTTTACAGCATAATAACAATGATTTAGTCTGGTTGTACGATCACTTCAGTAAAACAAACTCAATCATGGATCTGATTGTCTATAAGTATCACTTGTTGACCTCATCAATTTATTTCCCAGAGTTATTAATGTAATATTGACTATTGCAGGTTCAAATTGATCAATTAACATGCATTAAAATGTTTTGAAATATTTACAAAGAGGGAAAATTGTTTTTTGGTTTTTAATTTTAGATTGCTTGTAAAACAACTGGTAAGTTTTTAAAACCCTGATCAGTACAACTTTGAAAAACATTTGTACTTGAAAAATGTTAATAAAAAAAATAGAACAGGGACCTTATTTGGGAACTATAAATTTTATTACCCACTAGACAAACACACATCAGAATCTTTGATTTTTATACTCCCCACAAATTTACTTAACCTGAAAGCAATCCTTTTTTGCTGTAAATACATTTTCAATAGCCTGAAATGTAGGACAACTTAAATGGCACAAAAATTTACCCGATTTATAAAGAATGCTGTATCCAACCAGCCTCAAACATATACTTGATTGTGTTGGACTGTCCAGGGCGGACTTAATTTCCGATTATCTCCTGTCATCGACTTTCTGGAGTTGATCTGACTGATGTCAGATCTATGAGGATGAGCAACAACAATCAAAATTATATCTATTCTTGAATCTTTGTATTTACTGCTTTCTTAATTTGTTTGTCTTGTTTTAGGAATGGACTTACATGAGTTGCGCCATCGGAATTTTTTAAACATGACAAACAATCGACTGGAATGTATAAATGGGAAGTAACAGACTGTAATAAGGAAGTTTAGCTCTTTCTCGACATTCATAAAGAGTTAGCTCTCGATTATATATTCAATGAGAAAGGAGCGTGATCATGCTACAGCTACTGCTGTATTAAAGATACCACCTTTAAAATTGCGGGTTGGAAGTGTCGAAGGACTGGGTCACTAAATTTTAAATCCATATCCTTTTAACATGCTCCTAAAAAAAATAAGCATGTCTAATGATCCGAAAGTGACAACAGTTAAGGAATCTAATTTTATGTATGAACACGAAGGAAATTTTTACACTACTAGTGCCATCTCCTGTCATTGTGTGTGGTTCAATGCTATGAAACTACCCTGCACACACATACTATCAGTGCGAAGAAAGTTATCAATCAGTACATTTGATCAGATTTTGCGTGACAAGAGGTGGTTAAGAAGTCATCTCGAATCTGTACATAGATTGTTTAGTAACAGTTGCATAGATTTTGAGAACTCTTATACTGAAGCAGAAAAAACCAACAGTGTTCCAAAAACCACCACTGCGAGTTACTGTCATCTTTTAACCTTAATGCAAAAAGTTGCCGCTGAGTCCACTGTAAGTGAGTTTCTGGAGAAAGAAGATTCTTTAAAACTCTTGCTCAAGTAAGATTTACTTAACCTTTATAAGTAGAGAAAAAGTGGTACAGAAATTATGTTTTATCATATTTACAATAACAGGTGTTGATCTAATTTTTACATTTGATTTTCTGTGGGGAATAATAATGAGGTAGTCATTCGAGGCAAAAGATTCGTTATGATAAATTATTATAATGCTGTAATGTAAAGGTTTTTATTCCTCTCTTAATTGCATATTTAGAAATTTGTCTTATTTGCTTATATTAGCTTGTGGGAAAAAGGTCAAAAGGTTACTTTAAGTGTAGCTGAACCAATAAAGAATGTAGAGACTGCTTTAATTGATCATAATTATGGATGTTCAGCTGCAGATGACGCTCAGTTAGCTTCTAGTTCAGCTGTGAGGGACAAAGGGTAAGATAACTCATAGAATTTCTTAATCTAAATGTTCCACTACTAAAGGATTGTTAGAAGTATAGCAAAAAAGTATCTTCGGACAAAAGTTGAAAAGCTCTCTTTTTTTTGTACTATAAAATTATGCTACATGTTTTTGTATCGTTTGGAAATATTTCGGTACTAATAACTTTAAGTGAACTGAGGTTATTTAATTTCTCTTTTATTTAATAGGACACAATTTACTGGTGTAGGTGAGCCTATTCCTAGCACATCAGGAATGAAACTTCCAGCTCCTCTAAAAAAAGGAAGACCGGCAGGTAAGATTATTGTTGTTTTACACACCTACCATCCCTTCTACATTTTGGACATACATATTAAAAATCTGCAACTTCTTAGTCTGTTACAGAAAAAAAGCTCTTTTAATTTTGGGGATATTTGCAAACCACTAAAGAACTGTCCTGGAGAAATATTAAGAATCCATAAAAAAAACCTATAAGAAAAGGAACAATTCTATTCTTTAAATTAGAAATAGAAAATGAAAAACATAAATATTGTATGCATTTGAAACTGGGTTAGCATTTGGTCCTGGAGCATATATAAGGAACTATTAAAATAAAAATTATTGAATCAATTTTTTCTGTACTCTTTAACTTTATGTTAAAACACTAGTTATTAAAATTTTTTTCTGAAATTAGAAAAGTATTTCTTTTTCTATATATACAGTCGGTAAAAAAAGTATTGGCACATCAATATAGTTTCAAATATTTACGCAACGAAAAGTTCTAACTTTACCAATTAAACTATATTACACTCAATTTTCAAATGAAAACTAAATCACAAAATATAAAATTCCTGTCATTGTTAACAAAATATTTACATAGAAAAAAACGCATTTTATTTTACAAAAAAAATATTGGCACACTCGAATTGCATTATTACCACTACAGATAAGAAGAATAAAACCTTATATTCACTTACTGAAACCGATTCATAATTTGTACTAAGACTAGATTATTAAGTTACGTTCAGTGTTATTTTGAATTTCTCTATTCATTAAGTATGAGTCCGAAGAAGTGTGAAATTCCAGGCTCCACTCGAGAAAAGATAATATGTCTCCGTGAATTAGGAAAAAGTTATCGGGATATTGGAAAAAAGTTAAAATTGAGCTTTTCAACAGTTCGTTCCATTATTAAAAAAGTGGAAGAAACAGGATCCACGAAAAATAAACCCCGATCTGGTCGCCCAGTCAAAGTAAATGACAGGGAAAGGAGGCATGTTGTTAAAATGGCCCTAAGAAATCCAACTCAAAGTGCTCGAAATTTAGCCAACGACTTTGCGTCAACTTCTGGCAAGTCAGTGACGCCACAAACTATTAGAAATGTTCTCCATATGAGTGGTCTTCGGGGTAGGAGGCCAAGGAAGAAACCTTTTATTAGCGAGGTTAATAGGAAAAAGAGACTTGAGTTTGCTCTGACCTATCGAAGTAAGCCAATGGAGTTTTGGAAGCAAGTTATTTTTTCTGATGAGAGTAAGTTTGAAATATTTCGGCCAAAAAGCATTTTAACTGTTTGGAGGAAAAAAGGTACTGCTCTTGATCAGAAAAATATCTTGTCAACAATTAAGCATGGTGGGGGAAATGTGATGGTTTGGGGCTGTATGGCGCATAATGGGGTTGGAAATTTGGAAGTTATTAATGGTAGGATGACAGCTTTATCGTATATAGAGGTTTTGCGCCGTAACTTGAAAAGCAGTGCTAGAAAATTAGGCCTCCAAGACACCTATATATTCCAGCAAGATAATGATCCTAAACATTCCGCGAATGTAACAAGGGAATGGTTGCTTTATAATGCACCAAGAAGGCTACGCACTCCCCCCCCCCAATCACCTGATCTAAACCCGATCGAACATCTTTGGCACCATCTAGATCAAGAAGTAAGGAATAACCACATTACGGGAAGATATTCTTTAGAATCTACATTGATTCATTCCTGGAATAATATTTCCTCAGATATTACCAAAAAGTTAGTAGAATCTATGCCACGAAGATTAGAAGCAGTCATTAAGGCCAATGGATTGCATACAAGATATTAAAAAGCAAATCACCGATAATGAAAAATGTTTTTATTTATTTCACTAAGTGTGCTAATACTTTTTTTGCAAAAATATAATAATGTTTTTTTGTTTTAAATTCTGTAAAAGCAAGTGTGCTTTTTATTTTCACTTACTTTTGTTTTTACTATAATAAAGGTAAAGAAAATCCTAGTTTGGATTAGTTTGGTTATTTTATCTTGCAAGAATTTTAAATTAGCTTAGTGTGCTAATACTTTTTTTGTCAACTGTACATATAATAATAGGGTTACATCCCTGTTATCATTGTTGTATTCAGCTTGAATAATTCAGTCGTAAGCCATAATACGTTCTAAAAATGTTTATTTAAAGGTAGGCTGGTGGTTATAACAGTTCACATCCCCACTCCACAAGGGAGGGCGTGTGGATAAAAATCCGGATGGTCCCGGCAGATCTTTTATGGAACACGTTATTCAGCAAGAGACATGCGAAAACCATCGGTCCCGCATTCAATACTAACAGAGAATGGTGTAAACAGGCTCAAGTCGTACATACCTTGTAACTCTACGCATAATCGATAATCATTTAATGCTTCCTAATATGAAAGTGAAAGAGGGACAAGATTTTAAAAATAACTCCTCCTTTGAAATATAAATCTAATAATAATTCAATTGTATGTTTTCAGCCTTGAAGTCCCAAAATAGAATTTCTACACCTATTCTTTACCAGAGACATTTAATGAAAACGAAAGAGTTTTAATGTTATTAATACAAAAGTATTTATAATTTTTGTATTACATGCATACACATTTTTTTCCCCGTTTTACTTCTTTAAAAGAAAATCACACATTAAACGGCCCAAAAATTAATTCTATTATTTAAGCAGAGTTCCCAAGGTCCTTAAAAACTGCTTGATTTTTATTTTCTACAAAGATTTTTTTTCTTCTTAAAATAGTTTATATTTTTAGGTTTAACAACAACAGTTGTTGGCTTGAAAAGGAAGAAGTGTAATAGGCCTGTTCCATTTACAAGAAAAGCTATTTTGGAGAGGCAAAAGAAGCTTTTGGAGTGCTTTGATGAAGAAACATCATCAAAGGCCATGAATAAAAGCATTTTGACCGAAGAAGCTTCCATAGAATGTAGTATCGAGAAGGTTTCTTCTTATTGTATGGAATCATGTGTGGAAATAAATGAAGTGAAGCAATTCTTTACTTCAGATGGATGGCTGTTAGTTCAAAACGTGATTGCTACAAAATCGAGAATGATGACATGGGAATATGATTCCTGCAAACAAGATTGAAGTTGTGGGGAGAGTAGTTACAGACCATGTCAACCGTCATCTATGAAAAGGTACCCCTGGTTAGAATCAAGTTAGCACGCTTTATATACTAGTGAATGATGTTAAACTTTTGTAGCAGATTTTTTGCGACATTACGGTTTGTTGATAGACCTTAAACATGGTTGTCTTAAAGATCCGCTGACCAATCTTGTCAGCACGGGCACTAAGTCCGCGGATGACACACCTCAAGTAACTTTAATTGCAAATGACGCTGCTTATCGGGATATTTTGAACAAATACAGTGATGTGATACGCCCCTATTCTAAAACCAGAGAGGTACCTTTTGATAGATGAAGGTTGGCATGATCGATAACTCCGCCCCCACAAAGTCATTGTAATACAATTTTGTGCGACTCTTGTTTGTAGTGGTATCACTATTCCTGTGTCGGCCTTCAGCTGCCTCCAAAACAAAAGTATTGGTTTTCTAGAAATTGTAACATCTAGGATTTTTTTCTTCAGTTTATTTTGTTTATCTTTCTGAAAAATATTTTTTGAATAGATATTTGTTGTGTGTTTGCCATTTTTTTTAAAAAAAATCGAAAGTTGGCTAAGGGCCAAAGTATTTGCTCTGATTGCAACTTTTCTTTTATTCTGTTCTATTTTACTTTCTGATATGCTGTAAAAATCAATGCCGGAGAAATCAAGGAATGCGAGTAGTGTGTGATCTTACTTATGAGTATTCAGGACACAATGTGACATGTGATAATTTTTTTACATCTTACAACTTAGGACAACTTCTTCTGAAACGGAAAATGACAATGCTTGACACCATTAGAAAAAATAAAAAGGAACTTCCTGAACAAATGCCAAACAAAGAAGTACACAGCTCATCATTTTATTTTACAGCAGACACAACTGTTGTCAACTACATTCCAAAAAAGAACAAGAATGTTACTTTGCATCACGACAAAGAAGTCTGCAACAGACCTGACAAAAAACCACAAATTATCTTAGATTACAATTCAACTAAAGGGGCTGTAGATACTCTTGATCAACTTTTAAGCACATACATTTGCAAAAGAAAAACAAATCGCTGGCCTATGATAGTATTTTATAACATGCTACTCTACTCTAACCCAGAGTTAAGTAACTTTAACCTGAAGATATTCCCGGTTAGAGTAACCGCGCATGCGCAATAAACGAATGTTTATTTACTTCGTCGGTATATTTTATATTTCTGCTGTTCTTTTTTGTTTCTATTTGCTAATTGTTTTTCGAAATTTTAAAAAAAGATTTCGCCTGGATAAGGTAAGAGTTAGAACATTAGTCTCCATCGTAGAAAAAGATTTACATTATTCATCGACTCTAAACAATGCCCTGTCACCTTTGGAACAAGTGATTATAGCACTTTGTTATTATGCCACCGGAAGCTTTCAGTTTCTCCTGAGAGATTGTTTCCAGGTGAGCCAGTCTGCTATCTGTAGAGTTTGTCCACAGAGTCAGCCAAATCATTGCGCAAGGAATTTATTTCCTTGCCAAAGACCAAAGAATGTGAAGAGGTAAGTGAAATTTATTTTATTGAACTTGCTTACACCTACAAAGCAATTAATATCTATGAAATTAAGCACCTGTTTAGAAATGCATTTTATAAATTATTTTTTTTTATCACTTACATTCAATTTTCATTTTTTTTCTTTGAATGTACAGACAATCTGCGATGCAGACTTGTTAATTAGAAATGTTGTGGCTAGGTGGCCTGGAGCTGTGCATGACAGCACAATTTTCAGTAATAGTGCTGTCTGTCTTGATCTACAGACAAAACCCATTTACAAAAACTATCATCTCCTAAGCGATAATGGTTATGGTTTTTTATTGACACCTGTATTGGGACCAAATTCACCTGCACAAGTGAGGTACGTCATTGCATTCGTAAATTTTAAAATGATTCTTGTATACTTTAAAACATGTTATTTTTTCACTTCATAATTGTTGGTAATTATTTATGTTTTGTAACAGGGCAATTACTTATTAGCCACCTATTACCATTTTTTGATAAATATGCTAATTATTACACTGTGGTATTTTTCATTTTAAAAAATTTGTTAGTTTATGAAGCCTTTTAGTTCATTGTATTGAACATTTGTGCTTTTCAATGTAACTGCTTGTATGCTATGAAATATTACATTCATTCAAAACCACCAAATAACCAGCAACAAATTATAAGCTAAAGACAAATTTAGGATAACAAAACGCTAATTTTATGCAACTATTAAAACATTAATTTTGATGCCTTAGACCATGTACAGGGTTCCGTTTTCTAATTATTACAAAGTAAAGAGAAGCATAAATTTTTACTTCATAAATCTTTTGTCTATTAAACATTCTTGCTTGTAAAAACTTATTTAATTATTGGAATGAGAATTTAAATACCTCTCTATATCAAATACATTGAGCAGGTTGTGAAATAATTTGATTGACATTAAATTACGAAGCACAGTGTTGATCTTGAATTGGTTCCTCATGGAAAACAGTGTCTGAATAAATATGTTGATACTAGTTATTGTAGGAAATTATTATTTTCCATTTGTCCAACTATTCTGTTCTCCTGACTTGATTTTTAATATATTTATACTTACTATATACAATACAAGTTTATAATTTATTATTTAGTGTCACATCACGCGAGTTTCAAAATATATTTTTAACTTTTTTCTCTTGAACTACTTTAAACATTTCATTTCAAACAAACTTTTTGACCTTATGATTTAAATCTTCAGCCAGATTATTTAAAATTGTATGTTGATATTGTGGAGTCGGGTTTATTTTTGGCCGTATAACAGGGGTGACCGGCGAAGCCAAGATTAACAATTCGTAGGCTTATATAATTCACCACTTTTTTCAGATATGTCGTGCTAAACCTTTTAAAAAAACTAGCAAAATCTGTCTGATATTTATAAATTTAGTTTGTAGTTATTTAACGTTTAGCCAGACGGGCAAGCCATGCCAAAATTAGCGTGGCATTCAATGTGTTAACATAATATAGGCAATGTTCCAAATTACACAATAATCATTTGTCATGACAAACCCAAACTCATATTAAAATAATTTTTGTAAAAGAGATATGATAGAAACTGTTATTTAGTTAAGTTGATTGGTATTTTGTTTCAGGTACAACAAGGCACATGTATTAACAAGAAATACTGTAGAGCGAAACTATGGAATTTTAAAAAGAAGATTCCCTTGCCTGAGCATGTCATGCCACATCGACCAATTAGACAATATTAATTGTGGGTAATTGTCCGGATTCAAATAATGCAGATACGGAAGTTGAAAAGTCTTGAACATGGTATTGAAGTTCCTGAAATAATACAGATTTAGGATCAGGACAAATTAGAAAAACAGGAAGGAAGTAATTCCCAAATCGATACAGAACTAACTTTAGAACTTTAAAGCCTTTCCATCTGACGACGAAGAGGATTTCGATAACAGAAGTTAAAGTTATGGGGGAATTCTTTTCAAATTAATCTTGTTGCAGTCAGTGCATTGCTCTCTATTCTCCGAGAACACTCTTGTTTTTCGGATTTACCATTAGAAGCTAAAATTTTGCTGAGACTCCTCCTTGTGTCGTTTCGAGGGCTGTTCAACCTGTCCAGTGTTTCAATATTGGAATAAAGAAAAATATCTGCAGATCGTTGAAGGCTTTGACAGAAAATATTTCAAGCGTTCAACTCCTGATTAATATTCATGGCCTGCTTGCTTTTATTCAAAAGCACTTACACAGAATTTGGTCTTGTTTAAGGTCTTGTAACAAATTTCCATTCTTTGAAATCCGTTGTATTCTCTATAGGCATATATTGTGGGAAGGAAAGCCTAATAATTGTTCCGTTTATCTAAAGGAATTCATAGAAGAAAGTATAATATTAATAACAAAGATTCAGAGTAGCCGAGTAAAAAATATTATCTATTAAAGGCTTCAATTGCAATGCACTAGCTAAGTTTTTACTTTTGGGAACTAAAGGGCATACCGGGTATAGTTCATACACAAAATGCTAACAAGTTGGTAAATGGGTAAATAATCGTGTAGCGTTTACTGAATTTACAGCAGCTGAAAGGACCCTACTATACATTTTTAAGTGATGAAGACTTGCATGTTTCAGAGTGCTGCTCATTCCAGATATTAATTTTGTTCATAGTTTACCTTTAGATTACATGCAACTAGTTTGTCTAGGTGTGGTAAGATCGCTTGTCTATCTGTGGATTTTTTGAACCAGCACCTATTAAATTTAACTCGCGCATAATAGAAAGCATTTCTTCTGAATTAAATGCCTTAAAAAATTGCGTTTCCTTAGAATTTTCTAGAAAACCCCGTCATTGAAATGATGTAAAGAGATGAAAGGCAACTGAGTTTAGACAACTTTTATTTTATACAGGGCCAGTTATATTAAAAAAATTTATATATTTAAAAATCGATATATCCCCTTTCAATTTCAATCTTGCTTTGCCCAGGAATTTTTATACTTTTTGACTTTGTATTAGAAAGCATGAAAAGTAGTCTATTTATTCTGGCAAATATAACAGCTTTGAAAATGCTTATTAACTATAATTACATTTTTTTTAACTGTTATGTAGTAGTTTAACTATGAGAAACACAATACATCATTTCATCTATAGTTACTTGAAAGAAGTGCTTTAATCTATATTTACTTACATAAATGATAAAAATTTGTTAACTGTAGGAAATGAATAATAAAACTATTATCAAGTCATCTCAACAAACATTTTCAAGATATTTGGCTGCCATATGCAACACAGGTGTAGAGCATGGAATATGCGGTAGTTTTATTCACGGAAGAAGAACACTCATACGGTGTAATACCAACTAACTGGATTCATATTAATGGCCATCATTGTTTTTACTCCAAAACACACTCGGATCTAAAGAAAACCAAATTTGTCATAGAAAGAGTAACACCGGAAGGATGATAATCATATTTTTCCTATAAGTCTGAAACGTCTTCTGAGAAAAGATACAAGAAATAATTATAATGATGTTATTTTTTCACCTATTGCAGAATATATAGTACTTATTTTATAAATACAGTAAAACCTCATTAAGTCGTCGTTTTCCTATGATCCCGACTAAGCCTCATGGACAGTAATGGAAAATAATTTACCCGTCATCGAATTTAATTCTACTCCGGATAACTCGTGACCCCCAAAAATGGCAAACTTATCTCTTTTCGCACTTTTTATACCATTTTGTTATCTTTTCAGATCCGCCCCTTTCACTTTAAGTATCTCGGGGAATTTCTGACCATCCACGAACTTCGCTCTACAGCTGTGAGAATTCCTTTCCTTTTAGGGGATTCTGGGAATTTTCCACGCCAATCGTTCAAAGTTCGCACTTCTTGCTCCGACTCAATCGAGTGTTGACGTTTTTCTTTATTGTACGTACTTCAGTTGGACTTCATTTCAAGTCGCGTAAGCCCCGCTATAAGGGCCCTTTTTTTCTTACAAAATTGTGATTTGATTACGTTTCAAAATGCCGGGAAAGCGAAAACTTACCTCGTTATCTCTGAAAGAAAAAAAAGGACTTAATTGGACTTTTTGAAAAGTCAAATGTTTCGAAAACAGCTTTTGCCAAAGAACACAGTATTCCGAGAACTTTTTTAAGTGATATTCTATCATCAAAGCAAACGATTGAAGAAGCAGACTGCAAAGGCAATAGAAAGAGAATGAGGAAATCAAAGTTTGACGAGATCGAGGAGAATTTAGTTCGATGGTTAAACCATACAAGATCGCAAAACGTGGCTATTTCTTCTGTCATTCTTAAAGAAAAATTGCTAAGGAGTTGAACATAGAAGGTTTCCATTGCAGCAATGGTTGGCTGGAGCGTTTCAAAGACAGAAATTGTCTTTCTTTTAAAACGATTTGTGGGGAAGCCGCAGCTGTTGATGGTGATGCTATAGAAAATTGGAGGAATAGTGTTCTCAAGGACATTTTATCCACGTTTGATGCCTCGAGTGTTTTTAATCTAGATGAAACGGGCTTATTTTATCGTCTTTTGCCTGATAAAACTATCGTTTAAGGGCGAAAAATGCATCACTGGAAAAGCCAGCAAGCAACGTCGAACACTATTGCTGGGAGCGAATATGAATGGAAATGAATATGATGCTTATTCAAATGCATGGATGACTACAACGATTTCCGTAAATTGGACTCCCAGTTTTCGTGCCAAAAGAGAAAAGTTACCCTTATTGTCGATAATTGCACAGCCCATAGTCAGCCCGAAAGCTATTGAAATCGTTTTCCTTCCTCCAACTGCTACTGTACTTCTTCAGCCATTAGATTAAGGGATAATTCGGGACAAAAAAATGCTAGTAAAGGACCTGATAAAAGCATTGGATAAAAATGACAAGTTTGAAGTTTCCGTTTTAGACGCGATCAATTATGTGCATAGAAGTTGGAGGCCTCAGTTTCTTCGCAAACTGTTTTTAATTGCTTCAGACACGCGGATCTGTAGCCAATGCAGAATCCGAAGATATCCTCTGCGAAGAAGTCGACCCTGAGCCCTGTAATATCTCCCTAACCGCAACTGAACAGAAACGAACTGCGCATGCGTAATAGTCAGTCAGTGATTTTTAAGAGAGTAAGTTGTAGGAGATCCTCTACTCTCTGCTATAGAGTCATGAATGAAAATTTGTGTGTTTTTTTATTTTTGTTATGTTTAAATAAATTGTTTTTGTTTATTACCACGTTTGTCTGTATGTTCGTTGAGAAATACATTACAGCCCTTAGAAAATTTGCTGCAAGTTCTTAATAAGATCCCTAAGTATACCATACCGCCACGTTCTGTCATAAGCCTTCTGAATATCAAAAAAAAAAAAAAAAAAAAAAAAATTTGAAACTAAATGTTGATTTTTCAAAAAGGCATGACGGATGTATAAGTTTCAAGTCTAAGTAAATTGTCAAGAGTGCTGCGACCTTTACGGAATCCCCTTCGGTGCTCAGAAAGATCATTCTGGGTTTCAAGTAGAAACATAAGGCGTCGATTCACCATTTTTTTCGAGAAGTTTGCAAAGACAGCTAGTCAAAGCAATAAGTCTATAGCTAGTAGTTTCTTCGGGGTTTTTACCTGGCTTTAAAATGGGAATTACATAGGCAGTTGACCAGTTTTTAGGAAAAATTCGTTCTATCCAAATGCGATTGTATAATTTTACGAGAAGATTTAAGATTTTATCCGGAAGGTTTTGAAGCATAGAGTAGTGAATTTCATCAGGACCTGGAGTTGTTGGGTGGGTATTTTTTAAAGCTATTTGAAGTTCGTTAAATGTAAAAGGTTCGTTGTAATTACTATTTGTTTTTTTATGTGTCATTTTTTATCTTTTCTTCATTTCTCTTAATTGAAGCGAATGGTTTAGTGTAGTTAGAAGCGCTAGAACCTTGAGGAAAAGCAAACAAGGGCGTTTGTAATATCGTGTATATGTGAGATAGTTAAATTATTACACTTAAGAATAGGAATATCATGTGCTGTATATTTGCCAGAAATCGTCCTTATTTTATTCGAGATTATGTTGGATGGTGTGTTATACTTTATGGAAGAGATATAGCTTTGCCATGAAGTTTTTAAGCGTTTCGTCGAGTTTTTCGGGCTGCTGAACTGCTTTTTGAAAGCAATCAGGTTATCAGTAGTTGGATGCTTACTAAAAATCTGGCAATACTGTTTTTGCCCCTTTTGTGCTTTTTGACAATCTACGTTCCACCACGGTTTCGGGTGTTTTGGTAATTTTGTGGATGGCAATTTTGAACTATGTTTGGTTGCTTTAAGTACCATATCTGTGAAATGATCAATTGCAAGATTTATATCAGCTTGGTTTATTAAGCTTTCATCAATATGCATGCAGGCGGAGAATCTTACCCAGTTTGTAGTGTTCAATTTTATTCGCGGTGTTTTGGATAATACATAGTTGCTATTGCCTGTGTGAGTAAGTGTAAGTACCAATGGAAAGTGATCGCTATTGAAGAGATCGTCACGAACATGAAATAACCAATATGGGTACATAGATGCACTGCATATAGCTAAATCTATAGCATGAAATGATCGCGATGGAGAGTGAAAGTGGGTGCTTTCCCCCGTATTAGGAAGACACAGAGAATGGTCATCAATTAATTTTTCAATTAAAACGCCTCGCTTATTGGAGTCAGAACTTCCCCAAGTAGAGCTATGACCATTGAAATCTCCTAATATTATAAAAGACTGCGGGAGTTGACCGATCAAGTTATCTAAGTCAATTTGGGATTTATTATCTCCAGGAGGAAGGTAGATACAGCAAAGGATTAAGAGAATTTGTAGGGGTAGTTGAACGGCCACTACTTGCAAGTTAGTATTAAGTGATATCATTTTCGACGGATATCTTGTGGAAGTCAAGATCATAACTCCGCCACAAGATTTATTGTTATTGATGTTATCTTTTCTAGTTATATTGTAACCACGCAGTTTAGTTGTTTGAGTTGGTTTAAGAGCGGTTTCTTGAGACCTAAAATTTCTGAGATTGTAATGTCTTGTCTGAAATTACGCCTTTCGAAATATTTAAGGTGTTATGAGGGGTTACTGTAATTTTAACGTTTCCAATTAGATTCAATTTTAAAAGTGAAGCAGTTTGTTTTTTAGAATTTGTTTCCACTAATAAGTTTCCAGATGACGTGGGTTTGACATTTTTTGGATTCCCAATGTGTGTCTCAATCGTTTTTTGAACTAGAAAAGGTGGCATAAAAGATAGTTTCTCTTCTGCAGAACTTAGAATAAGGCACTTTGCGTTAGAGGGGTCATAATTTGTACATTTTGATAGGTTAAAACTAGGTAAGGCTGTTCCGCTTTTGTTCTGGTGAGCGGAACTGAACACCTGTTCATTTTCAGCCATAGGAAGGGAAAAAAACTTCCACTATCGGCGACACCACCCACCTCAGGGGATGCGAGAAATAGATAAAATCTGCTACTCTACACCGATGCTGACCAATAGCTATAAGCCCGAAAGTCACCCCTAGAGCAGCCTCCACCCCGGGCCTTGACCCTAGCCAACAGATGACATTCGTGACTGGCAAATTGATGCATACAGGCCAATATGCCCTTCCCGTTTGCCAGAAGCAGGGGCCAAAGCAGTGTATTGGGGTACCAGGATGCCCCTCAACTACAAGGATCCCCTTTTCCAGGGACACGGGTCTCCACGCACGGCGAACACGCGGGTGGTTTCTTCTCATCAGGGTCCAACATAACACTGAACCAAGACGAAAGGTCCTTACCAGTTAATCTGGCAACCACGATAAGGAAGAGAATTGATAACAAATAAGGAATCGCCACAAGATTAATAAATATATCAAAGTAGCCAGAAAAGAGAATATAGATCATGAGTCTAGTGACCAATATTCTGCAAATGATATCCAGAATTTGAAAGTAAATAAAATAATTTTCACTCACTAGGTCAACGTACTTAAATGTGAAAGTCAGAAACTCAAAACAAGACCGCCGCAAGGGAGAAATTGAAGTATGCTCAGGTCCAGCTCGGGGCCCCTGTACCCGTCACATAAGAGTGTGCCCCTGGGGGCCAATATTATAAGGGCCTTAGGAAATCCTTATGATTTAGATAAACCTCATCCACATTTCCCTCAATCAAGACATACATGGAATTATCACATAGAGCAAGTCAACGATCCTTACTCTCCTTACAATATGGAAGATGCAGAAGATGAGTATGAATATTGTGACATTAGGTCACAGCCTAATTTATAGATATCTTTTTTTTTAATCAATAATACTAATTCTTTTAATTTTGTAATACACGTTTTATTTCATCATCTTTCGTTAGCCCCTTAAGCGGTAGCGCAATTTGGACATTCTCCCCCTAAAATTCCTTACCAGCTCCTTAAAGAGCCCCTTTTATTTCGAGAAGTTTCCACCCTTTTTTTTCTGAGAATTCCACTGGTCGTCGGCATCTTTCATCTCCGCGTGTTTGTTGTGTTTCTCAACCGTAACTTTTAACGCATAATCAATTTTTCGTCTCAACTCGTGATTTTTAGGTAATTTAACTTTAACTTGCACAACATGCACTACAACTTCAATTTTAAGTTTTTGGATCTTATAAAAAGGAAGAGCGCGAAAGAGGAAAGAGCTTTCGATAATTTGATGTCATATAATTTGCTGCCCTCCGCTTAACGGAGTTTTAACATTTTTTGCTCCCACCTCCCTAAGGTGGAGAAGCTTTTTTTTCTCGAAGATGGCTTCTCTGCGCCATCTTCATTTGATGTTGGGCTTTGTTCGCTGAAAATAACTCACCTATCGCCATGCTGTCCTTTTCATTGTCTCTGATGAATTGCTTACTAAAGAATTTTCCTTTTCCTGACAAATTGGATTAATGCCTACTAAAGAATTTTCCTGACAAATTGGATTAATGCCTACTAAAGAATTTTCCTGATAAATCGGTTTTAATGCCTACTAAAGAACTCTCCTGATAAAATCTCCAGTTTTTTTAAAGGATGATCCGCTGACCAACTACCGTCAGGGATGGAAATCCCCCACAGTCATTTTTAACTCCTGTTCCAGTCATCACTAGTTCCACATCCTTGGCATGAGCCATTCCTAAAATGATGTCGTGCCTCAACATGATGATTTGTCTAGTTTGTTTTTCCTCCAATAAAACAATAGTGATTTTTTTCAAAAAAGAACTGGACTGATTCCTTTTTCACTAGCCAAAAAGTTTTTGTTTGTTTCATCCTAAACTCATCTCCGATCCAGGACTGGATATCTTTTTATGGATAAAAAGGTATGTGCTTTGAATATACTTGTTATCTTCTAGAACTGTTTTTGAAGAAGAAGAATTACTATTTTTCTGGGTTAGCCAAACTTCGTAAAATGTACAACTAACTATGTTTCACCCGGCCATTATTTTTTAGTTTTTCTCTTTCTAAATTGTTATTTTTTTGCAACTTTTTCATTCTTTCTATACCCAACCTTAACAGGGCAAATATTATCCAGACCCAGCTTCTCATCGCACACATCCAAAGAAGAAGCCCATAATGACACTTAAAATCACTAAAGAACAAAAAAAAAAAAAGACACTCATAGAAAATAGCAGGGAGAAGAACGTCTTCTCGTTACCAGATCATTGTCTGGTCGTTTTCCATTGTCCGGTGATCAGCAATTTTTTTAACAAATATTTCATAGTAATATTTGTATTTTTTTAAATTACTTAAACACATAATTGTAATTAATTAATGACGTCTGATTTTCGAATGCCAAATTTTTTTTTGTTTTTCGACCCTGTAGTTCTGTACAGTATTTTTTTTTTCCTTTTCTAGTATGTCATAAGTCACTATTATTACATACAAAATTTTTTTTGGATTTTTTTTGCAGAGTGTGAATTCTCTTTGCATAATGTATACAAGTACACCTCATTGTACATCTCAAGGTGTCACAACGGTTGTTATGATTTTTTATTGTTTTGTGTTATGTTGTTTTATACAAATTGTTGATGCTGAGTTTGTTAATTGTATATTGTTCAGCAATTTTTGTTAGGTAATGCTTTTTGTAAGCAATGTGTCAAGGCCTTGTTTTGTTTTGTGTTTGTTTTGTTTTTAGCAGTTTTTTTTGGTCAAAGTTCTGTGAGTCAATTTGTTGTTTTTTTAAGTGTTAAAATTCCTTGCAGTTTTGTTAAGTTTAATGTTTTGCCTAGGCTTTTCCTGTTACAACTAGTAAATTTAATTGCAATTTTTTTAAATTTTTTTTCAAGTCTAAAATTAATAATGTTTATGCACTTATTGCTCTCACTAATGACTTTGATTTGTTTCAGGTATACAGTTTGATGGGTACTAATTTTTTGTCGTTTTAACTCGGATTACTACTTATCAATCTTGTTTGATTGGTTTCAACTTTTTTTCTCAAAAATTCACTTAATAGATTGATGTACAAAATGTTGTACAAAGTTTTCTTGTTCGTTTAAGCTCGGAGTATTGTCAGTCTACAATGGTAGCCTGATTTTTTTTCGTTTGTTTGCAATTTTTCAATTTTTTTTCATAATAAATTCCAGCAAACAAATCAATTTTTTTCAATTCCTTATTACAAGGAATAATTTGAGTTAATGTCCTTTACCTCAAAAAAATTGCTTTTCCACTATTACTAAGTGAGATTTTCTTTTTTTGAATAATCAATTATCCATTTTACCTCCTTAATGTTATTTTCTTTGGAGAAGATTTTCTCAGTCTACTTCATGTAGCCTGAATTTTTTTATACGGGTGTTATTGCACTTATAGGCATTCACATGCATCAAGGCATATGTTGTTTAAGTTTAATTTATAGTACATGTGTTGACGATTCTGTGTCAAAATGTTTGTTTTCATTTAGCAAACAATTAAGATTGTTTTGTGTTTTTTTTCGTCCATTTATCAAACAATTAACATTGTTTGCCTTTTCACTAATCAAGATGCAGCCATGTAAAGCTGCTTATATGTATGTGTTACTAATTCTTTGTATGTCTTATGTTTGAGGTACAGCTTTTCTCATTTCAGACTCTTACTAACAAAAGTTTTGATATAGATTGTTATGTAAACATCTGACTATTTGTAAGTGGAGTAGTGGTGAACTGGAGTTGCAGGCTGTTAGAACTTAATTTCATTTATAAATTTTTTTGGATTAATATCTTTTTTGGCAAAAAAAAAAAAAAAAAAAAAAAAAAAAAAATTTTTCTTCAAAATTTTTTTTCTGCAGTGGGGGGTATAATGTGACATTAGGTCACAGCCTAATTTATAGATATCTTTTTTTTTAATCAATAATACTAATTCTTTTAATTTTGTAATACACGTTTTATTTCATCATCTTTCGTTAGCCCCTTAAGCGGTAGCGCAATTTGGACATTCTCCCCCTAAAATTCCTTACCAGCTCCTTAAAGAGCCCCTTTTATTTCGAGAAGTTTCCACCCTTTTTTTTCTGAGAATTCCACTGGTCGTCGGCATCTTTCATCTCCGCGTGTTTGTTGTGTTTCTCAACCGTAACTTTTAACGCATAATCAATTTTTCGTCTCAACTCGTGATTTTTAGGTAATTTAACTTTAACTTGCACAACATGCACTACAACTTCAATTTTAAGTTTTTGGATCTTATAAAAAGGAAGAGCGCGAAAGAGGAAAGAGCTTTCGATAATTTGATGTCATATAATTTGCTGCCCTCCGCTTAACGGAGTTTTAACATTTTTTGCTCCCACCTCCCTAAGGTGGAGAAGCTTTTTTTTCTCGAAGATGGCTTCTCTGCGCCATCTTCATTTGATGTTGGGCTTTGTTCGCTGAAAATAACTCACCTATCGCCATGCTGTCCTTTTCATTGTCTCTGATGAATTGCTTACTAAAGAATTTTCCTTTTCCTGACAAATTGGATTAATGCCTACTAAAGAATTTTCCTGACAAATTGGATTAATGCCTACTAAAGAATTTTCCTGATAAATCGGTTTTAATGCCTACTAAAGAACTCTCCTGATAAAATCTCCAGTTTTTTTAAAGGATGATCCGCTGACCAACTACCGTCAGGGATGGAAATCCCCCACAGTCATTTTTAACTCCTGTTCCAGTCATCACTAGTTCCACATCCTTGGCATGAGCCATTCCTAAAATGATGTCGTGCCTCAACATGATGATTTGTCTAGTTTGTTTTTCCTCCAATAAAACAATAGTGATTTTTTTCAAAAAAGAACTGGACTGATTCCTTTTTCACTAGCCAAAAAGTTTTTGTTTGTTTCATCCTAAACTCATCTCCGATCCAGGACTGGATATCTTTTTATGGATAAAAAGGTATGTGCTTTGAATATACTTGTTATCTTCTAGAACTGTTTTTGAAGAAGAAGAATTACTATTTTTCTGGGTTAGCCAAACTTCGTAAAATGTACAACTAACTATGTTTCACCCGGCCATTATTTTTTAGTTTTTCTCTTTCTAAATTGTTATTTTTTTGCAACTTTTTCATTCTTTCTATACCCAACCTTAACAGGGCAAATATTATCCAGACCCAGCTTCTCATCGCACACATCCAAAGAAGAAGCCCATAATGACACTTAAAATCACTAAAGAACAACAAAAAAAAAAAGACACTCATAGAAAATAGCAGGGAGAAGAACGTCTTCTCGTTACCAGATCATTGTCTGGTCGTTTTCCATTGTCCGGTGATCAGCAATTTTTTTAACAAATATTTCATAGTAATATTTGTATTTTTTTAAATTACTTAAACACATAATTGTAATTAATTAATGACGTCTGATTTTCGAATGCCAAATTTTTTTTTTGTTTTTCGACCCTGTAGTTCTGTACAGTATTTTTTTTTTTCCTTTTCTAGTATGTCATAAGTCACTATTATTACATACAAAATTTTTTTTGGATTTTTTTTGCAGAGTGTGAATTCTCTTTGCATAATGTATACAAGTACACCTCATTGTACATCTCAAGGTGTCACAACGGTTGTTATGATTTTTTATTGTTTTGTGTTATGTTGTTTTATACAAATTGTTGATGCTGAGTTTGTTAATTGTATATTGTTCAGCAATTTTTGTTAGGTAATGCTTTTTGTAAGCAATGTGTCAAGGCCTTGTTTTGTTTTGTGTTTGTTTTGTTTTTAGCAGTTTTTTTTGGTCAAAGTTCTGTGAGTCAATTTGTTGTTTTTTTAAGTGTTAAAATTCCTTGCAGTTTTGTTAAGTTTAATGTTTTGCCTAGGCTTTTCCTGTTACAACTAGTAAATTTAATTGCAATTTTTTTAAATTTTTTTTCAAGTCTAAAATTAATAATGTTTATGCACTTATTGCTCTCACTAATGACTTTGATTTGTTTCAGGTATACAGTTTGATGGGTACTAATTTTTTGTCGTTTTAACTCGGATTACTACTTATCAATCTTGTTTGATTGGTTTCAACTTTTTTTCTCAAAAATTCACTTAATAGATTGATGTACAAAATGTTGTACAAAGTTTTCTTGTTCGTTTAAGCTCGGAGTATTGTCAGTCTACAATGGTAGCCTGATTTTTTTTCGTTTGTTTGCAATTTTTCAATTTTTTTTCATAATAAATTCCAGCAAACAAATCAATTTTTTTCAATTCCTTATTACAAGGAATAATTTGAGTTAATGTCCTTTACCTCAAAAAAATTGCTTTTCCACTATTACTAAGTGAGATTTTCTTTTTTTGAATAATCAATTATCCATTTTACCTCCTTAATGTTATTTTCTTTGGAGAAGATTTTCTCAGTCTACTTCATGTAGCCTGAATTTTTTTATACGGGTGTTATTGCACTTATAGGCATTCACATGCATCAAGGCATATGTTGTTTAAGTTTAATTTATAGTACATGTGTTGACGATTCTGTGTCAAAATGTTTGTTTTCATTTAGCAAACAATTAAGATTGTTTTGTGTTTTTTTTCGTCCATTTATCAAACAATTAACATTGTTTGCCTTTTCACTAATCAAGATGCAGCCATGTAAAGCTGCTTATATGTATGTGTTGTTATGTGTTACTAATTCTTTGTATGTCTTATGTTTGAGGCACAGCTTTTCTCATTTCAGACTCTTACTAACAAAAGTTTTGATATAGATTGTTATGTAAACATCTGACTATTTGTAAGTGGAGTAGTGGTGAACTGGAGTTGCAGGCTGTTAGAACTTAATTTCATTTATAAATTTTTTTGGATTAATATCTTTTTTGGCAAAAAAAAAAAAAAAAAAAAAAAAAAAAAAATTTTTCTTCAAAATTTTTTTTCTGCAGTGGGGGGTATAATGTGACATTAGGTCACAGCCTAATTTATAGATATCTTTTTTTTTAATCAATAATACTAATTCTTTTAATTTTGTAATACACGTTTTATTTCATCATCTTTCGTTAGCCCCTTAAGCGGTAGCGCAATTTGGACATTCTCCCCCTAAAATTCCTTACCAGCTCCTTAAAGAGCCCCTTTTATTTCGAGAAGTTTCCACCCTTTTTTTTCTGAGAATTCCACTGGTCGTCGGCATCTTTCATCTCCGCGTGTTTGTTGTGTTTCTCAACCGTAACTTTTAACGCATAATCAATTTTTCGTCTCAACTCGTGATTTTTAGGTAATTTAACTTTAACTTGCACAACATGCACTACAACTTCAATTTTAAGTTTTTGGATCTTATAAAAAGGAAGAGCGCGAAAGAGGAAAGAGCTTTCGATAATTTGATGTCATATAATTTGCTGCCCTCCGCTTAACGGAGTTTTAACATTTTTTGCTCCCACCTCCCTAAGGTGGAGAAGCTTTTTTTTCTCGAAGATGGCTTCTCTGCGCCATCTTCATTTGATGTTGGGCTTTGTTCGCTGAAAATAACTCACCTATCGCCATGCTGTCCTTTTCATTGTCTCTGATGAATTGCTTACTAAAGAATTTTCCTTTTCCTGACAAATTGGATTAATGCCTACTAAAGAATTTTCCTGACAAATTGGATTAATGCCTACTAAAGAATTTTCCTGATAAATCGGTTTTAATGCCTACTAAAGAACTCTCCTGATAAAATCTCCAGTTTTTTTAAAGGATGATCCGCTGACCAACTACCGTCAGGGATGGAAATCCCCCACAGTCATTTTTAACTCCTGTTCCAGTCATCACTAGTTCCACATCCTTGGCATGAGCCATTCCTAAAATGATGTCGTGCCTCAACATGATGATTTGTCTAGTTTGTTTTTCCTCCAATAAAACAATAGTGATTTTTTTCAAAAAAGAACTGGACTGATTCCTTTTTCACTAGCCAAAAAGTTTTTGTTTGTTTCATCCTAAACTCATCTCCGATCCAGGACTGGATATCTTTTTATGGATAAAAAGGTATGTGCTTTGAATATACTTGTTATCTTCTAGAACTGTTTTTGAAGAAGAAGAATTACTATTTTTCTGGGTTAGCCAAACTTCGTAAAATGTACAACTAACTATGTTTCACCCGGCCATTATTTTTTAGTTTTTCTCTTTCTAAATTGTTATTTTTTTGCAACTTTTTCATTCTTTCTATACCCAACCTTAACAGGGCAAATATTATCCAGACCCAGCTTCTCATCGCACACATCCAAAGAAGAAGCCCATAATGACACTTAAAATCACTAAAGAACAAAAAAAAAAAAAGACACTCATAGAAAATAGCAGGGAGAAGAACGTCTTCTCGTTACCAGATCATTGTCTGGTCGTTTTCCATTGTCCGGTGATCAGTTATTATCGCCATCTGGCGGCGTGTTATAGTTACGTTCAATGGCACTCAACATCTATTAGCAATTTTGTATGTATATATATTGGGTGGATTTCTGTTATTAAGAATGTCTGCAATCGACATCGCGAAAGCTAAAAGAACAACTGTTAGCAAACTTACTACTCAAATAATTAATCAGATAGATGCGAAATTAAGATTGAAGGGAGAAGATGATGTACAGGATCTTAGATACGATTACGAAAATTTGATTGATAAATATAACGAATTAAAAGAACTTGATCCATTAATCGAAAGCAACATAGGTTGATGATAGCCCTATTTCTGATATTCCAGTGGCTGTAGAAAAACCTCAAGCAACATTTGTCTTTACACATAGCGCAATGTTTAGTCAACTCCTTCAGAATGTGCCTTGTAAAACCTGTGGTAAAGAGTCACTGAACATTAATCAGCACCAATCCCTTAGATTTTCCATAAAATTGGAGCTGCTGTGTCAGGAGTGTGGCGAGAACTATGGCAGTACTTTCTCAAGTGTCAGAGAAAAGTTAAGCATGTCATTTGATGTAAACAATAAACTTGTAAGTGCCTTCTTATCAATTGGGAGAGGCCATGCTTCCATGGAAACTTTTTCCTCAGTGCTGAACATGCCTACTATGGACAGAAAAACGTTCACGAAATGTCTTCGCAACCTGAGTTATAAGAATGCGGAATTTAAGGAAAAGATATTTAAAGCTTCTCGCGATACTGTGAGAAAAGCTCATGTGGAAATATATCAATTTTTTCATCTCCGTGTACAGAAGAATCTAAGTGTGTCGTTTGACGTCACCTGGCAGAAACGTGGTCACACCTCCAATTTAGGAATAGGTCATCGATGTTCTCACCGGCCTTGTTGTTGATTTTGAAGTTCTTTCAAAGTATTGCCAAAACTGCACTGTTACAGAAAAGCAGTTTGGAAAAAGTGCACCAGAATTCGCAATTTGGTACGAAGGCCACTCTTCCGAATGTGATAAAAACTTTAGCGGCACATCAGGATCAATGGAGATGCATGCTGCTAAAATTATATGGGAACGCTCTGTTGATTCCTGTAACATGCGTTGTGTTCAATTCTCAGTGATGAGGAAATAAAAAAAAAAAGAATGCATTAACCATGTTGCCAAGCGCCTTGGCACTGGCAACATGGTGACAGAGTGGCGTATAAAAAAAAGTTACACTTGGCGGGCGTAAAAAAGGAGGTTAACAGAGGCGAATATATCGATGTTGCAGAACTATTACCGTAAAGCCATCAAGAATAATGTTCCTGATGTACAGAAAATGAAGACTGCAGTTTTCGCAACATTTATGCACTGCACACCAACGGACGCCAGACCTAATTTTTGTCTGTTTTCCTTTTCTAATTTGAATCTTTATTTAATTTCACCCCAAGCTCTTATAAGAGAGACGCAAATGCTTCTTTTCTTTCTCGATAGCAACAATTTTGTTTCATCTTTTCTTTTTGATTCAAGGTCGAGTGACCCCACTGTAAGGCCACTGGTCCCCTTCATGTCCTACCACCCCGGATTACTGTTTCAGGCATTTTCTCATGTCATTGATTCAACCTTCGTCTCGCACATGGTGAGCAAACCGCTTCATTCTGGTTTGAATAATTCTGAGAAATTTTAATCACGCCTTCGAGTGGGACATCTTCTTTCATACCTTATTTAGTATGAAATATGTACACTGTATCACGACAAATATGTACATATGTATCACGATGATCCATGGTGATATGAGAAGGTGATCTATTGATTGTGTTGGCACCTCACAAATGTTTGCATGAGAGAACGCACGAGAGCATGAAATGGACGGACGTATGAAGGTCTAGCTTCATACAGCCGTTCCAAGCTTGATGGAAGGACATCTTGCTTCAGAGGATGAGATTTGCCAGATTTCACACGATAGTAATAAGCCAAAGAATATTACATGCGGCGTAAATTCAGAGATGATTGATGAAAAATAGCATACAAACTTTCTACAGGGGAAGTGCGGAATGCGCCACTACATATACGTAAAGCCGTATGGTGCACTGTATCTAATAACCTTAAGTTGGGTGTAGTGGCAGTGCCGTAGACGGCACAAGCGTAATCTATACGTGATAGTATTTGTACAATCTGAGTAAGGCGATACGATCCGCACCCCAAAAGGTATTCGACAAAACGCGTAATATATTCAAAGTCCTCTTACACCGTTTTCTTAGATGTAAAATATGATTATTGAAAGTGAGTTTCTGATCAAATATGACACCTAATCATACCCTGTTTCCACTAGCCCAAGTAAATCCAGATTAAAGCGTAATCTAGATTTCAGTAGGTCACGTGATGGATTAAGTCTGAGTGAGCTGGATTACAGTTGATCTAGTTTGAGAAACTAGATTAGCGCGCGCAAATCGAGATTAGTCTCTGAAAATCGAAAATGGAAGCTAAGCAAAAGAAAATATCTTGGTCAGAAAGTGAGACCAAATTGTTAATTAATTTGTAGAAGACACACCACAATTATTTGCTAAAGGCAAAGAGAAATAAAACAGTTTATGAAAGAATTGGCAATGATATGAAATTTTATTGTTTCAATAAAACATCAGTTGCTATTGAACTCAAGTTGAAGAATTTGACAGCTAAATTTAAGTAAGTGATTACTTTTGCTTGAGAAATAAATTCCGAAATTAGAAATTTAAGAAATAAACTCCGGACGTAGAAAAAATGAAAACTGCAATTTATGCCACTTTACTTATGTCACTGTATGTCAAGTGATAAAAAACCGCAGCACAGCAAGTGCCCTTCCGGAGCCGAGTCTTGGTGCTTTTTTCAAAGAGCACTAGCAACAGGCTGTAAGCCTAAGAAGCACACAATAATGAAAAAAACTGACTGAAACAGTTGTTGAAAAAATATTACCAGTGTACCAGAGACTGGCCTCAACGGAACTTTTGGAAAGGTGTATTAAAGCCGGCACCCATAATGCCAATGAATGTTTACACCACTGCATTTGGGCTAAATGTCCCAAAGAGATATTTATCTCAAAAAAGAGACTAGATACTGCCGTCGTTTCAGCCATTAGCGATTTTAACCTGGGCTACGTCAAATCCTTAGAAATCGCTAGTCAAGACAATTCACTTGATGAAAGTTCCATGGTTGGTAATAGCTTCTAAAAAAGACAACAGAAGAGCATCTCAAAAGAGACGACAACAATCAAATGTTTTTTTTATAATCATATTTATTTTTTTAGTAATCATAGCCCACTAACGGCATTCCTATTATCTGACTGCATAATTTCAAAACTATATAAAAAAAATAGGACACAAACACACACAGCATATCCACTGGACTATGGCAAACCCGGTGAAGGAGTAACTCTGAAAAGGGTCCGATCCGGGTAAGCCATAGCTCCATTAATTATAAGTACAGTGAGCAACCCGGGACGAGTGGTGATCTACCAGGACGACCGGGTCACTGTTTTAGCAGAGCCATATCTTTATTTAAAACATATGTTGAATAACAAACATGTAAATAGTTATGTAAATATTTTGTATATACTTTTTATTTTAAACTTAATGTTAATTACGTATTATCAATTTATGTTATCATATCCAACTGTTAGTTCTTATCTTTTCCTGTATATCTTTCTATTGTTTTAACGATGGGGGAATTTCCCCTATATTTTTTTTAGATGAATCGGTTAGTGGCGCTTTGCGCCAAACACCGAGATACAACCCATATCAAGCAATCAAGCTCAGTTATTCTCACATTCCAGCCTGAGACGTCGTGGGAGAAGGATCTACTTTATCCTAGCTCTCGCAAGAAGTGATCCTGCGCGGATACCCCGTTTATTATGCGGACTCTGCGACGAAGCTGACGAACTGGGTGCGGCGTGGCGCTTCTAAGCCTATTGACCTGAATCGAGAGTAAGGCAATAGTGCTATCTTCAGATTGCTGCAGTATTTCTTTGCTGTTCCAGAGCTTTTTTAAGTTTTTTTTTTTTTGTGACCAGTGTCTCGGTAATGTATTGACCAAATAGCAGTGGAAACCCTAAGACTTGTTCTGCCCGGTGTCAACGAAGCTGCTAGGAGGTGATTGAGAACGAAATGAGGATTTTGATGGCAAAGTCTCTAACGGCAAAACCATAATTAAGCCTCAGTCTGCTACTACTCATAATGCAATTACTACGCAGGCCACCGATATGGGCCTACCCTTTCACACCTATAATTAAGAGGAAGATAAGGTCTTAAAAGTTGTGATAAGGGGCCTACATAAAAATACTGATGCCAGGGATATACAAGACGAATTGCAGCTCATGAATCATGCCGTTACTAATGTTACTCAGCTAACTAAAAGGGTTAAAGGGCAAAAAGAAAAAATACCACTATTCCTTGTTACGTTGGACAGGCGCATTGAAAGCGCGACAAAAATGTATGAGACGACATACCTGCAAGGCATCTCAAACATTAAAATTGAAAGCTTCAGAGGCAGGGGAAAGGATCCCATGCAATGTTTTAAGTGTCAGAGGTTAATGCATTCCCAGACCGGGTGCCACTACCCTGAAAGATGTGTAAAATGTGGAGAGGGACACGCACCAAAAGTTTGCGACAAACCAAGAGAAACTCCAGCTAAATGCGCCAATTGTGGGGATACCCACACGGAAATTTCAAAAAATGCCCAGAATATACTGCCCTGCTTGATAGAATCAACAAAAAGGCCAGCAATAAAACCCATACGAATAATGCTCCAAGAAGGGCACCTCCTCCCAGGAAAAATGTTTTCATTAACAAATCCTGTTATTTTTATGTATCAATTGCGACTTACTAATGTATATAACCCAGATTTTTACTTTATTTTTCTCATTGTAACATTTGATAGTCACACCTAGTTAGGCACCCCCTTTCCTTCCTCCATTTAAATTTTTTACTGAGATGAAAGAGCAGATATCCTGCACAGGATAGGCACTCTGCAAAACTTGAATAGTTAGTTAGTACTCAGTTATTCTAAAATGTGTGAGTCTAGACCTCTTGTGCACGGTGTCTTGAACTTTAACGCTTGCATAAAAAATTAAACAGAGAAGACTATCAATCAAGAGAAGAGAATTATAGCTCTGCCTGTGGATCTACCCATGATTTTACCATCCGCAAACTACAAAGATCGGTTAGCTACACTACAGCCCATACTAATTTGACAGCCACGGGTGTTACATGCAACTGTATGTCGAACCATGAAATATTTCTGAATCAAGCCTTTCGAAAGTATTTTTTAAATACTTCCACGGCTCAGTGCGGGTCATAGTAGAAAATGTAGTAAAAAATGACTATCATTTTTAAAATGTGATAAATAGTGACTTTAAAAACAGCGTTAATAATCAGGCAACATCCTAATAACCTTAAAAATATACCTACTAACTTTAAAAATATACAACTTAAAGGAAAAATATCGGTTTAGAAACATTTATTACATTTGTATAATATCAGGATAAAATGACTTTGAGAAAATTAAAAAAAAAATGTAGATCACTTAGCCACACAAAAGTGTGTTACCAGAGTGCACCACGTGGAGGTGGATCTACATTGCACCCCAAATATACAAAATGTTTTTTACTCAAAAATAAAAATGCCATCTAAAAGTGTCTTAACTTACTGTGGGCTAATGAAGTACAGATTTTGAGTTAACCCGTAACAAATTTTATCCTACAATATTAAGAGATAATGTAACGATGTAAAAAGAGGTCTGATTATGAGAACCTAGGTTTTAAAGCTCTGTCAGATATAAATTTATTTCACCTATGTGTCTATGCCTTAAAAAGACAATTTTTTAACTGCCATTCAGCTTATACATTTTTTGAGCAACAATCATAGAATTTTGGCAGACCTTAACAATCAAGAAGCTCACCAAAGAGCCCAAGCAATGAATATTTCATTGACCTAAAAATAAAAAGTATTAATTAAAACTTAGCAAAGTTCCTATTTACTCAAAGAATAAAAATATTGAGAAAAAATATAAACATTACTGTTTAATTATATAATAAAGAATATGCATCAGAATTTTTCTCCCTTTCATATAAGTTAATTTATTATTATTGTTCTTTAGCTTTAATGAAACAAAAACTTCTAGCTTAATGATATTCACTGAAATTTTGTGAATAAATGAGTTAATTAGATGTGGATAAATGAGAAATTAAGTGAAATTTTAAGTATAACTAGGATGATGGTGAACTAGTATTTCAATGAACTAGAGTCTTGAAAGTGTTGATACATTTTCGGCTAGACTGAATGTTTAACCTGAGATTTTTTTTCAACTATGTATTTTAATTAAACTTTTTAAAATTAAAAATGTATTAATTTTACTATTTTAGAATTTTTTATTGCAAGAACTGACAAATAGTTTGCAAAAATAAGGAGAGAAATGAACAATAAACATACTTTGTTAATACTATATTGCAGAAAATGGAATTAAAATTTATAAATTTAAAAAAAATTTCCGAATGTAACAAAATTCCTATTTATGCAAGGAATAATAAATATAAGCGTTAATGTGTATTTAAATATTTAATACATAGTAAAAAAAAGATGACATAAACTGCTTTAGTAAATATTCACTTAAAAAGAAAATCCTTCAACTCTAGTAAAAAATAAATAAAAGAAGCAACAATAAATTACATTATTTGAATTCTTGAACATTATCACATAGATTGTAAAGATGGACTGATATTTTTCAATTGACTAGATTTATGAAAATACTGATTTGTTTTAACGTAATAACGAATTATAAAATCATCAATCTTCTATCTATTCTAAATGTATACTATTTCTATCAAATCTACGACTTACTTTAATTAAGTAATTAGGCTGTAATGGAGCATTATTTTAGTTTAAAAGTGGAATAAAATATTATTTTCTATGAGTTTTAATACGACTGATTTTAAGAGAAAAGAAATATTGATTCGCTGTTAGGAGCATTAGGATCATTTCTTCAGACACTTTAGTGATAAATAACAACGCTGGAAGTTTTAAAATCTTCCTTTCACTTTGCACACTCTCTCAAAAACCGTAAATTTAATTCACAAAATTTTTACTAATAATTTACAAAGAAAGTTCATACGATATATGTGATATCAAAACTTGATTGAAATATCCTTAGCGGATGGAGACCGCACATTTCCATTCAACACATGTGACGTCATAACCAATCGGGGATCATTTCTTATTGCATCACTTACGGAGGCCTTTAGGGGAAATTTAAATGTTTAATAATTAAATAAATTAACATTTGCCGAAAAAAAACCAATCAGATTTTCGGTTTCAGGAGAGAATTTCCAATAAGTTAGATATGAAAATAAAAAAAATTATGATACGCTGCAATTGTCCAGTGCAGAGTTCATGCAATATATATGCTGATTTCCAAATGAATCCAATTATGATATCCATGAACATTTAAATACAAAAAAGCTTGCATAAAATAAAAATATCAATACTATAAAAATGTATGCAAATTCCATCAAATTATTTCATATTTTATTCATTACACATTTAGTAGTAATTACTAATTAATTAAGCAGGCTAATTTCAAAGAGAAATGTTGAAATTAATATTTTATAAAATAAGATTTAAAAATAAGTGGCACAGTTAATTGGAAAATAAATAAACATAGAAGAGCTTTAAACTCATTATATTGCAGTAACAAAAAATATTATTCTGGGTCTCATTTTCAGTTTGCCGAAAACAAAAAATTTAATTTTGAATAAGTAACATTTTATTTTAAGCATTTGTAGCTTTATAAATAATTATACTAAGTTTATTTCATTACACGCTTATTTTAAAAACAATATCAATGGATTCTATTGAAATATATATAAATTTCATGTAAAAGCTACCCTCCACCTTTCTACCACATAGTCAAGAAAATATGTAGAAATATGAGATCAAGAAAAGATGAGGCAATAATGTCAAAAAAACAAAAAAAGTATAAAGCATATAGCTATTCCTATTTGACTAATCTTTTATATTAAAATATCAACACAAAAATATGGATGTATCGTTTTATACGTGTTATGAAATAAAAATTTTAAGAAAAAGCATTTTGTTAAACTACCGTTTTTCCTAAAGTTGAATTTGTGAAAGTACCGCTAAACTGTAGTAAATTTGACCTCGACAGACCCCTGGAAAAGGTACAAAATTTCTACTTGACAGCACTTATTGACTGTGAATTATTTAAAAATAAGGAAGTTGCGTAAGTTTCATATTTCAAAATGTTAAGTTTTATATTCTATATGCCATTAGACAGCGATATAGCTGCTTTTGGAAGTGCTTTCGAATTAAGTGACAGCATTTTCTGCAAAAAATAAAATAAATAACTAAATTGGGAGTCACTTGCTTCTTAGCTATGGTTTTGGAAATTTTGCAAACTTAAGATAACCTAGTTTTAACAGTGTTTTCACTACAGCACGTGAACGCGAGAATCTTGCATATTTTTTTATTTTCTCGCATTAAAAAATTATTACTGCGCGAAATTTGCGGATCTCTTCCAGGATCTCATTATTTTCAACATCTGCCCCATTATCTAGCTTCCCTTTTTACCAGTGTTGTTCAGAACCTCTTCGAACAACAGAACACATCCATGTCACGCCTTTCAGAACACACTTCTCTGCAACAACGTGTTTACCGTAGGTAAGGTTTCTTCATGTAAAACGTTCAAATTTTTTACGCACTAATGTAAGATGGACAGATACCTTGTTAAGGCAAAATCTTCTATGATGATGCACCAAAAATATTCAATGCTTTAATAAATAGAAGACATTAAAAAAGTATTATAATTAAAGAAATGATTTTTTTTCCCCAAGAGTTTGTGTTTTTTTAGTATTTAGAAATCTCACTTAAGTTTTAGAAATCTCACCCTGTTTTTGAGAAAGGGTGAGAAATTCTTACCCATTTTTTTTCTATGATGAAAACACTGTTTTAACTAACCAATATTACAACTAATATTTTTAAATTTTCGATATTATTTTAGTGTTCCAGTAGCTAGTTAATAGTTCCAGTACCGGTTAATACTTCCTCTGATAACATTTTAAAAATTAAGAATTTAAAGTAAGATAGTAACAAGCAAAAACTTTGTAGCATCTTTATTATCTAATTTAGTATCTTTAGAACTGGAATTTCTTGACCTCATATAAGATGATTAAAGTTTAAAAAGCATGTAGTTACAATACAGGTCTATTTAATAGCTGATATTTCTAGTGCTTTTTTTTACAATGCTTTGTAATAATTAAATGCTGAAGTTATATATATACTAATATATATAATTATTTCGAAAGATCCTTACCCAGGGGTCAGTCTAGGTTTTTTTGAGAGATTTTGTGAAAATTTAAACATAATTTATTAACATTTAAAATTTATATTAAAAAATGAACACAAAAATATGCTAAAATTAGATAATATATATATATATTTTCGAAACTATGTTAAAAGTAATTTGTCAAACAACCGTTTTTCCTAAAAATGAATTTGATAAAGTGCCCTGGACAGACTCCTGTCACCACAATAAAAATTCATGCAGTAATTCAAATTAAAACAAAAAATATCACTAGTTTACTCAACAAAATGATAAATAAATCTAAAAATGTTAAATACTAAAGAAGAAGTCATTCACATCGTAACATTCAAGATAGACAATACTTACTTAATTTCGAAAGATAGAATTTTTGTTAGGCTTATCTTATGAGAGCAATTTAAAATTACTATTTTGTTAAACGAAGAACTATTTATACTGAATTGTAAGGTATTAATACTTGTGATAAACATTTTTAATATCATGTAGATATATTTCTTGATACTTGGTTTATAATTGAATCTCGGCAATCAAACTTGAAGAAAGAAGAAGGCGATAAACATGTTATCCAAAGAACCTGTATGGTTTTCAATTGCTTATTTTTGTCTCATACTGCACTAAACACAGAACAGAAAGACTGCACTAAACACAGTCTATACTTAAAAGCGCCACCTAGTGTCTTTCTTTCTTTGCATGACGTTTCGCATGAATTCGTGGCTTGTTACTCTCTGCAACTTTACGGGCAATTTCTCAGTTCGGAGTTGCCGATAGAGTTGTTTAATTGTTAGAACGGTTTCTATTTATCTAAACCTTTGGCTCTTATTTTTTTTTTATGTGATGCTATTATCTCGTATATGTTTCAACGATGTTTGTAAGGGGAGGAAAAGGAAATCACACACGCTGTAAAATATTGATTGATTTTCATTTAGTTTTGAATATTTTACAGTCTTTATTCAGCTGAAAATAAAAATTCTGAACATTTCCTTTCCACATTAGTGGAGTAGCATAAAAATGATTATGATTTCTTGCTCAGAATATAAAATGATATTGAGATATCAATGAATTTCGTGTTGCATCTCTAAAAGGATAAGAGGGTAAAAGGAGATTGGATTTAAGTACTATCTAATATTTTTAAGATTTTTTTTTACGTTGAAACGAGTGACTAATGTTATAGAAGTTATTATTATGTAATTATGTTATACATATTTACTTATTTAACATTACTAACTATAGTTATAAATGTTAAATACGTAAACCAATAAAACCAAGCTGTCTGAATTAATAGTTTAGCAAATAAAAGTTTATAAAAGTTTTATATATAGGAAGTACAATTTTTTGGCTTATGCCACTTTATGGAACTAAGGATATACTTATACCACTTTAAGCAACTAGAATAAGGGAGATTAAATACCATTAATTTGAAATCAATTAAGCCTTCAAATATCCCTTATAAACCTATTTTACGTTTGACAAATATGTTAATTCTAGTTCTAAGATTATTCTATACAGTAATGAAAGATGACAGGTATATTTGGTTTTGTACACTCATGTCCATAAATTAAGGATAATGAAGTTCAGGCACAGAAAGAGACAGAAGTCAAACAAATTTGACTTATTTGTAAAGTCTATATATTAAACAAGAGGTAAAGAGCAAAAAAGATGCTATATGTTTGACATAATTAATAAAAATTGCGATTTTTACTCCCTGGAGCAAATTCAAAAAAAAACCCTATTTACAAAAAACAGTATAACATGGTTAGTATGATGGTTAATACGGAGTATGTCTCCTGGACGATGCAATACAGGTCGTATAACGCCTAGGCATGCTGAGTATCAAATTATCAATCTGATCTTGGGGAATATTGCACCACTCATCAAGCAATGCCCCCTGAAAGTCCGGTAGACTGGTGGGATTGGGTTGACGGGCTGCAATTCGTCGGCCAAGCATATCCCACACATGCTCTATTGGATTCAAGTCCGGTGAGTATGCTGGCCAGTCCATACGGGTGATATCCTCCGATTGAAGGCATTCGTCTACAATGTTTGCACGGTGAAGACGGGTGTTGTCGTCCATAAACAAAAATTCAGCACTGATGGCGCCCCGAAACAAACGTACATGTTGTTCCAGAATGACATCCCTATAGATGTGGCCTGTCATCGTTACACTCTGAACATGCAGGTCAGTTCTGGAACCAAGAATAATTCCTCCCCAAACGAGCCATCCTGCACCATCGTAACGGTGTCGTTCAATGGTGTTGTCTTGGTGGTAACGGGTACCTGGCACTCTCCATATGAAAGTCCGGTGAGAATCCGACTGCAAACTTAACCTGGACTGGTCGGAAAACATCACACAAGACCACTGTTGCTGTGTCCACGATGCATGCTCTCGACTCCAGGCTAATCGCAGGCGACAGTGAGTTGCGGTAAGTGGAACACATCTGACAGGCTTATGAGCATATAGACCAATGTGCCCTAAGCGTCTGTACACGGTCTGTCTTGAAACTGTCGTACTGGTAGCTGAAGAGAGCTGACGAGACAGGTCGGATGCTGCGCTCTGTCTGTGTCTGTTGATAGTAACTTCCAAATACCGGTCTTCATTCGGCGTTGTAACTGGGGGGCGACCTGTGCTGCAACGTCTACTCACATTACCATCATCTTGGAAAGTTTGCCAAAGCCTGGAGATGACACTCTGAGTGATTCCAAGTTCCTCGGATACTTCCAGCTTGGTACGTCCACATTCCAGTCCTCCGAAGATTCTGCCTCGTAAAAAATCATCCAAATGCTTCCTTTGTGCCATAACTATGCGGTTATTGCACTGAAAGGCTTTTATAGCGCTTGTGAACAATTTTACTTCTTTGCCACCATTCTTTATATACCCCTCTCTTACTCTCTCGTCATTGTGACGTACTACCAGCGTCATCTAGTGGTTTTCTGTAATTTGCATATTCTTCTTCAGGATGTGTGTGATAATTCTACTAGTGAAATTTTAATTTTAGAGTTGTATTTCCGTGTGATTCTGAATTATCCTTAATTTATGGACATGAGTGTAGTTTTTATGTTTGGACTGCAATTTGTTTTTAAAAAATAAATTGTATTTATAAAAGAAGACTATTAAAAATGGAAGTATATTGAAAAATTAGTAAAGTAAACTTACATGCATACTACCATTGTAGCAACCAACCGATGCCCTGTGGTGCCACCTATGTCCTCACAACCGAGACTCAGTTCAAGTTCGGATATGAAACCTTAAACATGACTTTTCCCCTTTCCCCGAGTTTTCTTAAATTTTAATTCTTGTTTTTACTTTTGTTCAAATGTAATTAATTCATCTTTGTATCTGTGGTTATTAATTAAAATTCTTTATTAAGTGTACTTTTAGACACTTTTGTCCTAATTTACAATTAATTTGAGTAAGCCGATATTCCTTTACACTACACCATTGTAAAAACTTAAAGCATTGTAACGTGTCCAGCTATATTAAAACAGTTCTTTGTTTTATTAAAAAAAACATTTATTTAACACCACAACAAATACAGTAACAACATTAAATTACCCGTATCGGGTTAATAATAATCCTTCAATAAAATATCGAAAATCCCGTAACGGGTTGGAATAAACTTACAAAAAACATAGAAAGACCCGTAACGGGCTAGTATAAACTTCAAATTCAAAAACCAAAACTACTCTACAAAATATCAACAATCGTCTGTTCTAAAAATTCTAATTTTATCGCCTGCTTTTATTTTCTTATTTATCTCTTTATGTGTTTAATTTATTTTGTTCATGCTTTTGCGAGCCCGTTATTTTTTCAATATTTTTGCTTTTACTCATGCTTTTTCCAGCAAATTATTTTTTTAATATTTTTAGACTTTATAGCATGAATAAATACATGTTAAGTACAGATAAAAAGTAAAGCATCAATAGATAAATGTAAAGTATAAATAAAAAGTAAAGTACCAATAGTTAAGTTTGAAAAATACTAAACGAAATATTATGCAAATCATCATATAGAAGAAAAAAACAGTGGATGAATGTAAAATTTATTAAGAGGATTGTGAATTTATAAATTTGTATTTTTAAAAATTACTTTCTATAGATCATATTACTACCTTTTTAAATACTTTTCAATAATTACCAAAAAATAGGGTAACTTTGTAGGAGACAAGGTAAATATTTGCCACAAATGTTATCTAATTTGCTTTAAAATAAACTTTTCGAAAATTAAAAGAATTCTTAGAGAAGAATAAAATTATTATTTCACAAATAATAATAATTAAAAAATTAATAATTTTTTTTCTTCAAATAATCGAACGTATGCTTTTACAAATAATAGAAATGAAGATTATAATTTAAAAATAAAGAAATGCAATCATTATTATATTTTATTTTATAAAAATGCAACAAAATTGTGCCAGTGTGGATATGTCCTCATTGGCTCCACTATCATGCGTTTATGTTACAGTGAATGACCGAAATGAAGAGAATGTCAGCAATCACAATGTTGTTTTGATAAATGGCCGAAATATTTGTTATATACGATTTGATATTAATTAATATTATTATACATTTATTCGATATTTTAATATCTGCTGAGGATAGAAACATCATTCTTGTTGTACCGGTTAAATGCATACCGGGCAATGGCACTTGACTTAAAAAAAACATCAGTGTACTGTATACCGGCAAATGTATACTGGTCAGTGGCACTTAACTAGACCTAGTATATATTTCGGACGTTTACCAGGACTTAACTATGCGATTTTCAACAGAGGAAGTCTACAACTACTATTTTCGTACATTCACAGAAACATTTTCACTATTCCAACGAAAACATCTGTTTGCTTATGCCTACTGCTGATTAATGGTAACCATACGAACAAAAGTTAATTTTAAAAAAAAGCCGTATAATTTATAACATATTTTCTCAATTTGTATAAATTCGGAGAATAAAATATGTTAATGAAAGAGTAAAGAGAAAATGTGAAAGTTACTTTTTACCTTAAAAGTCTTCGTTTATAAATTTCTGTTAAAGTACAGTGTGATTTTGCAACGGCTCATCAATGTTAACCAATCTGCGATATTTCGCACAGGACATTTGACCAATAAAGAAATTGTTATTCAAAATGTTCACTCTTGCTTCATGTCCACTCTAGCTCCTCTCTGCCCTATCTATTTAAAATCAAACATTCCATCTGGTAAACCCCTTCTTTTGGGTTCTATAGAAAAATTTAATACTTATCCAAATTATTTATTTTTATTTAAAATATTGTCGGAATTAGCTGCAAAGTCACATTCTAGTTCATTCGTCTTTTATTTCGATTGCCGTTTCAAAACTAGACGAAAGTTATACAGGAGCATACCCAGTTTAATAATCCGATAATGGAATACCAGAAGAGAAAAAAAAAATGATTCACTATATATTGGTTTACTTTTTTTTAAAATTAAGTCAGTTCCTTTAGCGAGATAATAAAAACTGAGATTTAAGCAAATAAATAAATAAAATAAAACAAAAATATACGAAATGTTTCTGGAAACCATGGATGCAAATAGAACAAAACAAATCCTATAAGTGTCGAAAGAACTAAATGTTTGTTTATTTTATTTATTTTTTTGAAAAACTAATCTTCCTATTTGTCATTCTAGACATGACTTGCTCTAATTTTTGTAAAAATGCTAAAATTATTAAGAAAACTCATTTGTCCATGTAATATGTTTTACAAAAGGGAGGAAAGTTTGCTATTTTTTTAACATAATATTATACACCTTGTCGGTCGTTTGAGACAGGTTACAGTTGAAATATTGGTGTCATAGTTTTTGAAAATTCCCCTATCTGTTTAGAAATATTTATAGAAACTGCTTTTAAGAATCCTATTTTTTCTAAAACACACTCAGTCCAGATAGCACTAACATAAGGTACGAAGCTTTATAAATTGTTTTGTTAATTTTTTACGACGCGTCACCAAAACAGAAAAATGATTTAGAATTAAGATATGTGTGATATTTTTCGAAAATTCCCATAAAACGTTCATAAAAATTTAAAAAAAAAAAATCGTTTAGCTATAAAATTGGCTTAACTTATGGCGTTTAGCTAACTTACTGCTACTTACTTTAGCTAACTGGCGTTTAGCTAAACTTATAAAATTGGTCATTTTATAATCAATCCGAAGTCTGGGAAAAAATATATCATCCTTTTCTCAGACTTAATATACAAAATTGTTCCTTTTTTTCCTGACTGATTTACCTTCATTTTCTGTTTTCAAAATAATTGATCCGTTAACTTGTTAGCATTTGGAGAATATTCGTTGATGTTTTTATCTTTTACAATCAGGGATGTTTTAAAACCTCTTTTTATATTAAAAATAAAAAAATAAGAAAAATAAAAAAATGGGCAACAAGTTTTCCTAAAATAATTATATATATTTTTAAATATAAATAGAATTTTTTAAAAAATCTATAACTTGAAAAAATATGTAATTTGAAAATATGTATAATATGTAAAATTAATAAATTTAAAGATTATTTATTCAAAAATAAATAATAAATATAACAAATAATAATGGTGAGATTATTTAGAAAATCAGACGAACAGCCAAGAAGTTTTAAATTTATTTATTCTTTAATTTTTAGAAAAAAGTTTTTTTTGACTTGTTAAACATTGAAAAAATTGATTGGAAAACATTGGACTTGATAAACCTGTTTAATTCAGAATACAACATGATTGAATATCATTAAAAGAGGTCTAATGTATGTATTAGCATTTTTTTCAAAAATTAATAAATGAATATGTCGGATCCCAAATATTAACCTATTATCACACTAATACAGTGATTCTCAACCACTGTGCAGCGGCACTTTTCAGTGCCGCCAAATATTAATTATTACTCAATAATAATTGTTATTACTCAATAATTATTACTCAAGTAATAATTATTATAATAATTCCAATATAATATAAAGGAATGATAATTATCACTCAAGTTATAATTATTAAGTATTAAAAATATACTGCAAATAGGGAATAAGACCGGGATAGCCTGGTCGTTAGGGTGTTGGACTCGGGTTCAAGAAAACGGGAGTTTGAATCCAGCTGACTGAAGAATCTCCGTGTATTAAATGGTGACTGGTGTGCATTAATTTTATTTGGGTCACAAAATCCTCCAAGTTCCCATAACAAATTGATACCTATTGGGGGTACTAATTGGGGGTACTGATTCAGGAATTTCCTTGGCTTCTGGGTTGGTTCAAAATTACAAGGCTACGGAGTTGAACATTAGTAGCCGTAAACCCAAAATTGGGCCGGCTGTTCAACGACGTATATCAAATAAAATAAAACGATAAAGTAATAATTACAATGCTTTTTTATTAGGAGTAAAGTTTAAATTAAAGCAAAATATATATATATATATATATATATATATATATATATATATATATATATATATATATATATATATATATATATGTAATAACAGGGCTACAACCCTGTTATCAGTGTTGTCTTTAGCTTGAAATAATTGCAGTCATAAGCCATCAGACGTTCTAAACAGATTTATTTAAATGTAGGCTGATATTGCTAACAGTTTACGTCCCCACTCCTGCAAAGGAGGGGGAGTGGACAAGACTCCGGACAATTCCTGAACAGCTTATCAGGATCACATCAAGATGAAAAGGACACGCAAAACTATGTGTTCTTACGTTTTATACCAACACAGATTTGAGGAAAAAAGGCACACTGTTGTACATTCCTTGTAAACTTACGCATTAAGGAAAATCATTTCTGCTTCCTTATGTGGAATTGAAAAAGGGAACGATTCTAAAAATAACTCTTCCCTTGAAATATAAATCTATTTATATTTCAATGGTATGTTTTCAGCTTTGAATTCCCAAAATAGAATCTCTCTACGCTTATTCTTTAACAAAGACATTTTATGAAAACGAAAGAGATTTAATTCTTTTATTAATACAAAAGTATTTAATTTTTGTATTACATATATATATATATATATTTTAATAATTTTCAACACTTTAACTGTGTGAACATCTTTGACGGAGATAGTCCTGTCTCTGGAAATTTTAAAACGTTAAAATAAGTAGGAAATTTAATGACTATTTAAATTGTTAATTAACAAAAGAAAGCAAGCTAAATAATAATTTACAATAGGAAATATAAACTAACAATTAAAATAAAATATATGCAATTAATAGCAAATATAAAAACAATAGTATGAAATTAATAAAAACAAATTATCAAAAAACAACAAGCTGAAGTTTTTATTATTAACTTATAATTAATACCTTAATAAACGTACTGTTTATTAACTTTACGTTTTTGTAATATTATCTAATTTAACATTCAAAATTAGTATCATTAAGTAAAGTTATACTTTTCTTTGCCGTCAAATTTGAAAATCGTTAAAAGTGTGCTGCTACAGAATTTTATTTTAGTTTGATATGTTGCTATTTTGTTAATTTTTTTTTGTCGAACATAGCTACTATTATAGAAAACTAAACGTATACATGCACTATTAGATGCTAATAAAAATAACTTTTAATTAGCACATAACCATGTGCTAATTAAAAGTTAGAAAAGCTATTTTTGTTTCGGAGGGATAGTCTTACATATAAAATATATAAGCTTATTATAAATTCCATAGATAAGAAAGGTATGATATATGCATATAAGGCTTATGATAAATAAATATTCTACTGTGTAATAGTCCACTTAAATTATTGCATTGTTTAATGGTAAGAGTGAAATTGTTTATCATCATTAAAAAGATCGAAAGGAAATCCTGGATAGAATAAAAAAAACATAACAAGTAGTTTTGATAATGCGCTTTTTGAAACAGTAGATGGAAGTTTTTTTTTTTTTTTTTCAATGCTTAGGTCAACAGGAATATTTAATTTATCTACAATTATCTTTTTTATTTTTTCCCCTCAGCCATTGCGTCATCGCACTGTCGTCTCTAATCTCATTCTCTAGTGGCAATCGGGTTTGTTTTGATTCTCTCACCCACTATATATGCGAAATTCAATGTGTTTATGGAATGAAATTTTAACGTAATCCTTCAACACCATCTAACTATGGATTTAATGGATATTTTGTTCAATACCTATGTTATAACTGCCGCGTTGGGATTTTTAGTGTACTTTATTTATAGGTAAAGTAATTTTTTTAATTTTATTTTTGTTCGTAATTGAGTTCCTTATACTGAGATCTCAATTAACTTACACTTATATTTTTTTAAAATTAACTCTCCAATATTTCTAACTGTGTTCTTATTTTAACTTTTACTTATTTAAAAAAAACTGTTAAAGAATTAGTTGTAGCAGAAACATATTCGTGTAACTATTTTAGATTTTATATTTATTATTATATATTGTGTTTTATAATTGACATTAAACAGCCAATTCAATTTTGAATTTAAGACTATTAATGTTCAATTCCGTAGTCTTGTAATTTTGAACACAATCCAGAAGACAAGGGATAAAGTATTGTGAAAAATTTGCCTTCGTGGAGGACTATTGGTGGGAACCAACTCGCATTTGCGATGGTGGGGAAAACCACGAAAACTTCCTACGGTTAATCAGACGGCAAGGGGCTCCAACCTATGACCCGTCTACCACTGAGGATATTTTACGTCAGCACTGTGGTCGGTGCGAGTCGGGTGAGGAATTTCTATGGACCAACAATCGCTTGGATTCGAAACTAGCTTACCTCTTTGGGAGGCAACATTGTAATTGTGCATTATTAATGTTTTAAAAATAACCCTATTGTGCGATTAAATTTAGTTTACGAATGGCATCGTGGTACAGCCACCAGGCATAGAACCCAGCGCATTGAACTGTCATTTGGGTTATACATCCAGTAGTGCTGGTTTAAAGCCCATTCAATCTTTATTTTTAATAAAGTAAAGACAGCTGGTTCGTATTATCTCTATCGTGACCAGTGGTTGGAAATAGCGCATTACAAGTAGTGAAACTACTGTAGTCTTTACTTTTTTTTCGTAGTTTATAGCGTAGTGTGCTACATTTTTGAAAAAGGAGTGTTAGCGCGATACAAAAAAGCAGTAGTTTGTAGCTATTCCTGGCAACTTCTTTTAACGTTAGCTCAAAAAAGAAACATGATTTTAATGCAACTAATTTTTCGAATTTGATGGGTACGTCAATGGCTGCAATTAAAATGCATTAACAGAAATTACGTTTTTAAAATCACGTATATTTAAACTAGTCATTATGAATTGATGGGATCACCTCAGTCACACTTTCCCATACGAATGCACACTATTGAAACATGGATGTTATTTCAAAGGATGTACTTAATTTCTTAGAGGGAATAAAAGAGCATTAAACAATTGCAACTTTGCATTTCTTAAATTAAATGTCGAAAAAGGCCTAAAATATTAAATGAACGAATTCGAAAAAAATGTTATGGAATTACAAACTAGCTCATGTAAACATAAACGAAAATTTCTTTATATTTATTGTAAGCCAATTTCTAATTCAAAATAAATTTGAATATAGGAATAAATTAAGTTCTCCAGCAAAGTTCGTCTTCTTAAATGTGTGAAGTAGTTACTAAATTCCAAAGTAGTTGCTTGTAGTCATCTTTAAACGCGTTTTAAAATTATGAAATTAATTAATATTTAAAAAAATAACCGGTTTCTGAAAAAGAAAGGGTATGCAATTGGAGTTAAAATAAAGTGGGAAAAAAAAGCAAAAATAAAATCATATTAATGTTTTGGTTTTGTGGCATTGTTTGTGTTCTTTTCACGTTGTTTTAAATTTATCCAAATATCAATTTATTGCTGTATGTTATTAATTATGTTTATTAAAAAGAGGATTGGAGATGGTGTAGAGTGCTTTTTACATCATTTGTTTTTCAATTTCTATGCATTAAACGTTCCCAAGTAAACATTATTTTACAGCTTATAATGTTTGACATCTAGTAACAATATTATTTTTTGCTTGAGTTGTAAACTACCTTTCTTATTAATGATTTTTCACGATTGTACAAACAGAGTTAAACCTATCTACTAAAAAGTAGTTTGACCCTAGATCTATACAGCTTACTGGATCTATGCAGCAATGTCTATAAAGCATGCCTGGATCTATACAGCATGCTGTTCCTATTATGCAATCTATGTTTGAACTCTTTACAGCAATAATGCAGTACGGAAAGAAATGTTAAGGCAACTATTGTGTCTAAAAAATCAGATATTTATCTTGCGTTGAAAAAACAAAAAAAAATCTGTACTTAAATTTTAAATTATCTTAAATTTTAAATTATCTTGTTAAATTAATTGTTTAGCGTCTTAAATGGTGTTTTGTACCTTATCATAAAAAGATATTAAATCACAAATTCTATTTCAGATTCGCAACCAGAAATCACACTTTTTGGGAGGAAAGAAATGTCCCGTACGTAAAACCGTATCCCTTCATTGGATCACTCAAGGACAATTTTCAGAATGTAAGTTCAGTAATGGTTTCAACTTTTATCTCGTTAGTTCGTCCCTTTTTTGGGACGACTGAGAAAACAAAAAAAAAAAAAAAAAATGCATTAAGTACTAAAAAATTATTTTTGTTTTGTCTCAAATCTGAAAAAGATTAAATGACTAGATATTTTTGTTTCAAATTTCATCAATGGCCGTATGCATCAACCATTCTGAAATTTCTTATATATTTTTTTAAGGCAGACCGGAGAAAAATAACTTTTCGTGTAATCGAGACAGCTAAATAAATCAGGTTTTATTTTTAACCCGTTAGTGCACCTACGTTGCAGGAAAAAAAATGCATAACTTCTTCATAAGAATTTTTTTTTTTGTCTCACAAATTTGACAACTATTACTATTGTTCACTCCTCTAATAAATTTTATCAACGGAAAATCAACTGCGTTTATCTCAGAATCAGATTTTTTTTCACATTTGACACCACCTTAAATGTTGTTATTTAAATAATTGTCTACACTATTTCATGTGTATGAATATAGCACACATGTTTTGATTTACAGATTAAGAGGAAAAACTAGAATTTCATTTTTTATGAAATTTTTTTTTTTTTTTTTTTTTTGATAAGGCAAGTGTTAAAATGTTTAAAAATTTGCTTTTTTAACTACATTGATCCCCAATTCAGTAGTATATACACTTGCTTGGAAGATAGTAGCTTAAAACATAGCTGATAGTCTGCTAAATAAAATCCTCAAATGCTTTTGTTTTGTTTTAGGAGATCGAAATGTGTTTACAGTGTTTTAAGGTAAATGCAAAAAAAAAAGCCTTATTTTTATCTAAAAATGGTCATATAAATAGAAAATAATGATAATATTTTTGCTAGTTTTATGACATTTGAACCGTACTAAAACAATAAACAAGTTTTTTTTAAATTTTATATTAATATTTAAAAATAGTTGTCGAAACTAGTCGGATACCTCAAAAGGTACTGCTAAAAAACGAAAAAATTTAAACAGTAATTAGTTCGTTTTTCTTCGAATGTATTTTACCAGTAAAGATCAGATTTCCAATATATTTCTCAAAATTACATTTGAAAACTTCAATGTATTGTATGTATTAGGATTATAAAAAGGTTAATTTATAGCGATAAAAACCGTCCCCCTTTTGAACTGTTATAAGTCTCGTCAACGAGTAAAATTACTTCTTATTTATTTCTTCTTACTGAGTCCCACAATTTGTAATCTTCAAGTTAATTTTTTTCAAGAACGAATGATTATTTTTCAAATCTAAGTAATTGTCTATTCCGTTACGATTAACGTACTATTGACAAAATGCTCTTACATAAAGCTATAATGATTGTATTTTGAAAACAAAACTTTCTGTGTTTTTGTGGAAAATGTTAACGTTTAAGGAGAAAAACACTGATACATAGGAAGAAGTAAATACGGGGATCTGTGAGCGGAGCGAACAGGGTGTGGAGCCTACTACTTTTTTTTAAAAAAAATGTATATAAAATATATCGCAGTGTTATAGAAAGTTTTTGTGTCGAACAGTATTTGGCTTAAAATTCTCTAAATTGTAACCACTTCAAAGTTGTTTTCCCCATTTAATTTATATTCATGATATAATTTAACGCTAAATTAAATAACAGTTATTAAGAGCTTGTTAAATTGTTCTTTTAAATCTAAACTGCTGCCAAAGCGGTAAAGAATAACTAATCAAGTGAATTCTAGGCTGGTAATTATAGTTGAAGTTCATTTGAATGTAAGTAAAATCGTAAAATCTACAGATGGCGCCTAAAACTGAAACTCAACATTCGATTCGATATTATTAGACTGATAATTTGCTTGAAACTTCAACGATCATATCGGAAATAATCCCGGAATGTTTAAGTGTCATAGTGCTATTGTTTTCCATTAAAATCTTGTTCTTCTTATTAAACTTGACTTCATTTTTTTTCATTTCTTTTAACGAACCAGAAGCCAGAAACCATTGAATGATCGATTTGGGGTAAGGAACTTCGAATTTTGTATTTCGTGTCAAATACGTCTGGATTAATACAGCAGCAAGAAATTTTATACAGAATTTTTACTAATTACCTAAGTCTGAAAGAACAAAAAATATTTTCTGTGCTAAAAATACTGAAATAAGCAAATTTTGCAATAAAAAAAACTTTTTTACTATCAATAAAAAACTACAAAGATATGAACATTTGGGATTAGAGGGGGTTCACTGTTCCTTTCTACAACCCTTCTTAATGTATGATATAAAATTTTTTATCATACATTAATGTTGTTTCTTTGTTATTTCTTTCTAGAATCTAGAAGACTTGGATGCGGAACGATACAAAACTTTAGGCAAAATCTATGGGTAAGTATTACAAAGTTCGAACTAAATTTTAAAATTGAGAAAGTGATGTAAACTTTTAACAAGGAGTTAATACCGATAATTCCTCGTTTTAGCTACCACCTCAATATGGCGGCAAAATTACTAAAAATTCTGAAAGCTTTGGTTTTTAATTATTTACCACTCTATAAAATATTTTGCAAAAAGCGTATTAGTTGGCAGATCTGGCTAAACTATTAGGACTTTATTTTCCAGTTTGACCGCTACTCTTGGTTATTATATATAATTTATATGTCATTATAAATATGTTATTATCATGAGTCTGCTTATAGTTTTTCAAAAAAAAAATTAAAAAAAAATTTTGCTTTTTAATGCAGAAGTTTAAAATTTTTTCAATATTATCGCTATTCTTTGAAATCTGTTTAATCTAACCAATAAGTGCAGATGATATTTTAAATTACGAAATTAGACTTAAAAACGTACTTCCTCTGCACGTAAACATATTTATTTTTCGATGGATTTGGATTCCTCACCAAGAGTAGCGGTCAAGCTGGAAAATAAAGTACTAATAGTTTAGACAGATCTGCCAGCTACTAAGCTTTTTGCAAAATATTTTATAGAGAGGTAAATAATTAGAAACCAAAGCTTTCAGAATTTTCGGTAATTTTGCCAAAATGTTAAAAGCCTCACCGCAAAAGAGCTGGTACAAAGTGGCTTCGCATATGAACTTTTAAATCATTTGCGTGTTGAAAATAAGTTTAAATGAGAAAAAAAAACATTTAAACATAAACATAGCTGCCATTAGAATAAAATTTTACAAAAAGCGTAGAAAGTTGGCAGCCCTGGTTTAACTAGGAGAGAGGTCGAAAGTTTGAACCCCCCCTTCATGCTAATTTTACTTTTTACATAATTCGCCATACCTCGGGAACTTTTTAAGTTGATCGAGATATTTTTGCTCTCAATTATTAATTTCGTTCATCCAAAGATAATATCATGCAAAAAAATGTTTTAATAACAATTTGTTATTTTATTTAATAGCCGAAATAATTTTGAATTGTAAAGTTTGCACATTTTTACACATTTTAGTTATTTTAATTGAAAAAATACGAAAATCAGTCGAAAAATTTCTAAATTATCAAATTTAAAAGAAAGTCGTATATTTATAATTCTTGAGAACAAGAATGCGAAATTTCTATAATAAATAAAATGTTATTTAGGGAGTGTTATTTTTCAAGAGTCAATCAGGACATTTGTAAAATAAACCAACAGCTCAACAGACTTTCAAACAAAGAATATACATACAAAAATTACAAGACATATACAAGGAATTACAAGGAGTATACTTGCAAAAATAACAAGGTATATACAAGGAGTTACAAGAAATATACTTACAAAGAATACAAGGAGTTACAGGGAATATACTTGCAAAAATTACAAGGTATATTCGAGGAATTACAAGGAATATACTTACAAAAATAACAAGGTATATACAAGGAATATATATACAAAAATTACGGAGTTGAACATTAGTAGTCGTAAACCTAAAAAAATTGGATCGGCTGTCCTACGATGGTTATAAAATGACTAACGGTAGCAAGATTACATTAAGACCCAATCAAGGATTAGTTACATAGTAAACTAAAAATAAATATTCGTTTCAATATTGATAATCCAATAGCAAATTGTCCCTTTTCAAGAACTATAATTTTTATTACTAGCACACCAACTGATTGCAAAAAGTAGTTGATTATAAAATTTTTACATCCTTCATTTTCAAAAAACTAAATTAAAATGTACGTTCAAGAAATATGCTTTTAATATTTTAGATTCTATGAAGCGACAAAGCCATGCTTGATGGTTGCTGAGCCGGAACTTTTGAGGGATATTTTGATTAAAGACTTTCCAACATTCACAAATCGTAGAGTAAGTATTCAAGAATTTTCTTTGTCCTCTATCGTACATTTCCTTAAGAAACCATCTTATCTGAGGAAATTTTTTTGTCCTTTTCGTACATTTTCTTTGACTCTCATTTTTAGGAAATTTCTTGTCCTGGTCTGTGCATTTTCTCAAAAGTTCATTTCATGCTGAATTTTTTTTATTTTTTATTCTCGGTTCATTTTAACAAAAGTTCACTTCATGGGAAGTAAATGTGCTGTCCTCCTTGGTACATTTTCTTTAAAAAGAAAATTTAAAATAAATTTATTTTGTCTTCATTGGTACATTAATTGAAAAGATCATTTTAAGCGAAGTAATTTTTGTCCTCGTCTGAAAATTTTCTAAAAAGTTAATTTATGCAAAGAAATTTTTTTTGTCCTCATCTGTACATTTTCTTGTAAAATCATTTCTTGTGAAGAAAATTTTTTGTCTCGTTGGTATATTTTCTTAAAACTTCATTTAAAGCGAAAATAATTTATAGTAGATTTTTTTTGTAAATAAGAATATAACTGACTCAACATTTTTATTTCACGTACAGGAAAGTATTTTTTTCTGTTATGACAATATTTTTTTAAATTAAGTTTTTATATTATTTATTATATATAATTCTCTTACGTGGCTCCCAAATTTTGACTGTATTTCTTTTCCGCCGGTGGCAACGTTTGTTTTGTTTTGAAAACACCAAAGCATTCTGCCTTTTAATGATGTGTTTCTGATCTAATATATATAATTCTCTTACGTGGCTCCCAAATTTTGGCTGAAGTACTTTGTACAACTAAATAAGATTCTTTTCACAACAGTTAAATATTTACTTTATTTTCTTCATTCATAGAGAAAACAGTCGGCAAAGAATTCTGTTAGGTTAAAAAACATTTCGCTAAAAAAATAACGAATTCTAAGAGAAATAAAAATAAACAACTTAAAAAATAAAAATGCTGTTGCCAGCCATAGAATATTTTGAAAGTTAACTTAGCAACATAAATCAAAATGACATAGAAGCGCAACTAGATCAAAATTATGATACCTTATGAGACGTAACAAATCCTTCAATTCTAAAAGTGTTGTATCGCCAAATGCCCAAATTAACAATTGTGCTCTTAAAGAAATTCTATAAAAAGATTTAAATAAACAACCTACTTCTACAACTGCTTCTTGAAGAACTTGGCTCATTGATTAAAAATATTGTTTTAATTTTACAGTACTAACTTAACTTCTACTTTCATTATTGCTATGACCCTCTTTCATTACATTTTACAACTTCATGCTAAATTTGAGGACTTTAAGTTGTTTTGTGGTTGAATACTGACATTTAGAAATGTGTACATAAAAAAAATATTTAGAGGTTAAGAATTGCCTCAGAAAAATTTGAATTGTTGGCATTGAACTTAACAATGGAAGCAATCGTTTTTGTGAAAAATTGAATTGTATTGTTGACATGAAAACTAAAAATATTGTATTTCAACTTAACAATATTACCTTAATTTATTTATTGCCTCGGAGAAATTTGAATTGTTAGCAATGACTTAAACAAAAAGTTTTATTTTAACTGACAAATATTATATTATGATTTTAACTTTTTCTATGACTATACTCATTTTCTTACTCTTTTCTTTGTTTTTTATACATTTTATATTTTTGTGATAAAATAAAAAACTTATAGTTGTTCTGCTTCTGAACACTGATGAAAACACAAAATGATATGCTTCTTCAACAATCAAAAATATATACATTTATTTTACAAATTCCATATTATTAAGGTGGCGCCCTTCAGAGAATTAAAAATACAAAATTATCTTTATCGAAGCCGATGCTTTACATCCGGCGTTCAGCGGCAGACTACTATTTCATATTGTTTTAAAACACATGGCTTTAGCCCTCTGGTGGGAAAGACTTTAAAACAAAACTTACAACAGTTACTTTTCTCAACAACTGAAATTTAGAATAGTGTGATTAAGAAAAATATGTGAACTGCTTGCAATTTCAAATTAATATTGAAATGTACAGGTTTAGAATTTTCTACAGTGAAAAGTTTTCGGAACTTCAGTATTCAAAAAAGTATACAAAAACTAGACGTTAAGAACGTATCCAATGAGCGAGCAAAGCGAGCATTGGATTGCGAAGCAATCCGAAATGAACTGCGAAAGCAGTTCCGGGGGTTGGTGAGCGCCAGCGAGCAGGGGGCGAAGCCTCCTAGTTGTTAATATAACTCTTAAAGTGCATTGAGCCAGAAGAAGTTTTTGAGATATAATCCTGACGTTTTGAAAAAACTAAGAAATAATTTAAATTTGAAAGTAATTTAAACTTGAAAATTGAGACTTTTATAAATTGCTCTAAAATGCTCAATAATTTTTCCTTTTTTCTTAATTAACATTTTTGCCCATGTTTTAAGATATACCCAGGGTTGGATTAAAGTATGATGGGGCCTGAGGCTAATGTGCAACTTGGAGCCAAACCTATACCAAATTATCCAAAACTTACCTATATTCAGAAATATTATATCTTTTTATGAAATTCAATTCTAGTTTAATTTGTTTCACAAAAAGTAATTCTTTTCTACAAGAACATTAACATTTTTAAAACATCAAATATTAACGTTTGATTCGATTAAGTTTCTACGTTGAAAATACCCTCCGTATGAAATTATAAATATTAAGTAATAGTAAGAACAAAATACCATATTTAAACAGCAAACAAACAAATTTTAAAAATCGAAAGCAACATATTCTTTTCTTAGAAAGTTTTTTACACATTTGCCTACCAAAACCCCTAGGAAATTGTAGCTACTTTGTATATGGTCACAAAAAATTAGTTAGGAAAACCAAGCACTTGTGACTAAATCAAAAGAAGATAATTGATAAAATTGGGTGGGGCAGAAGGAAATAACATGACTAAGTGTAATTTTTGCCCCTGAATTTTACAGCTAAAAATTAATTAGCTTTTTTACTGATTCCAAAGAAAAATTATAAAACATTATACTTCATATCTAATAATTTCTTAGAAACAATAGAAATAAATTAGACATTCAGAAACTTACATGAACTTTAGTAGACTCTAAAAGATTTCGGAAACTGGGACTACAGCCCCCTCTTTATCCGGCCCTGGGAATGCATAGTTTTTAAAATACATTGCTTTCTAAATGACCTACATTCTATTTATGTTAATGAAAATCTGTCTAGTCTATTTCAAAGAAAAACAGGCAAAAGAAAATTACTCTGGAATTCTTTAAAAGAATTAATGAAATTTCTATTTTAGTATATGGACATGGGGGATGACGTACTGAATAAGATGATGACTGCTTTGCAAAGCGAAGATTGGAAGAGAGTTCGAGCTATTGTTTCACCCACATTTTCTACGGGAAAACTTAAGAGGGTAGGTAGTTAATACTGTGCATTACGCGATTAAATGCAATCATTGCAACGGTATTTATTAGTTTACTAACATTAAAACCTCACTGAGTAATTTTATTTTTATTACCGTCGTTGAACAGCCGATCCAATTTTTGGGTGTTTGACAGCTAATGTTCAGCTCCATAGCTTTTTAACTAACTTAGCCTGACGGCAAGGGCACTCTAATCCACGATCCGTCTACCACTGAGGATATTTTACGTTGGCACCGTAGTTTGGTGCGGAATTCGTATCGACCAGCCGTCGCTGGGATTTGAACCCAGTTCACCTCATTGGAAGGTAAATGAGCTCCCCTGAGCCATCACGGCTCTAATAATTTTTTCTTTTAATTATTACCGTCATAGAACAGCGGACCCAATTTTTTGGGTTTACGACTACTAAAGGTTCACCTCCGTAGCCTTGTAATTTGGAACCCAACCCAGGAAGCAAGGAAACTCCTGGATCCGTACCCAAAGAGGTATTGACTTGTTATGGGAACATGGAGGACTTTGTGACCCGACAGATTTAACATGCACCAGTAACCATTTACTCCACGGGGAGTCTTCGGCCGGCGGGGGTAGAACCCAAAATCTCTTGGAGATGCGCCCAGCCCTACCAACCAGGCTATCCCGGCCCTTAGTAATTTTATTTGGCATTAGGAACTCGTTTTAAAAAGTATTATCTTGATTATAACAATGAATTAGCCTAAAACGCCTTACGTCTTTCGTGTATTTCGCCAGATTTCGAGAACTGTTTAAAATACAATTATAAATTTCATTTATTCAAATACAATTACATGCAAAAAATAACTTTTAGTAAATATTTATTATTTTATTTAATAATTGTTGAAAAAAAATTTGAATTGTAAGGTATTAAAATTTTCACATCAATTTAAAGAAGGTTAAAATACGAAATTGAGCGAAATCTATCGAATAGTTCCCAAGAAATCGAATTTTAAAAATTCGATTTTAATATGTATATATATTTAATTTTTCAGTAGCTATGTGACCGATTTCGCTCGAAGTTTGTATTTTGCAATATAAAATTATGTTTTTTAAAATGATGGAAAAATTGTACACCTTACAATTCAAAATTTGTTCAACTGTTATTAAAATTAAATTTATAAAAATTATAATTATTTATTGAAAAAATATTTTTTACATGGCATTGTTTCTGTATAAACAAATTTTATAATTGCGTGCCAATCCCTTTAAAAAGTTCTTGAGATGATGAAATGAGCAAAAAATAAAATTTTCATTAATTGGTCCAAAATTTGGACCACTCTTCTGACCAAACTATTGTGACTATTTTTAACCAACGAAATATTGGGATCGTAGCTCAAAATATCTTCTGCACTAAATAATTAGCAAATTTATTTGAGGTCACGTCCTCACACCATTAAGATTGAGTCCTAGATCCAGATCATTATATGAAAATGTATTCAAAAAAAGTTTTCCGCTCTGTACATGGTAAGGTGATCAATTGCCTTTAGTTTTGTATTCTTTCTCTTTAGTTTAAAAATTATATTTCTGTTAAAATCTGAAAAACAAGTTTAGTGACAAATCATTTGCCATTCAGGTTCTGAACATCTTTCAAGACTGTGCCAAAACACTCATTCAAAGTTACACAAAATCCGCCGATTCGAAATCACCAGTCGATGTTTTAAAGTAAGTAGTTTAATTAACTCACTTTTTCGGAATATGAATTTATAAGCAAAATTTGTTTATCTCTTTTTATAAGCAATATTATAATTATAACTATCGTTGAATAGCCAATACAATTTTTGGGTTTACGACAGCTAATGTTCAACTTCGTAGCCTTGTAATTTTGAACCCAATCCAGAAGACAATGGAACTCCTGGATCAAGTATTGGGAGAAATTTCCCTTCGTGGAAGACTTTTTGATGGAACTAAATAACAATTGCGTTTCAAGGAAAGGAAGGTCACGATGCCCTCCCACGGTTAGTCGGACTGCAATAAGACTCTAACCCATGATCTGTCTACCACTGAGGATATCTTACGTCAGCACTTTGGTCGGCATGTGTGGTATCGACCAGCCATCACTGGGATTCGAATCCGTTTCTCCTCATTGGAAGGCGAATGCTCTATCCCCTGAGCCATCACAGCTCTTTTTCTAAGCAATAAAAAAAAGCTGTAAAAAAGTAGAAATTGTATGTTTTTAGGAGATTAAAAATATTTCTGAAACAGTACAAAGACTTTTCGTGAAGTGTTTTTGATAGTATATATTTTTATAGACTGATCAGGAAATTTTTTACTATCGTTTTTAAACTTTATTTTATTATAAAATTTATATTTATTGAATTTTTTGTTTGAATATGTGCTTAATTTTAATTTATTCTTATTCTTTTAAATTATTTTTTTTTTTACATATTTATATTTATTTTTTCCTCCACGTACTTTTAGGTTTTATGGGGCGTATACTATGGATATTATTGCAAGTTCTGCCTTTTCCACAAAAATTGACTCTCACAACGATCCAGATAATATATTCATCCAAAAAGCTAGATCGATATTCAACCAGGATATGGGATTTTCTGTTCTTCTTTTCTGTAAATATACATATTTTATAATATTCATTATACTTCTTTTAGTATGTACGTTATTAAATTACTAGTAAACTTAAATTAGTAACATGCTATTCCATAACTATGTTAAATATTATAATAATGTTGCTAAAACATATTACAATATTCAATATAGTAACATAATAACGTTAGTACTATGAATGTTACTAAAACTTATTGTTTTGTTACTAAAACTTATGGATTTTTTTAAAATTAAATATTACTTCGTTAGTTTAAATCTAAACTAGCTTTAAATATAGAAATTGAAGTTTGTGTAACTGAACTTTAAGTAACGTGCACTGGTCATGGGAGGAAAGAAATAAGAATTCAAAATAAAATTTACTTTAAAAAAAAACAATATTAGAAAAATTTATTTACATTTAAAGTCTTAAAAAGAAGTTCTGCAGTACGTAATAAATGTTTCAGCTGAATTTTCAAAAGCATAATTTTTGTAATTAAAATTTTTCTGTCTCATCTGTTGTTATTATTTTGTCATTAATTGTTTACCAATTCCTTATATGACACCTAAAACTAAACTCAGCGGCGCGACAGTCCTAGAGGGCCAAGGCCTACTGTGCCCATCTCAGTTCTCTTGACCTTGGGCTCTGTGATGCAGGAGCAGATTTTCCGGTCAGGTGGTCAGCCGAACGTGGAACCCCCCCCCCGTGTTTAGTTCCCAAGCATGCTTGGTACTCATTTATCGACCCACTGAAGGGATGAAAGGCTGACTCAACCTTGCCCGGCCCGAGGATCGAACCAGGGACCCGTGGCACGACATCGCGAAACGCTACCGCTCAGCCACCGGGCGTCTATATGACACATAATATACATTTATTTCTAAATTAGATGAAAATTGTCTGACAATGTGAATGCACCAGACAAGTGGATTGGCGACATTTTCCACTTTATATGCAGGAGCCTGGATTCCCTTTTCTTTAAAAAAGTACTCAAGAACCGTGACATAAATAATTAAAAAAATATTATTTAAATCTATATAAACATAATACTTTTTAACTAAATTGATCTGTAGGTTAAATCTTCTATGACATATTAATTAAACTAGCTTATTGACTTCTAGGCTTTGAACTACAATATGTTATTATTTTGTGGCCACGTGATTAGTTATTTGCCAAATAAATAAATAAAATAAAATGAAATTTTTTATACTGCATGTAACAGAAAGTAAAAGTTTGCAATCATTCTAATTCTTAGCATATTTTTTGCTGATCAAAAACCATATCTATCGAAAAGAAGGTGTATTTATTTGATAATTTTAAGAAAGTATACTTTTTGCTTGATTCTATAATATAGATGATAGTTATTGAATCATTAATATCGGTTTTTAGTGCGTGTAAATTAGGATAATTAGAACAAAAGTATTTCATTGGATTTTTCCTTGCTTTTTTTACATATTGTTTATAATTGTTTCTTACTAAACGATTTGTTTTTTTGTTTTTTTTAATCTGTTATCAAGCTATTATTTTTAACTATTGAACTAAAAAAACAATTTGGACTTTTATTAATTATTTTTTCGACAATGACTTTTTTATGTTTTTTTTCGGAGAGTGGCAATATTCAATACCTCCTAAAAGAGACAAGGTCTCCGCACGGGTTGCCACAAACGAGAACTCCAATCCTTTAGCAGTCCGAACGTACTAACATATTTCGTATTTCCACCACTGCACTGTTTAGTTGCTCAAACATTGATACATCTTTCTTATTATTCCCGCACTGCGCACATTGCGTCACGTCGGACTCCTCACCTGATCCGTGTGCGGAGGCCTTCTCTCTTCTAGGAGTTGTTGCGTTATTGCCGTATGAATGCATCGATTTTTTTTAACGTTTGTATGGCAAAGATATATATTTTTTTTCAGTTTTGTTTCCGAATATTATGAAACGGATTGGATTCTCGCTATTTCCAAAAGATACTATGCAATTTTTTAAGATGACGACTCTGCAAATCATCAAAGAGAGGAAGAAAACAGGACAGGTGATTTCAGTTTTCATTAACATTGCCAATTTCAGTTGTTTGACAATGCATAGACAATTACTCTTTGTTTTACCTTTAAAAATAAATTTAATTCTATTCAACATTTATATTCTGCAACCATTTAATCATAGTTGCAAATTACTTTCTCAAAACCAGCTTCTCATGCCCACGGTAATATAACATTAAAACTAATGTAACATTAAAAGTAAGTATAACCAAGTATTTTTGACAAAATAATAAAATATTTATAACAAATTCCACTGTTAAAGGCAAACATAACCAAAAATTGAAAACATGTTTAATTACGATTAAGTTAAGTCTGATTGGAAATGCATATTTTTTGGGACAAATTTTTCACTTTTTTGAAAAAAAAATATTCAATGATTGATACTTTTTTGTAAGTGACAAAATTTTGCAAAATAATTTCAATGGTTTGCACTTTAAATTGCTTTGTAAATGAAAGATAAAGCGAAAATTCATTCACGTTTGTTAAAATTAAAAAAAAAAAAAGCTCTTTTAAATTCAACCATTTTAAAAGAGTTTGGTTTTTAAACGAATTTGATTTTTAAAAGAATGAGACAATTTAAAAGAACGTATGTATATACAGTGGCTTAAAAAATACATTGATTAAAAAAAATTCAACTCGTACCTAACTGTTCTTCTTATTAAAACGCTGGGGGATGTTTCCGTATCGTGATCTGTCTCGCCAACTACAATCGCCAAAGTGCCTCATGGATTTTAAATTTGCAAGTTTAAAAAAAAAAAAAAAATGAGTAGATGTTTACCTGCGGGTGACTATGTGTTATATCTATCGAATTGGTCCTTTTCTGTGATTGCTATTCTGCTACAGATCACGATACGGAAATCTCCTGAAACGCTGAAGATATTTATTATTTTATATATTTATTTATTATTTTATATTTATATATTTATTTATTTATTTTAAAATATTTATTATTTTATATTTATATATTTATTTATTTATTTTAAAATATTTATTATTTTATATAAAATGAGATAATACATAATTTTTACGAAATAAAACATCAAAAACGCTACTTAAACAAAAGGAACTAATAATATTTTGAGTTAGAGTTAGCCTCATGGAAACATAAAGTTGATGAAACCTAACCCCTCGAGAGCTGGAAGTCGACTAATTGTTCTTATTGCTGCCATTCGATAAATTACAGTTGGGTTACAATGTTTCTTACATTTTTTTTATTTAAATCTACATGATGGATCGACTTCCGTCGGCTGAGTGGTAGCGCTTCGCGCTCCTGTGCCACAGGTCCTGGGTTCGATCCTCGGACCGGGCAAGGTTGCCTCACCCTTTCATCCCTTCAGTAGGGTCCCGCAGTGGACTGATCGTTAAGACACGGTTCTCATCAGATCACCGAAGTCAAGCATCACTGGCTGCGGTCAGTGTGCGGGTGGGTGACCCACTTGGATCAGTCTGCGTAGGGACCGAGGGTGTGCGGTATTGGTCCTCGTTAAACTGTGCTACCGTAAAGTGCTCGACTTCGCGTGCAGGTCGTTGGGCTACCGAAGCGGGGGTGCCATCCCCTCTGCAGAGGATCAAAATTGTGATGGCATGTCTTCGGATCATCCTCAGGGATGTTTCCCAGACCGTCGCCAATAGCCCATTGTGCAGCTCTAGTGCGACGTAAATCAACAACAACAACAACCCTTCAGTAGGTCGATAAATGAGTACTAAGCATGCTTGGGAACTAATCACTGGGGGTTTCGCGTTCGGCTGACCACCTAACCGGAACATCTGCTCCTGCACCCCAGAGTCCAAGGTCAAGAAAACTGAGATGGGCACAGTAGGCACTGGCCCTCCATGGGCTGTCGCGCCCCTGAATTTAGTTTACATCATAGATATTCTGAAAATCGATGGATCAAAAACTTCGAATATATTTCGAACAGTATATCTAAAGTTGTTATGCAAACTGAAAAATCATGTATTTTAGAAACATTAACAGAGAGATCTTAACAATTCTTAATTTTTTTAAATTGTTCAAAATTGAAATTATTTTAAAATTAAAAAAAAAAACTTTTCGTGTATTGTATTTTTTTTATTTAAAAAACTATTTTTTGTCCTCAAATTAATTTAAAAAATTTTTTTTGCAAAAAAAACGCGCTTGAACGATCAGGAATGTTTGATAATGACCCAAGTAAAATTTCCCATTGAATCCCTCCCCTCTCGGAATAACTCCGGTTTTAACCGTCGTGTCAAAAACCTTTCTTGACTTGGTTTTTGACAAATATCAAAAAGCCAAAATTTTGGTGTAAGAATCATTATTAGCTATTGTAAATATAAAGTAATTATAAATAGACATACATAAATTACAAGTGATCAATCAATTATACTCTTGAATTATTTTAATGTTGAATGCAAGTAACAAAATATACCTGCATACAAGTAATAACAGCAAAAATTGAGAATCAAAAATACATTTTATGAGTTGAGATTAGACAGTTATTGGCGAACACTTAAGTTTTTTTAATTAAAAAAATCTGTCTAAATTGTGACATAAAAGAATGAAAATCAATATTTAGGTTGATAATAATTATTATTAATAATAATAATAATTAATAATAATAATAATTTATACCAATAGTGATAATAATAATTATTATTAATAATAATAATTAATAATAATGATAATAATTAATAGTTAAAATATAGCAAGCAATTTTGAGATTAAAGTATTAAGAGTAAACCAAAAAATTGTCTCAATAATTTTGACTATATTTTTTATAAATGATATAGATTATGATTAATAATTATAGTAGTATATAAAAATATGTCATAAAATCTCCCCAATGACAAAAAAGAAGCTTGCCCCAGGTTTATGACAGATTTCGACAATTTATGTCAGTTTTTGTCAAAATAATATATATATATTTTTTTCATTTCTTTTTAGAAACGGAATGACTTTTTGCAATTATTAATGGATTCTGCTGATGAAATAGAAAAAGAAGAGGACACGGAAAATAGTTCAGAAGACATTATTCGAAATTATGGGGACGAATCCAACAACAATTTAGTCTTCAAAAATGTTTCGACAAAAAGTAAGTTTGACATTTCTTTAATTTTCAGTACCCATGTATCATGCTCATTACCATATTTTTCAGTACCAAACAAATGTGTAAAATCTGTGTAGTTGAGCACTAGTAGACTGCTCATTTAATAACTTTTGAACTTATGATCGGATTTTCATGTTTTAGGACTCAATCCTAATGGTTCGAGGGTTAATAGGCTAATAAATTTGTGAAGACGATACCTGATTGGTAACAGAAACACTCCAGCTGCTGTGATAAGTCGCAGTAGCGCTGCATATTATCAGAACGTCTGCAGATTATATTTCAAATAAAATTTTTGAAGAAAAATAAATAACGAAAAATTTTTTTAAAAAAATTTTGAGTAGAAAAAGTACGAGCGAGTTAAGGAAAACTAAAACTTTTTACGATAAAAAAAGAAATAAGAAAGAAAGAAAGGAAAGAAAGAAAGAAGAAAGACTCTATCGACAGCTTCGACTCTATTCGGTTTGACTCTATTTTTCGAAATATTTTAAAAACAAAGCCATAAGAAATCATCCAATCATATTTCGAGGTACAAAAGTATGCGATATTTTAAATTCTTTATTCATTTTTTTTAGAAAAGTATGCTACTGCCTTTTGCACCAACACATTTTGAAAGGTAGTTAGTATCATATATTAGTCTATTTTTAGAGATTAGATAAACACTTTTGTTTTTAACTAATAAACATTTAAAAACTTTTCAACATCATCCAAATCAATTTTCAATAATCTAAACTGCAATAATATTAAATTTTAAAAAATCCAAAAATTCTTAAAAATGTACAGTTTTTAATTGCTTACAAAAAAAAACCACGAATCACATAACTTTATTGCTTGAAAAAAAATGTATACTAGTTCCAAAAAATATCTAGCGTTTCTTCTCCCCTATTGAGAAAAAAAATCTATACTAGTTCTAGCACCAATTCTTCTCAGCTATTAAGAAAAATCTATACTAGTTCTAGCACTAGTTCTTCTCATCTATTAAGAAAAATCTGTACTAGTTCTAGCACTAGTTCTTCTCATCTATTAAGAAAAAAATTATACTTGCTCTAGCACTTGTTCTTCTCATCTATTGAGAAAAAAATTATACTAGCTCTAGTACTTGTTCTTTTCATCAATTGAGAAAAAATTTATAGTTCTAGTACTATTTCTTCTCATGAATTGAGGAGCTGAGTTGAATCAATTTTCTAATTGTTATTGTAAGATCTTTAATACAAATGAACTTTTACAGGTTTAGGAATGAATGAGCTGATTGCTCAGTGTGCCCTGTTCTTTATTGCTGGTTACCATACCACTGCGTTGACGTTAGGATTTACTACGTATCATTTAGCACTTGAACAGCGTGTGCAAGATAAGCTTTTTCAGGAAATCGAAGAAGTGCTGAATCAAACTAACGTGAGTTTCACAAAAATATACATTTTCATACTCATTCCACAAGGCGATAAGAAATTACTGTGATATATTGCGTCAGAATGGTGGGTTAAGAATGTTTTGCATTTTTTCATTCTTTAGCAACTTATCACTTATGTTTTTTAGCGCCTTTTCAGAGATTAGACTATTTTGCTTTATATTTATATTTCGCTAAATATTTGTACGAAATGTCTTAACGCAGTTTTTCAAAGCTCTAGGAACAGGAAAATTTAAAAAAAAAAAAGTCATAGTTTAATCGCCTTAGAATTGAAGCAATGCGAGGATTTTAAACTTTATATATAATCTTGCCGAGAAGAAGTATCTGGGTTTTGAACAGACAAATAACTTAAATATTGTACAAGTTATTAAACTTATTTAAAAATCGCCTATTTGGCGACATTTTTTTACCTAGATGAAAATTATCAAAATCTCTGCCTTATTCTCAGTTTTTGCAAATTTTCATGAGCCTAAGTATTGTAGCATTAGAGAAAATTTTTGAATATTAAAATATTAGACCGCAAACGCTTTTCATTTTCACAAAACTGTGGCTTTTTCTCCATATTGACGCTTTGCGCCATTTTCAAAATAAACTTAGACAGCTCTGGCTTTAGATAGACTAAACTTGATCTAACAGTCATGAATAACAGTTGCAAACTCTCAGTAGTTATAAAAATAGCGTATTATTCGCAAAAAAAAATCATTACATATAACGACGGAGTCTTCCAAAAACAGTCTTAAAAAGTAATTTTTGCTTTAATTTTGATAATGCGAGCCACGATGCCTCAGGGTGCGTGCGAGGTTGTATGTCAACACGGAAGAGTCCTTGACTTTCTTAACTGCCCAAACGACCTTCTTTTAGGACAGTCATGTCCAGCAAAATTCATTTTTAAAAATTCATAGTTGGTTAAATTTAACGAAAGTATCAAATTGCTTTCACCAGATCGAACTCAACTCTGTCGAAAAGGAAAATTCTAAGCGGTTTTTTTAAATTCAATTTTCATTTTAAATAAACCGATGTGCACGGTGGATCAGGGGATAGATCCTCCCAAAGTGGTGGCCCAGGTTTGAATCCCAGCGGTGGTTGGTTTGTATGAATTTTGCTCCTGGTTCGCACCGATCACAGTGCTTACTTAAAATATCCTTAGTGGTAGAAGGATTCTAGGTAAGAAACCCTTTTTTTGTGGGGCTAGCAGCAAGAGTCTTTCGTGTAACGCAAACGTGGGGTGAGTTTCGTCAAACAGTCCTCGATGAAGACTAGTTTGTCCCAATGCTTGTGTCCAGGAGTTCTATTGTCTTTTGGGTTGGGTCGTTGATAGTCGTAAACTCAGATTTGGGACGACTGTTCAACGCCGACTATGAAATAAAATAAAATTTCGATAATAAGAATAATGCAGATAAGCCTAATGAAGAATTTTGTTTTGTGTCTTCTTAGGGTGTTCTTACATATGAATCAATTCAGAAAATGAAGTATTTGGACAATGTAATTTCTGAAACACTTCGACTGCACCCCCCGCTTACAAGGTATATATTTGAAATGTTTCCTTTTTTCAGAATGTTCTTTAATAATATACATTGCAACAAAATCTTATTAAAAATTTTGAAAAAAACGGATTTGCATTTTAAAATTAATTCTCTCTCTACGTTTCAAAAAAAAAATAGTGCGTGGAGTCCCTCCGCGCGAAAGAAGTTAAACTTCGCAACCTGCGACGTTAATAGTAGAAGAATCAGCAGTCGTAGAAGGATCACTAGTTCTATTCAACGACTCTTTTTCCTGCTCCGTTCGCTTCCGTGCTCTGTAATCACGGTAATATTGTGCATTTTTCCCTCGTGGACCTCTTGAACCGGTGGAAGTGCTTGTGGTTGCCTCATCGTCTCGCCCTGGAAAATGTATTTGTATTAATAATGTATGTGAATCATAACGTAATTTCAGAAGAGAAAACCTAACAATCAATTGATATTCACAAGAGACGTACCTTGATATAACCTTAAATCCGTCGCATTGTCCGTGGGATTGTTTTCACTCATTTTTTACAATTGTTATCCACTAAATTTGAAAATAAAAAATACTACCCTATTAAATTATATGTGTATCAAAACAAACCAAAAAAATATTTAAAGAAAAACAATACTTTTATTATTTTTATGCTAGTAAGAACCAAAACAATATGGAAATGAATGAGGGAAAAATGGATTCTACCACGTGATTTCCCGGCCAATAAAAAAGTATCGTTAAACGTTTAACGCAACCTTGTTGAAAGTCGCATAAGAAGTATAGCTAACTTCAAAAAAAAAAAAAAAAAATTAAATTAATGCATAGCTGCAAGAAAAACAAAAACACGAGCTAAAAAAAGAAAATTTAAATAATTTTTTCATTTAGTGACATGTTGCGTGTGTTAAAATACTATGAAAGTTTTCCTAACTTTATTTGAAATATTTTGATCCCTATGATATTATGTAATATTCTAGGTATTAGGGATAGTACATAAGAAATACAAAAATAATTATTTACATTTGCAATAAATTTAAGTAAAAGGAAAAATGATCATAAAAAGTAATTTTATGGATTACGCATAATTAGCAGTGATGAAAAACACAAAAATTAACCGCACCCGGAGGTGATAGTTTTCCGTGATATGTTAGTATGTTGGAGTTAAACGTGTATGTTAAACATGTATAATTGCAAACGCTGTCATCCACCAACCACTATTTTATTCTTTTATACAGATTAAATCAATAATGTTAGATTATGCAGATTAAAGCAATCTCAAAATATTTTAGCAGATATTATTTATATAAATGTATTCTCAGAGAAACAGCTTAATAATTACAATATTGTTTACAATAGAGCAAAAATGGAAAACGAATCAACAATAAATTAAAAGAGAGAACTTTTCATTTTTCTCCAAACTCCGATAGTGGTTGGGAGGAAACCACCCTCTCCTCCCAACCACTATAAACCGCTACGTTACAAAAACCTTCCTCTACAAACCACTACTTTTAAAAACCTCCTCTACTCCCAACCACTATGTTTCAAAAACCTTCGTTGCTGTGCCTCTAAATGTTGTTTTTTCCTACATATATAGGAACAGCACCAAACTTGGAGGACCGATTTACATTATGTCTATCGAAGCTAGCCTTCTACACCTTTGTATATTATTTGCAGAACTGTTGGGGCAAAATTCTAGGGGAGATAGGGCACATCACCAGGATTAAACTGCACAGGAAATATCGTCATTCGAGGCTAGGGGTGCTTTTTTTATTCTGGCCTGTTCAAAGGAACAGTCAAAATCAGAAATATAAAAGTATCGAAGAGCTGCTTTAAAAAAAAAAAAAACTCATGTAACAGGGGAAAAAAACATTTGTTCCCCAGTGTAATTATTTACACTTTTAATAGAATTTGTTGCAAAAAACAAAGGTCGATAAAATATATTCTAGTAAAATAATGAAAATCAAACAATGTTCTTTTATTAAAAAAAAATCGTATTTTAAAAACAGGTTGGACAGAACAGCTGATGTTGAATACAACTTGAAAGGTACGGGAATTACTATTCCCAAAGGTACATTAATAAACGTTCCTGTGTATGCCATGCACTACGATCCAAAACTTTTTCCCGAACCTGAATGCTACAATCCAGAAAGGTGAGTAAAATTATTTTTAAAAAAACTGAGCATGAACTACTATGTATTTTAATTAAGGCAAATGAAGCATTTTGTAAAAAAGGAACTTCAAAGGTGAAGAATTGTTTTCAATTATATATTAAGTTTTTTGTATCAAATTTTAAATATGTATTATTTTTACCAACTGTCTAGAAAGGCAAACGATGTAATTCCAAAGGTTACCTTCCAAGATGGCTCAAAATATTAAAATATTAAAAATTTATTTGATATTTTGAAATTAATAGTTAAAGCAGTATAAGTGAGTCAACTAAAGGTTTCTAAAATATACAATTTTCAAATATACAATTAAATATAAAATAACTAATCACAGTAAAACCTCTCGGGAGTGACCACTCTCCGATCTACAGTAAAATGGTAATGAATGGAGGTGGGTAATTCTTACAGGTATCGTCCATTGAATTCAAAATTGTTATCGAAGGCGCATGATTTTTCGCAAAAGAGTTTAATTTTAGCCAGTGTCATTTTCTTGGTACGGAAATGCCACTTCTGTTGGTATCAAGAAAAGGTTGATTGATGAATAAAATGTATCGTCTATGAAAATTATCCTAACTGATATAATTATGCGTGAAAGCAAATTTACCAATTATGAATGATAAGGCTATTTTAAATAAATAAACAATTATGTTTTTTATTTAAGTTTGCATTTAATTTAATATCATAAAAATGAGTTAGCTTTAAACGATAAGAAGAGGTTTGATTGTTTTTTCTAAATTTTTTTTTTTATATTTTAACTTTCAACTCTTGAAGTAAATCGTTGATAGCATCGTCCTTAGTGCACCCTGACTGCAACATGAGGCTGCATCGTCAAGAAGCTCTACAAATATTTGGAATACAATTTAATCTACTTACATTTGTTTTGTTAAATCTTTTGTTTTGATATTTTTTCGTGTTTCTTTATTTGACTTTTTCCCGCATTTGGTGCATATGCTTGTTTGGTCACTGGAAGCGGTTTTGATGGTCTCTCTTAAATGTTTTCTTCAACGGAAAAAAATTTCGTTAAAGAAAACCTTCTACGGAAAAAATTCTCTTCTTTTTTCCTTCCACTTAAAAAATTCCGTGCCCCCCCCCCACCAAATTGGTCTTAAATAGGAGGGTCACTACATAGAGGTGGATTTCACTGTATTTTTGATGTGTACTCGATGACCCAAGAGTAACAATCCGATAAATAACGAAATGAAAAAAAGGAAGTAAAAATAAAAATAATTCAATATAAATGGCAAAAACTAAGTATACAAAAATCATGTCTAGGAAATCATGAAACTTAAGTTATAAAAATCTGATTAAAAATTTAGATAAGGCGAAGCTCTCTCCAAGTAAGCCCAAAACAAATTGCAATTTTTCTATTTATCGTGAAAAATAACCAAATTTGGTGAATAAAACTTCGGTTATATTGAATAAAAACGCACAAATATTTTCAAAATTTGTTTTATAAGACTTTTTGTGAAGATTTTATGATATTAATCATTTCTCTCTTTTTTTTTCTCCAGGTTCAGTTCAGAAGAAAGAGATAAAATAGTTCCTTATTCTTATTTACCTTTTGGTGCTGGACCCAGAAACTGTGTTGGAATGCGTTTTGCGCTGTTGGAAATCAAGATCTGTTTAGCTTATGTCATCAGTACCTTTCATGTTGAAACATGTCCAGAAACGAAGGTATTATCTCCTTATAACATCTAGATTAACGATCAAATCAAAATCTGATGCACTCTTAGAAATTTGGTCCAACTTACAACCATTGAATCATTAACAAATATCATAATAATTATGTTAATTTGTTTCCACCTCAATAAGGTGTTAAATTGAACAGTATTTCCCTCTTAGTCCAACCATAGTACCACTATTAGCACCACAATTTGCAGCATAATTTGGTACAACTTGGGACCTGAGTAAGGTTGCGGTAAATATTCATGATATATAGTTTGACGTGATCAAAAATTTCTAGCAGTGCGTCAACTAATGGATTGAGGGGGTTGACCACAAATATGATAATTAATAAGTGCAGACGATGTTTTAAGTCACGAACTCAGACACAAAAACGTACTTTCTCTGAATAAACATTCCTTTTCTTTCGACTGATTCGAATTTCTGACTCCCGAAATATAGGAGGTAATCGGAATCTGAGAAATATGATTCCAATAGTTCGGTCAGGAAACCGTTCCAAAGTTTGGGCCCCTTAATGTTAAATAAAGTTTTTTGTGTATTTCGAGAATTTTTAACTCGAATTAAAAAAAAAAAATTCTCACAATTATAAAATTCGTTTATCGAAAGATAATTCCATTCAAAAAATAGCTCTTAGTAACGATTTATTATTTTTAATTATTTTAGTCAATTAAGGTCAAAAATATTTTGAATTGTGAGGTATAAAATTTTTTGCATTATTTTAAAAAACATAATTTTACATACAATCGGTTGAATAGTTCGAAATCGAATTTTAAATATCTAACTTTTTTGAAATTTAATTTCTTAGGAATTATGTAACGATTTTGCTCAAACTTTGTTTTTTACTATGTAAAATTATGTTCGTTAAAATTAGGCAGAAATTTGCACACCTTTCAACTCAAAATTTCTTCGACCTTTACTAAATAGAATAATAAAAAATAATAAATATTTACTTAATGTTATTTTGTGTATGGAATTATCTTTGGAGAAACGAATTTTATAATTGTGCGCATATTTTTTTCAAATCGCTTATAAAGTTCTCGAGATATAGCGAAATACGCAGAAAGTAAAATTAGCATTAAAGTGTCCAAACTTTAGAACGCTCTCCTGACCGAACTATTGGGACCCTATTTCTCCGATTGCAGCTACCCTCGATATTTCGGGGGTCAGAAAACCGACGAAAAAGAGGTATGTTATTAATTTAAAGGAAGTACGTTTTTGTGTCTGATTTCGTAACTTAAAATATCGTCTTCTCTTATTAATTAACATATTTGAGGTCACATCCTCGAGCCTTTAAGATTGATTCGACCATGAATAACTTTTGATCATTAGATCAAAAGTTATTCATGGTCGTCCGTTTATTTTTTTGCGCACTGTACATTTGCACTTAAAAAACGGACTATATTCACTTAAGTTAAAAATGCCAAGTTTTCTATTTATGGCAAATATAATGCAATTCGCGAGATATTTGAGCGAGATATTAATGAATTAAAATTGAACTTCTCTAATTGTAATAAATTAATCGAGGGTATAGTTTAAATTTTTAGTTATTTTCAGCAGATGAGCAACTTACTAATAATTTAAATTAATTTTTAGATACCTTTGGAGTACAACCGTGGACAAGGCATACTTCGACCAAAAGAAGTGACTCTGCGCCTAACGCGAAGAGATAACTGCCCTCTCAAACAGTGATAAAAAAAAAAACAGTTCGTGAAAATATTGATGTTTTATATTTTTATGTGACATATTTTTTTGATTTATGCTAGGAAAAAATTATTCATGTATATACACTATATGTTATCCTTCTCACCCTCTTATCATGTTACCGTCCCTTCATTTATCGTGTGATTTTTTATACTTTTAGATGTGACTTTTGTTAAAATAAACAATTTTATACGTTTAAGAGTTTTTAGATAATTGAAAATAAATATTGCCTTGCTGCTGCTCTTACGTTTCTGTAAATCAGTGTTTCCCAAACTTTTATGCACCCTTTCTAAATTTTTCGTAACGCTGTGTATCACTAATAAGAAAATGAATGTATTTTTTACTATAAAAAAATAGCACAAAAGTTAAATATCACAACTGGCTGTTGACACCACTCATTATTAACTGTTAACTCTGCAATAAATAGCCAATAGAAAAATACTTAATCGTAAATTTTTATGGATAGCTTTGTTTCCAAATAAATTTTTTTGTAATTTTCGTTTGTTGCAAGATATTTCGCATAAGAACGCGTACCCCGCTAAACTGTTCCCGTACCCCTGGGGGTACGCGTACCGCACTTTGGAGAAGACTGCTGTAAATAATCAAAATTATACGACGAAGCTTAAGTAGCGCCTATTTTTTGAACGAATACAGGCACTTATCGAATTTTGACTTACCTTAAGATATTGTTTATTTATACCTCGATCCGCCCTACAACATTCTACAGACAAAACATACATAAAACACATAAAACACAAAAAATTACATTAGCAACAAGTATAAGTGACATATAAAGAATAAATTAAAATATGAAAATATTTACACTATTAAATACAAAGGCATAGTGAAATGCCTTAAACAAAAAGCATAGAAAATAATTTTAACGTAACTTTAAACTAAAGCACAGAAGTTAAAATGCATTTTAACTCTAAAATTAAGTATAAGAGAATGAATATATAATTGAAGCAAAATATTAGAATCACAAAGAAGTTTAAGATACAAAAGGTTCAAAAGTCATGGATAACCTGAGAGTTTGACTAAAACAAATATTGTAAGAGGAGTTGATAGAGTTTGTTGACACGGAGTGACAGCTAGGTTACATTGTAAATTGAATCTGGTGGATTTAACATGTCCTCAAGTGTAGTTTTGATGATTTCTTTAATAATTCTTCTGCAGGCAGGTTTACCATAAGATATTTCATTTTATTTTTTTTTCGCAACCGTCGTTGAACAGCCGATCCCCAAATATGTCTTTTAAATTTTTTATGTTATGCATAAGGCCTGTAATCCTGTCGTTCAAGTAGTTGCCCTTACGCTTTTCTAAATATTCGAAGCAACTTAGAAAAAAAAAAAACCTTATTAATTTACCAATTCAGAGACCCGTAAGAGATTTATATTTTATTTTATACCGGTCCGTAGATGAAATGGAACCGGACTAACCAAAGGAACATTAAAATATATCCATTTTATTTACTGTGGCGTATTTCTCTCGGGTTTATATGACTTTCCATCGACGAAAAGTCAACCGGGAACTGAAACGTCATCTAAAGCTACACCCATACCAACCATGTACAATTGTGTTTTATTTTGAAGGTATATTTAAATACAATTAAATTAAAATTAGTAAATCCAAACAGTTTAAAATATGAACAATCAACACCTACCCCCCCCCCCTCTTCAACGGGCCGCGGTGAAATTATTAAAAGTTTTACGGTCCACGGCGATAAAAAGGTGTGATAACACTGCTCTAAAACATTTATTTTGGTGTTGCATAAAATCACAATACCCACTCATCGATTGCTGCTGCCTTTAGCAAAATATTCAAAGCAATATTAAAAATATTTATTGACTTTTTCTTTTTGAACAAACTTATCTGACTTATCGACGATTTATCAACAAAAATTTATTTTGAGGGCATGTCGACGTTTCTCCCAAACGCCACTTATTTCAAAACGCTATCGCAACGCTTAAAATATTCACAATCAGACATCTGATATCTATTCATAATAAAGAATAAGATAATATGCACATGTTAATAAAAATTATTCTATTATGCATGCAAAGAAGAAACATCTTCACGGCCATCCATTATTAACAGGAGCAACCAAAGGGAGTATTTATTTTAGAGGCAATTGTGTGACACTTTTTGTAACAGTTACGTCATCTGCGCTTATTCCGGTGTTCTTTTTTCTTCCATTCCATTTCATTCTGCTTCAATATTCGTGTGTCCGCTTCGATCCAAAGTAAAAATTATTCTACAAAATCTGTTTTATAAATTGATTTACGATCAAAATTTTAAGATTTTATTCATGATTTTAAACGCTTAGAGGTCAACGACCGAGATCGCACAGTTTGCTAAACTTAACCTTTAGACGCTGATGGAATACCAATATAATTTTTTTTTCTGAGGCTATAATTAGAAGCAAAAATACAATATCAAATCCAAAAAAAAAAAAAAATAATAATTTGGGAAATATTTTTTTCTTAAATTCAAGTTCACAAATGTATCGATAATTGATTTAGTGAATTAAAAAAAAAATTAAATCATGAATAATTGTCGAAATTAGATCTAAATAAGTACAAATTTGAAAGATTATTGTTTGGAAGTGTGCCGTGTTTGGAAGACTTTACCTTTAACGCAGAAAAAGAGACCGCTGGTTTCATGCTCTTCTATATCATAACCATAAATTATTAAAATGCGTTATTTTTCACTTATTTTGACTCAATACAAAATAATGAAAGAAGTACGAAAATATGTTTAATAAAAATTCTGCGTCAAAGGCTTAATATTTATCTTGTGAATAATTGTAGAGCTTGGGTTGACACAATGACAAGCCACGTTTATAACTTATTTAAAAGAACCTTTTTAAGCGATATTTGGGAAAATTTAATATAATTGTCAGATTCAAGCAAGTCTGTACATGTTATGAGAACATGTTATCTTTTTTACACAACTAAAACCATGCATGTCGTTTATGACAGCGAACTTGCGTTGCGTTAAACATCTTGCGAATCGTCAACAAACATTCTCTCAGTGGTCCTTCAACAGTATTTCTCTCTTTCTATCTCAAAATACTTTAGATTTAATCAACATGAGTGATATAAATGTGATATTAAAGAGATATCTCAATAGTACAGTACTGTAAACAAAGTATTGTTTTCATCCGATAATTTTCAAACGTAATTAATTGAGGATTTCAGAAGTATGTCATGAATAGTGTAAATGTTACCGTGAATGATCGAAATCAAGAGAATGTCGACTTTCACCGGTGAATGTCAACAATCACATAGTCGCTTTGGTGAATGTTCGAAATATTAGTCATACCCGATTTTATATTAATTTATTCGTTGATATTATTATATTTATCCGATATTTTAATATCTGCTGAGGATAGATTCGAAGAAACATCAGTGTTCGGAGTACCGATTAAATGCATACCGAGCAGTGGTATTTGACCTTAATAAAAAATAGATGTAGGGAATACCAGGCAGTGGCACTGAACCTTAAAAAAATATTGATATTGGGCATACCGGGCAGTGGCACTTAACTAGACCTAGTCTATACTTCGGACATTTACCGAAGCGAGTATGTGATTGTCAACATTCACCGGTGGATGTCAACAACCACGCATTTCGGTCATTCACAGTAATATAAACGTTATTGTTGTTTAGAGTTAAATACACCTTTTTAAAGTGTAATGGTTAGTTTAATTCGGTATTATCTTAAAATGAAGGATTCCTTCGCACAAGTTTTGGATTTTTTCAAGACCGAATTCGAAGTTTTTACACTAAAGTTATAACTGATTATAGTTAAAATAATTCCCGTCTAACAGTCGCTTTTTGCACACACTCTTGCTTATACAATAGAATTTTTTTACACGACTAAGCACAATAGACTACTTGGTACGTATTTAATAATATATTTCTCTAAAAACATTTTAAAAATGTGTATCTATGCCTAAATTTTATGTGAATGCAAAAAGATAATTCATAAATTTTTCACTCATAAAAACCGGCATACTATTATAATTTCTAAGTGATCCCCCACCGCGTAAAAGCTATTATGCTATTGAATTATGTGCATGAATTGGTGCGTGTCATTCATGATCAGCGTGAAGGCTTTTACCGATTCATTTCATTTCGATGAATTCATGAATACTGTTGACTAGCTAGAGGGTATACTAAATCTAAAAGTGAGAAATAAAGAAAGATTGGTATTGTTCGTTCACCAGGAGTTGACACTTGGCTCCACCTTCTCGGACGAAGAGTTCATTTCAGCGCATAGTATGAGGAGAAACGTTTCCACGCTTGAAATTGAGACAACCCTTAATGCTCGCCAAACGCAAACAGTGAATTCTTTTTCAGTCACTAATTTCGCTTTATCACCTGCTATTATATCTTTCCTTTTTTCTAGATAATTAAATCCATTGCAGCAAAATGTCTCAAAAAGGAAAAAAACTATTCACTCAAAAGAGAGAAATATCAGCAAATTTATGAAATATTTAATGTTAAAAAAATGCACATAACGATTGCGAAATAAATATTTTTGTCATGCGATCTTCAAATAGCAATCTTGTTCAGGATTGTTCACATCCTTCTCCCAAAAATGGAGAAATAGTGTCGTCGGATATCACGTGATGAAGGCGGAGTCAAGTGCCACCCCCTAGTGAATGAACTATATATGTTATTGATGACCAGCTTGCAAGCTTTTGCGGATTCATTTAATTTCGATGAAATGATGTAAACTGATGACTAGGTAAAGGAAATAAATAAAGAAAAATTGATCAAAATTTATCGGTTGCTTTTTATTTTAGTGATATACAGAGGTGATTGTTTCAATGTCATGGCAAAATTCCTCTAAGTTTTCGGATTTAAGTATCAACAACATTGCAAAAATCTGCTGGGAAAAAATTAGCAGTTGGCATCTCTGATAATTCGAGAAAAAAAATGAAGGAAGGAGCACTTAGCAAACAAAACAAAGTGACTGTTTTAGAATATGTTCTCCTGACCTCAATCACAGGGAGAATATATAGACTTATTGAAGAAAAAAAGAAGAATCCAGACGCAAACTAAAAAATTTTTGAACGAAAAACTAGCCTCTTTAATTCATTGATTGACTGTGGTTTAGAGACAAAGAAATGTCCGTTTATTATATACATAACTATGTAATAAACTATGACAATTTTAAAACTAGCTTTTTCATTGTACATAATACTTTAAAAAAAATTGATTGTTATATCTTGAGAATCAGTCACGTGATTTATAAACAGCAACAAAACATCATTTTTGTAATGAAAATTTTAATATTGTAATACTTTTTCAGGAGATTAATAAAAATACCAATAACAGAAGAAAAATTTGAACTTTAGCACTGGTATCTTTTTTTTTTTTACAATTTGAAGACAATTTTGTAGAAGGCCTTGGAATTTGACCTGTGTCAAGAGAAATTAATATCAAAACATTCCTAAATTATCAGTTAAAATGATTGACACTCCAATGTAAGTTTTAAAGGATAAGATAAAAACGATAATGTGCTACAGGGTATAATATTAAATTTGAACCAAAGCAGTGTCTATTGTTTCCAATTGTTTTTCGACTATCGATCCCAAAATGATCACCCCTGTTTTTTTTAGCGGAACTTCATAAATAAAGTTTATTTACAATGGTGAATATGTAAACTAAAAGTATTACTATTTTAAATATTTATTTTGATCGGTTGGTTGGAGTTTAGTCGCGCAAGAGCCAGAAATGGCTATACTGCGCCATTTCTGGTATAGTCATTAGGTTTAAGAGTTAATGTTTTGTTTATTATTTTATAGAGTAATGGATATATCGTCATTCGGGGCTACTTTGTGCAGGATTTCGCAGTTTTTGAACTTTGACATGTAAAAAAACTATGTTAATTCAAACTTTAGTAAAATTTATCGATATTATATTCATAACTGGACTCAGACGAGTGAATTTGATCAATATTGGCATTATTTGTACGTAATATTTACGAATAATAAGTCAAAACATACCTTGCACAAAGTAGCCCCCAAATGGGGCTACTTTGTGCAGCTATAGGAATTCAGTTTAATAATCATGTTTTTAGTAAAATATTGATATAAAATTGTTAAAAAAATTAATTGTTGACATTTTTGAAGACAAAAACATCAAGATATGTAAAGATATTAGTATGAAAATAATTTTCAGCGTGAATAAACCATTTTTTTGAAGAATTTTTTTCTTAAAAAGAATGTTTATTTCAAAACATTTGAGTTTAAACAAAAGAAAACCATATACATTTTTAAACATTGAAATGGATGAAATTTTAAAAATAATAACTATTACATATTCATTAACATTTATAATATTGTTAAATTTGAACATGACAGAACTTGCTCTTCAGTTTCTGTCAAAATTACCCGATGTCCTATAAAATATATTTTTATGTGTTAAATCGCTTGATTAAGTCATTAGAAAAATCTTTGTAGAAGAAAAATAATAGTTTACCAGGAAGTTTCACGTGTTTCTTGTGAATTTTATTAGAGATAGTATTTCTGTGGATTTTGTACTTCCTAGAAGCTTCTGCAATCTACATACCACCAACAACTGCTTGCAAACATTGTTGCAGCTTTTCTAAAGTGTAATCACGGTAGTTTCTCGTTCCAGGTATTTTTTTATAATGTCTGACCATTTTTCTATCGAAAAAAAAAACGAATGAAACTTTGCACAAAATAGCCCCAAAATGCATTTTTTTTTTTCATTTTTCATTTATTTGTTATTAATTTTCAAATATTTTAACGCTAACATGATATAATTGTTTATTAATATATAAATAAAAAATTTTGCACTTACGACAATTTTTTTATCAACGTCTTTGCATTTCACAGCTAAAGTTTCCAAGCACACTTTTCGACATCCGACGTCCTCGGAAAGTTGTTGGCATTGGATGAACGAAACACACTCTGAGATTGTTTTAAAATTCGAATAAATGTTTGTAGTAATAGAAGAGACTTCTATCTTCAAATTCCACACATTTTTAAAGTGAAATAAACATAATACTGAATAGCAGCACTTGAAAAATGCCAAATTCGAATTTGCACAAAGTAGCCCCCGCTGCACAAAGTAGCCCCGAATGACGGTAGTCCTATTGTTTTAATAAATTAGATAGATTTGATGTATAGGGTCCCCAAGTTAGGATGAAAGCAACGAAAATGTTTGTTCCTCAACTGTTTGAACCAATTACAGTCGGTTAAAATATGATTAATAGTAATGTCGGCGCGCAAATGATTACGTAATAATAAATGTAAACCGGGAATGATTGATGCGAGGTCTATTAATTAAAACCTAGGTTTTGAGATCAGCAGATATTGTCGTACAGAGGTATCACGGTTAAGGTAAATTTAATGTAGTTTATTATTAATTTGCATTCCTGTGTTCTTTCCAAGCTTGCTGTATTGATGATTTGCAAATTTATTAAGAGAGAAGCTTTATATATAGAAGTATATAAGAAAGAAGTCTTTTTTTAATTCGATTTATTAACAATAGTTTTAAAATTGCATTTTACGTCAGACAACTGAATTCACAGAACTGGAGCGACATCTAGTTTAGTTGAAATTTGTTTTCTCGTGTATGAATAAGCTTAATAAAATCATAATGAATGTTTTGAATAGATATGGCTGGAATGATGCCGACTGGGGACGTATAGTCTTTAGCGACGAATACCGCTTCCAACTGTGTCCTGACGACGTGTTTGGAGAGGCACAGGGCAGAGGGGGATCTTGCCTTCACTATTGCACGCCACACCGGCCCTCAACAAGGCATTGTGGTCTGGGGTGCCATTTCTTTTAACAGTCGGACACCTTTGGTTGTCATTAGAGGTACACTTACTGCACAGCGGTACGTCGACGACATCCAAAGACCTGTTTTGCTACCGTTCCTTTTGCAGCGCCCTGGGCTGGTTTTTCAGCAGGACAATGCCAGACCACATACGGCACGTGTTGCTATGAAGTGTCTGCAAGCTTGTCTAACTCTTCCTTGGCCTGCCAGATTACCAGATCTCTCTCCCATCGAGCATGTCCGGGATATGATGGGAAGGCGATTGCATCTGGCACGGAATGTTGATGACCTCGTTCGACAATTGGATCGAATTTGGCAGGAAATACCGCAAGAGATTATCCGGGAGCTTTATCGGTCTATGCCACGCCGTGTGGCAGCTTGTATCCAGGCTAGAGGCGGGTCAACACCTTATTGAACTTGTTACTGTAACTCTGCAATAAATTATTCAATTGTTCTGAGATTTTAATCACTTACTATTCTGTACATTGTCTTCCTATCCACCAATTTTCGTTTCAATCGGACAACTCCTTCTTGGTGCGTCGATTTTTTTGTTATAGAGTGTATGTTTAAGTTCCAAATGTGTTAGAAGAATGCTACTTAAATTTTGTGTTGTTTCAGCTAAAATATCGGCCTATATTTATCCTATACTGAACAATAAATAAGTAAATAAGTTTAATGTGTTTGTACAAATTGTTTATAAATAGTGTAGTTCAAAATCATTCTGTATAAAATTTATTAAAAAATATGACAAACCACAAAATTAATTAATACTTCAAATATTGAAAAATAAATAAGTAAATAAATAACCGTCGTTTAAGCGGGAGGGGGGGGATTGGGCTTGTATTTGTGTATACTTCTTTGACAAAAGTTCTAAACATATAAATATTAAAAACAGTCATTATGAAATTCCTCGCTTTTGAGGAATTTATTTAACCCTTTATTCAGCCGTGAGAAGTATACTTTCCGCTAAGTTCATTAAGTCGATGGGTAAATATTTTTTCACCTGAAATTATTGCAGCCATCTGATCATAACTTCGTTAAATACGAGAAAAAATATCAATGAAGGGCTTTTTATAAGTGTGGGTAACAGTAAAGGATTGCGCGTGGTCAAGATGACAGGCCGAAACTGAAGAGATATTTTCGCCTAAACGTTATGCATTCGTTCATGTCTCATTAAGTTTATTCCTTTTTTCGATATTATCTCATCGATTAAAAGCATAGATTTTATGAATTCCGTTATTTATAATAACAGAAGTTCACATTTCAGGCTGATTTTTTATACTAAGTAAAATTGTGAAAATCAGAAAAAAAATCAGAAAAAAAATTATCTTAAAAATAAAATTGACTAAAGTTAAAAAGCTGAATGAAGTTCTTTCCCAAAATCAATTTTAATCCTAAAAATAATTTAATATAGCATTTCTGGAAAAAAAAGGGCTTAATTAAGGGTTAAAAACAGTGGTCGAAAGTGTAGCTGCTACTTTTTTCAGTAGTTTGTAGTGTAGTACGCTACTTTTTAAAAGAATTAGTAGTGAGTAGGGTGATACGAAAAAACGGTAGAGATTTCTAGCAGCTACTTTTATCGTTAGGAAAAGACACAAAACTCAAACGCAAAAATTTTTCGAATCTGATTGGTGTAAATCCTTCGAGGACCCGTCAACGTACGCAATGAGAATGCCTCTGGGGCTGAGCGTTAATAAGATCTACATCTGATGCTCGAAAAAATCGGTGCGAAATCGGTCGACTTGTTCAAGAGAAATAGAAATTTAAATATCTGCCTTTTTTAAAAATTTGATTTCACAGGAACTATAAAGCATGTTTTTGTGTCTGATTTGGTAACTTAAAATATTGTCTGCATTAAATAATTAGCATATTGGCGGTCATCCCCCTTAAGCCATTAAGATGGAGTCCTAGAACATGAAGATCCGATCATTAGATCAAAAGTTATTCAGTGTGGTCCGTTTTTTGTTTCTCGCGCTGTACTTTATTTCTTGAAGGATATAAAAAAGCATTGATCACTTAAATCACAAATATTTGAAAATTTCCTAGAATTTCTTAAGTCACAGTCGAGAAAAGCATAGAGTTTGAAAGTTTAAATAACAAATTCGTAAAAAGTACTTAACAAAAAACTGTTTCATGTCTTAGAACGTGAGGATTCTATATTTAGATCATAAGTCCTTCTGAGTTGTCCGCTTCTTTTCGGCGCACTGTGCCTGACATTTGTATGTTATCAAGAAAGGGTGTTTTGTATGTTCTTATTTATTTAGAGTCTATTGACTTTAAGCCCATGCCTCTCTTATGATAAAATAATTATAACGAGAAGTATGTGACTACTGATAAAAGTTTCTTTTTAATATAAATGTTGCGAATTGAAACGCGTTATCTTTATACCTTTAAGTAAAAAAAATAAACAAAAAATGCCTTGTAAAAAAAGTGGGTTGAAAAGAGAGAAAAGGTGATAAGTGAGTTAAGATAAGGCGACGAAAACATTCATTTAATTTTAAAATATGTGAAGTATAGATAAAAAGAATCGAAATTAGGATAAATACTAAACACCTTTAGGGTGAAAGAAGCAAAATCACAATTATTTTATTTGAAATAAAAAGGTTAAAAAAATTGACACTTTATTAACTCAAAAAGAACATTATCAATAACATATCTGCCTTTGTTAAGATTGCTAATTTGTTTCACACTTTGCTGGAGGACCTTATACATGCAGTTTCACTTGTCGTGTAAAATAGGATTCCATGTTTAATAAAAATTTCGTTTGATTTCAAATAAAAACATTGATATTAATTTTCAATTTCTAAGTCATTTTTTTTATTTTTATATGTTTTCTTTTGAGAGGAGATTTGTCATTTTTTCAAATTATTCATTATCTACATTCGTTATGAAGGAAATGAAATTTAAAAAAAAAAACATATCTTTCGCTTAAAAAGTTTTTCTGGAAGAAAATTAAAATATCGTAATTGATTTTGAAATGTGTTTATCCCAGTATTATCTGTACTAAAAATACATGCTAGAGATTGTGGGTCGATCATAATTACATTCATAAACAACATCACCTATTTTTAATTTCTTTAACGAATAGTAACATAAGAAAACTAATATTTTCTTCAGTATTTATTTTAAAATGCAACAGTGAGGTATTTATTTTTTGCAAGCACTTAAAATTTTTACGAAAGAGTTATTTTGCATCAAAATTTATATTAAAAAAATGTTTGCTACATAAATACAATAGTCCTTAGGTACATTTCCTGTAATTTATAGGCTTTTCAATACCTTATAGACTTATTTTTAAAAAATTTCCGCATGAGTAATTTTTCATGAGTTTTTTTTTACGCAGATTGTGAAATTTGTGTAAAAAAAAATTTTCTATATAAATACAGTGGTAATTAAGTACATTTTCATTAAATTATAGGCTGCGCTACCATAAAAAATATTAGAAGACGTAAAATGGTGGGAAATTTTTTTTTAAAAAACTTTTAATTATTTTGTAAGAGGTGCAATAAACTTTTTCACATGAAAAGTGGGCGATAATCCAAAAGAGCCTTAGACGTTAGGTCGATTTCTTTTCTTTTTTTATGGTTACCATTGTTTTACAACATTCATCTGTGATGAAGAAAATGAAATAAATAAATAAAAAATAAATAAATAAAATATATTGGTGTTTAGAATGTTTTACATTTCAAAATGTAAAGGAAACATGTCAAAAATTACAGAATAATAAAATAAAATTTATTAATTTTTAAAAAAAAATTTTTGTTGTCTTTTTTCATTATTATGTTATTTTTTCCATGTTCTCTCAACATTTTGAACCATACACAAACACACACGCATATATGTATATATATATATGCTTGTGTGTATGTGTATGGATCTATAAACTGGCTAATTAGGAAATCGGCAGTTTCTGTTTTATCACCTTTCCTTCAGTTACGTCATAGTTTCCCTTTTAATCCTGCCAAAGTCGGCTGATGGATTTTAACAAAGAACTCTACCACATTATATATATATATATGGTCCTGATTTATTCTCTTTTGTAAATATCATTTTTAAAAAAAGAGTTTAGTCCAATTTATTGTTTTACTTTCTAATGGTTTAAAATTTAAGAAATTGTCCGTCATAAGAAGTTATTTATATTTTTGAAACAATGAAAAATAATTTTTTATTTATTTATTTTTTGCCAATCAAGGGGTAAGAAAAATCTAATTGTTTTTCTTTCTTATTCATATTTAAACTTTTTGCCATCTTGTTTTTGATGAGATTTGAATCACTTTAAATTTTAAGGCTTACGCCTACAAATGTTACAAGATAAAAAAAACTCGCTTTTTGTCTCCTCTTTTCGATTTTATTTTCTCTTCATTGCTACTGCTAATATTATATTTTCCAAAAAGAATTTTTTCACTCATTAGTAAATGTATTTATTTCTTAAATATGAAAATTAGTACACTTATTAAGCTATTTGTTAATTAGACCCTGATTTTGTTGAAAATTCCTTATAAAGGTTTATGATTTTTAATTAGAACGATTTTTAAAAGATAAATACTCAGCATTTAATTTCTGCATTTTGTTTATCTTTATTAATTTTTATAAGCGTCATTCTGCTCGATGACTATTATTCTATTTTTCATGCAGCTTGAAAATTCGGTTTTTCAGAATCTCGCAGGTTTATCGGTAAAAACTTTATTTCATCTTTTAGATTTAATGTTCTTCCAGAAACGAAATCGTCTTACACTGTAAATTTGTATTTTTGAAATTATGTATCCATTTCTTTTAATTTTCAGTTTTCACGATTTTTCATATTTTATGCAATAATTAGAGCTAATAACATATTCATTCTTTCCATTCAAAGCACTTAATTGGAGTTTAAAGTTTCATTTTAAGCAAATTATTCTATTGTCTTTGAAGGTATTAATCAAAACCATGGCTGATCTAGGTAAGGTAATTTAAAAAAAAAAAAATTTTTATTCAATTTATACCATTTTCTGAATTCTAAACCTGTTTTTCGAAGGCTCCGTCGTCATATGAAATGATACTGTTTTAGCGAAAAATATGTTATTTATATAATTGCTGTGAGTTTACAACTGTTACTTATGACTGTTAGGTCAAGTTTAACGAATCAAAAACCAGCGTTGTCTAGGTTTATTTTGAAAATGGCGCGAAACGTCAATATGGGGAAACGCTAAAGTTTTGTGAAAATAAAAAGCGTTTGTGGTCTAATTTTTTAATACTTAAAAACTTGCTCCATTGCGGCATTACCTGGGCTCATTAAAATTTGCAAAAACTGAGAACAAGGCAGAGGTTTTTATAGTTTTTCTTTCGGTGGAAAAATGTCGCCAAATTGGCACTTTTTAAAAAAAGGTTCAATAACTCTTAAAATATTTAAGTTATTCGTCCGTTGTAAAGCCCAAATACACTGCTAGATTATATATATAGTTTAAAATCAGTTAACTGCTTCAACTGTAAGGCACATAAACTATAGCTTTTTTATTTTCCATGATGTCAGACATTTGAAAAACAGTGTTAAAGTAATCGTATATGAAAACTCAGTGATTATTTTTTGTCCAGGGAACATAAATTTGTTTCTTCAAATGTGACTTCATTTGCACAGTAGGGGGTAAAATGTCGGGTTCAAAAACACTATGTATTAAACTTAAAATTTTGTTTGGCTTTTCATTAAATGAAGAGTAAAGCATTCTCGCGGCAGTCAATTGTAGGCTTCATGGAGGTAAGCTCCACACTATCGGGATCAACGGCATGATTGTAACAATGAAATTAGTATTGTGCGCACGACGCCTTTACTTCGCCGAAAATCTGGTATCCATCTATTTGAAGCTGTGTGGCTTTAAGTCGACATAGAGAATTATCCGAATCGTAGGCTCAAAATTTACTAAAGTGCTATTTAAAACCACCATTCCTCGCAAAATTTAAAGAGTGCGCCAAGTTTGCTATGAAATGTTTGAAACGAATATAGCGGGACAACTAATAGACAAAGCTATATAAAACCCTATGTGAAGAAAAATATTTTTTTTTGTGATCGTAAACAATATTTTAATTAATTGAATCACGCGATTTAACACCGTTAAGACATTTTACCTTCCTTTTTCCTTTTCTTTCGAAATTTAAGTACAATTTTGTCAACAAGCCACAACTATACTCACACTTTGAAGGGGGAAGTTGAGAGTTTCATTGACGAAATTTGGCCAATTTGAACAAGCGGTGGTCGGCAGTTTTCAATGATCACAAACGACCATTGAAAACTGCCACGAAAAAATGTCATTTATCTAACTTGCTATTCCTTTTATAACTAATGAGTAATTTATGTAACGCAAGTAATTAAAAAATCTCACTTTTCAATTAGAAAATGTGTATTTTTTTTAATCAAAAATTCTTATTGACCGCATTTTTTAGACACCCTGTATGTTTGTTTCCGTGAAGGACCGAAATGAAGAGAATGTCGAATTTCACCGGTAAATGTCAACAATCACCTAGTCGCTTTGGTGAATGTCCAAAATATTTTTTATAACAGATTTGATATTAATTTATTTGTTAATATTATTATAATTATTCGATATTTTAATATCTGTTGAGGATAGATTAGAAGAAACATCAGAGTTCGGAGTACTGGTGAAATGTATACCAAGCAGTGGCACTGAACATTAAAAAAAAAACATCAGTGTAGGGAATACCGGGCAAATGTATACCGGCAGTGTCACTTAACTAGACCTTAGTATGTATTTCGGTCATTTTATTAATCGACTGTATGATTGTCAACATTCGCCGGTGGAAGTTGACAACCATTAATTTCGGTTATTCGCAGCAACGTATGCATTATTTGGTTCTTTTATTTGTTCTATGCTTATTCAGCTTTTGCAAAAGAATGAAATAATCTAAAAACGCCTACTTTCTTTGGGTCGTGAAGTACGAATTACTTCATAAAAATAAAGAATAATAAATAAGTTAAAAATTAATAGTCTCCAACCATATATGGCAGTACTTTTACTTTCGTTACTTGTACCGCCGGTACAAGTAAAAAGTACGTACTTTTACTTGTACTTCGTTACTTTTTAAGTTTAGTACTTTTACTTGTACTTTCGTTACTTTTTTAAGGAAAAAGTACAAGTATTTGTAACGGAAATATCGAATGAAATCGTTACTTTTTTCTAAAACTCGGTAAGCTTTTTTAAAAAAAAAATTCAATTAAAAAAAATACTTATGTTTTTTTTTTAATTTATAAAATTAATGTGCAATATACATGCATTCACGGCTAATTTCGTGTTTAAATACCTTCTGTTTCAACTTATACTGCACATTAAATTATTTTTTACTAGCTCAAAGATCACAAAGCTATCTGAAACCCCGTGTTTGCTTTGTTTACGTTTGTGTTTTTAAAACGTGTTTCTAAAAAGTAAAACAATTTTAAATCAATGGTAATTTAAATAAATAAAATTAATAAACTAAAAATTAAAATCAATAGATAAAATTTCTTTTTCGTGCAAATCCATAAAAAGTTTGATATTAAAATTATATTTGATTATAAAATTATATTATACGATTATATTATAAAATTATATTATAATACTCTTCCGAATTTAAAAATAAATTAATATCCATAACTTTCAAAATTAAAAATAAATAAATAAATAGCAACAATTTTGGAAAAACATTAAAGAACATAATATTATTCAATAAAAGTTTAGGTTACTTTGAATTTTCCATTTCCTGGAAATGTACTTTTAAATCGTTACTTTTTTTGTTCAGTACTTGTACTTTTACTTCTACATTTTACTCGTTACTTTTTAAAATAAGAACTTTTTACTTTTTACTCGTTACTTTTTTTAAAAATACTTGTACTTTTACTCGTTACTTTTTAAAAGTAACGTTGCCATGTATGTCTCCAACTACTGCCACATGAATTGTTTCATAATTTATTATTTTTTTAAATTCCGTATGTTTTATGCATTCTTACCGGATTTTCCATAAAATGGAGTCCATACATGGTGAACCAACAATTTTGTCCTTTTGTTATAGTATAATTACATTTTAATGTTACCTTTATCTGATTTACCTTATATGTATATGCCACAAATTATTAAACTACATCAGATAACACATCTTTATTCAATATCTATACTATCAGTAAACCTATCAATTCTTATCTTTTGATAGCATTATCTTCCTCGTTTTTTGTTATTGACAAGTTTTAAGGGGGAAAAAAGATATATATTTATAATAATAAAGTTAAATTTTTTTGATGACTTGCACTCTTGTTTTGATAAAATGTTTTCTTATTCGATAGCATTCGTTTTTATCTTTCATTTCATTTCAAGGTTGATAGTGTAGAACTCAATTTAGATACATACATTTTTTCTCCTCTTTTTTTTAAAAAAAATATTTGCGTCACCCTACTTATCTAATCTAATTTCAGATGTTACGGTAATCTATTTTGATTTCGATTTTATTATATATGCCGAATGAAAAGTGCACAAAGGATGCGGGATTAAGAGTGCAAAATCCAGAGCAGTAATTTGTTTAGCTATGGGTTTAATGGAAAGTTTTCTGGATGTCTATGTTTCAACTGCAGTCTTTGGAGTTCTCTTCCTTTATTTACTTTATCGGTAAGATAGTTTTTTATTTTATTTTTATGTTTGTATAATAAGAGTGATTGAATGGGCGTTGTAAACGCTAATACTAAAACTAAAAAGTCATGCTAATTTCCACATTACCAAGCTAATCTTTAGGATATTTCGATTATTTAGGATAATTCGTTAAAGTGCAGAATCGGGGGGGGGGGGTTCAGCAATTCACGTAGGAAATGTGCGCATTCACGCTTTCTGTATCGTTAAAATTCAAAAGTTTGCTTTTTCATTCTGTCAACTAATATGTTGATTATTTGTATTTATTGACTTTTAATAAATATGATATTAAAAAAATCTTTGAATATTAAAAATTAAATAAATAAGATGTTAGTTTTTTTAAAAATTGTAATAATGTTTACACCATTTGATACTTTGTTTTTGAAGTGATTCTTGGTTGATTCTATCAACTAATGTGTTGTTTGTTGTCACTTGATTTTTACGGTTATAAAAATATAACCGTCGTTCCGGATATAACCTTCTAATTTCCACCTACCTTCTCTGTAAATTGAATTAAGTCTATCAATTGTAATTGCAATAAATTTTACAGAACGGGGGATATTTAATACATTACTAACATTAGATAATTAAATTACTTAACTTATTAACATTAGATAATTAAATTTTAAATTTAAGAATATCAAAAGAATTTAAACTTCGATTTAGTTTTTCACTTTAAAATATGATGAACGAAATCAGATCATCAAGCATCCCGTTGCCAGTTAGCAAAGAAAAAAAAAGTTTAAAAATTCATGAGTTCAAAAACAAAACAATCAAATTTTTTCGTTTTGAAAAAAATTTTGATTGTTTTGTTTTGAAGGAAACACACTATGTCACTTTTTGTTTTGAAAAAAAATGTCTGGTGTTGAAGATAAACTCAGTTTTCTTTATTTAGGTTTTCCGTACGGAATCATAACTTATGGAAAGAGAAAAATGTACCCTACATAAAACCTTTACCATTTGTTGGAAATTTACTGCCTATTCTGCGAACTGTAAGTATGGCATTTAAATAACATTTATTTAATCAATGCATTGAGGAATTTATAGACAACCTACAGACAAAATAATGCGAAAACTTCTTTACTAACTCGATGAAAATTTTTTTTCTTTTGGTAGCAAATGTTTTGCAAGGTTTTACTTTGCAAAACTGTCAGCACCCATTTGAAAGATCAATGTCATTTACACCCTTTATGAAATTTGCATAGATCTAAAATGAGTGGAAGAAGTTCTTTCCTTTTTCAATACCGCTTTAATCCTAAAAACACTCTTACATCAATATTGCGATCCTGCAAAGTGTTATCAGAATGGGATACCTGCAAGTGACGTAGTTTGGGTATCTCGATCCTGATTGGTTGTTTCAACGTGACATTTGTTAACGTTAATAACTGTTCTTTCCATTCTATTTCGAGCAAGCCAAACACTAGTTTTTTTTTTCTTCTTATTTTGTGTGTGCAAAAAGTTCCGTGAGTTTCCTATACAAGCGTAAAGGATTAAAACTGTAATAAGGAAATAATTTTCGCTTTTCCTTTTCGATAGCAGAAGTACGCATGCATCAATTCATTCAGCAATAGGTAAATTATAAAACAGCTTTGTTCCTACTCATAATTTTACAAAAATATAGTTCTTCCCTAAATCGGAAGTCGTTATGGAGAAATTTTCAGAGGAAGGCATGGGCCCACATTGGGCTGTCTGGCCAACTATGATAATGATGATAGTTCTTCCCTAGCAACAATTTTACCTTGGTCCCATCTGGGCTTCAAATTGGCTCAATATAGGTTATATATGAACATGCACCGAGAGACCAAATATTGGGATGTCTATATTTTTTATGTTGGTTCAATAAATGACCTATGTCGGGCCACTATCGGTCTATACAGGGCCAATATATGGCCTATAATGGGTGAATAATAAATAAAAAATATCGGGTGAATCAGACAATTCTATAAAGGTCCAATACTGGTCCTTTGAACTCTTATTGAGCTGAGATTCGTGTCAATTGGTCCAATGATAGCCAAAGTTGTTTCGCTGCTGGGGTTTATTCATTAGGACAACTAGGACTTTTATATTTTTCCGAAATGACTGAAATTGCGGCTAGTAAAAGAAATTATCCAATGGACTTAATCATAACTTTTTTTTTATCACTTTTCTACCTTAAATTTTTTTTTTTTAACCATTGTCAAAAAGGCTTTCTAAAAACTACTATTTATCTGCCGGGAAAAAAAATGGCAGTAAAGACATTTCAATTTTACCTTTGTTTTTCTGGAAAAACACTCGGTTTAAGAGTTTTTTTTTAATTAAAATATAATTATACATGCAGGAAATGTCTTGTGTATATTTTATCTACGTTGACGATTCGAATTTCACCCCATAGGCAGATCGACGGATACCAGCTGCGGAGTAAAGGCTGTCGATGCGCATGATGTTAGTCTCAAAATTGTGGCACTTTTATCGAAAGTGTCCCCATAGTTTTTGAGGGAGTGCTTTACTTTTAAATAAACTGCTGTTTGTAGAAAATGCAACACCATGAAAGAATCATCAGAATCAAATGAAATTTAATGCAGAAACGACTTGTACTGATACAAATAAATGATGAAATTTTCAAAACAAAAGAAACAAATTAAGCGTCCGAAATCAGTATTTGGTGCAGCCACCACGCGCTGCAATAAGTGCTGCTATACGACGTGGCATGGAGTCAAACAGATGTTGAATATCTGCTTGAGGAAGAGAATTCCATATCGCTTGTATGCGCAACCAAAGTTCGTCTTTGGAAACTGCAGGACGCGGATCACGAGTGAGACGCCGATCAACCATATCCCACACGTGCTCAATAGGCGACATATCCGGCGAATAAGCAGGCCAAGGAAGAAGTTGCATGCGTTGTGCTGAACAGAAGTCTCTAACAGTCCGCGCAACATGTGGGCGTGCATTATCCTGCTGAAAGATAGCTCCAGGGATGCCTTGAAGGAAAGGAACGACTTCGGGCTGTAGCACTTCACGGACGTATCTGTTGCTATTGAGATTACCCTCAATTCGTATCAAATTGGATCGTCCATGATACGAAATCGCACCCCAGACCATAACTCCGGGTGTTCGACCACTATGTCGTTCAATAATACACTCAGGAAGGCAGCGTTGACCGGCATAACGTCTAACACGAACACGGCCATCATGGGTCCACAAATTGAAGCGTGATTCATCTGAAAAGACAACTTGGTGCCAATCAGCTCGCCAGTCTCTGTGCTCAAGAGCCCACTGCCGACGCAGCCGTCGATGATCCGCCGTGAGGGGAATCCTGTATAATGGCACCCTTGTACGCAATCCACGACGACGAATTGACGAAGCCGACAATTGTACACCTGTAGCAGTAGACCAATGTGCTGCCAGCTGCCTGGAGGAAGCTGTGCGATCATTCACCGCCATGCGGAGCAGGTGTCGATCATCGCGCTCTGACGTCACCTTCTGTCGTCCAGTGCCTGTTTTTCGAGTTGTTCGGTGCTCGTCGGTCCACTGCTTCCAAACTCGCATCACTGTGGAACTGTTCCGCTGCATACGAGCTGCTATTGCGCGATAGGAAAATCCTCCTTCTCGAAGGCCGATTATCCTCCCTCGTTCAAACTCCGTAAGTTGCTTGAATTTCTTATTCTTCCGTCGTGGAGGCATACTCAGGTCTCACTAAACGTTTGCCACTAACAAATAATCATAGACTATTTTCAACGTCCCGCTACAGCACTTTATTTATACGCTTTCAGCATCAATTCAGAGGGCGCTGCGCGCGCCACGCACGCGCGATGGCTCTGAAACTTTATTAATTTGCATAATATCCTATAATTGACATTTGCTGCGAATTTCATTTGATTCTGATGATTCCTTCATGGTGTTGCATTTTCTACAAACAGCAGTTTATATATTTCAAAAATGTTAGTAAGTAGCAGTAGTTATAGACAACTTCTTCTTCCTAAAAAAAGGTGAAAATGAAATATTTCTGGAACCAGTTTTTATTCATTTTACGGATAAATAAAAGATCTGACAAGCATGATTTTTAATATCAGCCAAAATCTAATAGAAAAAATTTATTTTTAGTGCCTGGAAGAATTAGATGTTAAGCGGTACAAAAAGTATGGCAGAATTTATGGGTATGTATTGAGTAAAAGATCATCATTACATAAAACAATTAAGAAAACCTGTACACAACTAAGTGAACTACGAATAGGTTCGATGCAGGAAAATATTCTAATTCTATTAATTTTTTTTTTTACCTATCAATAAATAGTTTTGAAAATATATACACAACTAAGTAAACTAAGACTGGGCACAATGAACGAGAAACTACGACTCAACAAAGGAGACTATTCTAATTATATTAAATTTTTATATTTTTCAATAAACAGTTTGTAAAATATATACACAACCAAGTAAACTAAGACTAGGCTTTATGAATAAGAAACTATGACTCAATAAAAGAGAAAGTTTTAAATTATATTAAATTAAATTTTTTTTATATTTTTCAATAAATAGATTTGAAAATATTCACTCAACTAAATGAATTACAACTTGTCTCAATGAGAGAAAGAAATTACGTCTCATTAAGCGAATTTTTTTTCGTATTAAACGGTAATTTTTTATATTCATGAAAGGAAACAATTTTGACAATATCCATACAACTTTGTGAACTACGACTAGACTCAATGAGTTATATATATATATATAGAGAGAGAAACTACGACTCATGTTTTAATGTTTTAATTTCTTTACTCATCAATAAATAATTTTAAAAGTCTGGTCATCTATGTGGACTGTGACTAGGCTCCGTGAGAAAGAGAGAGGGAGAGAGGTAGAGAGAGATTACAACTTAATAAATTTTAAAAAAGTACTATGATTCAATAGGAGATCATATAAAATTTTTAACTTTTTTACTCATCATCAAAAGAAACAGGTATCTACACAACTTAAATAACTCCGACTGTGCTCGGCTCCACAAGACAGTTATAAAGATTCAATTATTTTTTTAAAAAAAAATATCATATTAAGATGCATAAATAGGACGAAAACATTTGAAGGAATATATCTATAAGTCTATAAGTATGGTGTCTATATCTATAAGTATGGTGTAGAATTAATTGAGGAAAATATGAGAGAGAAGTTGTAAGAGGTGTTTATATTCAGAAATGTGCTAGCTTAAGGGAACAGACCAGCTATTTCCTCCTAATTAAATGTTAAATAAAATGTTAAGTGTGGCAATTATTTTTGTTGTAATTAATATAAAATACGATAAAAACTGGCATTTTTCCAATAAAAGTTGAAATGCTACAGTTTTAAATACAAAATATAGTGCACAAAAAATGAAACAATTTAATAACCGTTGGTTTAATAGTTGGATCTTCACTTAATAAGATGCATTTTTAATGGTTTGAATATCTAATGATGAGAACTTTCTCTGAGTACAAGCTCACTTGAGCCTTATGATATTTTCGAATGATGAACCTGTCTCAGGCTTTGATAAAGCCCGCCTGGCCTCGAGTGAGTTGCAGGGTTTTTTATTCGTTACAAGGAATTCACAACATTCTTCTAATGAGGCGTTTAAGGCTATAATAAATCAAGTCAACAAATAATTTTTAAGATAATCCTGTTTAAATCTTACTAACATTACTTATGCTCTGTACATTTCATATAAATAATCATTTTTGCGGGGAAAAAAATCCTATGCCAAATTATTCACCAATTATTTTGGTAAAAATGATAATCTAAAAATCATTTGATGTAATAAAAATGCATTTTTAATATTGCTTATAATCTTTAAAATAGCTCATTAAACTTCTATTTTTATAATTCAATAACACATTACATAATATACACGACATATTTATCTAAATTATATGTTTATTTACATTAATTTCAGGTATTACGATGCAAATACACCAGCCTTAATGGTATCTGATCCAGAACTTGTGAAAGATCTTTACGTGAAAGATTTTACTTCATTCATAGACCATTCAGTATGTAATCTTTGCATTTCACAGAAATTTCGTAAACGTTTAATTTTCTTATAAACAAAATCCGGAATATGTTAGCACTCCAAATATATCTATCGTTACTTGTGATTGTCCAGTGTCTTCGTTTGATAATTTTTTAAGGACATAAACAGGAAAAACAATGATCTAATCCTGAAATTTCATGCAAGCGAAATAAAAAAAAAAATATACTTCTCTACCAAGATAAGTAAAATATAGATTCTAATTTGGATCTGTAATCGTGCAGATTGCGTATAAATTATTAGCAAGTATACGCGTGAGAGCATTTGAAGTGAATGTAAATTCGTATCATGATGAATGCTTCTGGAGAGAATAGTGGGCAATTGTAATATTTTTTGGTGCCAGAAGGTGATCTTAACACGGACATTTACTGTAAAAATGGTATCGTTTTTGAAGGTAAGCACCATCTAGAACACACGGCTGCCAACGTATAGTCCATAATTTTTAGTAAAAGACAATCATCCATATCGGATCTACTAAGACCACTACTGGCAAACAAGCAGTTTTTCAATCGATACTAAATATGACAAAGTGTGAATGTTACTTTTATTTATTTAAAACAGCAAAGAGAATGAGTGAATTTGGAGTAGAAAACATATACGGATTCTTAACACTTATACAAAATATAAATTAATAACAAAAATATTTTCTAGTGTTTTTAATTTTAAAATATGCCGATGTTGTGTTGTACTTAATCAATATTTTTTTCAGGAATTCGAAACAGGAGAAGATATGATCGCCAAAATGTTGATAGTTATAGGAGGGGACGATTGGAAACGAATTCGAATGATTCTTTCTCCAACATTTTCCACTGGCAAACTCAAAAGGGTAAGTTCAACAAAAATGTTAAATTGTTTCATTGAAGAAACGATTGTATAGATTAATGTCGTTTGACATCAAAAACAGCTCAATCCAAAATCAATTTTTTTTTAAATTTTTGCAATCATTTAATAAATGTTTTCAAGGTTAATTGTTTTATAAATTATTTTTTGGCTCTAATGCTCTGAGAAAAGTAAGAAATTAGTTTAATTTTTTTTTTCGTATAATACAGGTGTAATAAAAAAAAGTCCCGCTTCTGAGAGGGCTCTAAAATGCTCATTTATTAGTCCAAATAAGGATGAAAGAATTAGAAATAATTAAATTGATGTGTATAATTTTTTTTAATAAATAATTTTAGAAACGAAAATCCACGAATAGGTGGCGCTGTAATAGTCAGAAACACATTTATTGTGCTCCATAATATTACATCTCTCGGTACTAAAAAAATATCAAGAGTGGCCTGCATTGTAAAAAAAGATGGCTAAAAGTTTTAAAAAAAAGTTATTAAAATTTTTTTGATGATCATAACTACTTTTTGATGTCCATAAAGCTATGTAATCACAAAGAAAAAATTTTAAGTTGGTTTTATCCCACTTAAATAACGAATTGAACTTATACTTTTAATCATCACGAACTAAGGAGAAAAACAGACATTAACATGTGCATTTGAATTCAATTGTTGTTGACATATGCCATTTAGGCAGAGGGAATGCGATCTATGGTCAATAATTAGACTTCTGACACACCCATACGTCACACCCGTTTATAGGGCGGACCCATTCATACATCCACAGATCTACAGATCGTACATCTACAGATCGTAGTTTTGTAATGAATCAGAGAACGATCAATCTCCTATTCAGCAGCCCCAGAGGTATTCATTTGTTATGGGAACATATAGGACTTAGAGAGTACACAGATTTAACGTGCATCAGTCACCATTTACTACACGGGGAGTCTTCGACAGGCAGGGATCGAACCCACGACCCCTTGGTCATGGGCCCAGTGCCTTACCAGGCTATCTCGGCCCCTACGAATTCAATTGTGAGAGTTTAATAAATAAAAATGTTTATAATTTTTGCTCATATAGACACGTATTGTAATTTTTTAGGAACATTTCTAAGTTGAAAAGTGTTGGTCTCCTATAATAGTTTTAAAATCGCATCGTTCTAGTTGAGAAACATCCATGCAATGAAAAAAATAAATGCACATATTTGAGCCAAAAATATTGTATATGCATTTGACTAAAAAATTTCGTTTGTTGGTGAATTCCACATTTGTGTTCACAAACAAGTACTCTACCAAATAATATCTCAAACAATTATTTGTATTTCTATAAATTTGGGTGAAAAATGTTTGAATCGTTAAGTAGTTAACCTAAAGATAAAAAAAATCATTAAAAATGTGCGAAAAACAAAATAAATACAAATTAAAAAAAAAGTTTTCCTTTCTACTTAACAGGTTGATTTTAGATTATTTTAAAATTATTATCGGGAAGTAAGAATTAAAACGGACATTAATTTTGTTCTTGGAAATTTAGCAACAAAATTCATTTTTGACAACAAAAATATTATTACCTAGTTAGAATATTACGTTTTTAACAAATGAAAATCTGTAAGTAGATAAATAAACAAAATATGCAGTGTAAGTAACGAATATGTGAGTTGCTGTTTCTTAATCGTTTCAGGCGAGTACGCGCTTCTGTTTTAGGTGTTTAACTTAGGTGTTTAACTTAGGTTTTAAGTGTTGCTACAATAAAACTATTAGACCTATGAACTTGAAGGTATACAAAAAAAAATATACGGAAAGTACGATGGAACAAAAAAAAAATATTTGATAAATAGTTTGATAAGTATTAATTAAAAAAACTCACAGTCAAAAAAATCCCGTGGGTCTCTTTCCAGCTCACAGAGTTAAAATTTGACATTCTCTAAGACCATTTTTATGCGTGAATTGAACATAAATCGTGCTAAAAATGCATAAAAAAAGTTAGAAATTTTGTCGAACGCGTTTTAAAAATTATTAAAGTTTCAAAAGTTTTTTTTTTTCTCTTTTAAGTAATAACCGTATTGTTACACAGAAAAGAAGAAAAATTCATTCTTCTCTCGAGATTTTAAAATTACATAGAAGCTCGATTTTTTACGTTTAAATTTGAAAAAAGAATGCGTTGTCTAAAACTCGCCAAAATGTACTGAAATTGTTATTTCTCAACTTATTAATAAATTATTTGAAAAGAAATTACAAACTAGATTGCATTGCCAAACGAAAAATAAGCGAGGTATTTGTTTGCAAGACAATATTATCGAGAATAAAAGCTCGATAAATAAATATTGCTTGCTTGCTTTCGTATGCCTGTTAAGGCAGAGAGGTGCGATTGTTCTTGTTTTCCAGTGGCGCTATCTATGACCAACTATCCGACTTCTGACCCACCCATTACGTCACGCCCATTTATAGGGCGGACCTATTCGTACATCCATTCATTCATCCACAGATCGTAATTTTGATCTGAATCAGAGAACGATCAATCTCCAATTCAGTACCCCCAGAGGTTTTGATTTCTTATGGGAACATGGAGGACTTTGCGACTCGAAAGATTTAACGTGCATTAGTCACCATTTTACTACACGGGGAGTCTTCGGCCGGCGGAGTTCGAACTCTCGGACATGGGCCCAGCTCCCTACCAACCAGGCTATCCCGGCCCAAAATAAATATTATGGGATTTTACTTAATAAAGTTTGTCAAATCCTCCAGCAAAGCATTTTAGGAAGAAACAACCATGAATGTGAAATAATCATGGGCGTTGCAGAGAAGAGCGTCATAGAGCCTCCAAAATGATTATTAAAAAAGTCTCCTTGTTCAACAATCGCGGAATAATAAGGGGAGGCAACTGTAAGGGAATGCAACCAAATTCTTTTGGTTTTGTTTGAACAGATCTATATGTAGTACTTCATTATGCTACAAAGGCATGATCCGCAGAGCAACAACTAATATTTTTCAGAATCAGCAGCATTTTTGCCCACAAAATATTTAATAATAAGTATGCTCTGCGACGTAAATGGTAAATGATGTTTCACGTTTTCATTAAATGTTAATTATACCATTTATGCCAAAGCGGATTTTCGTATTAACTTTATTTCTCTTTATGTATTTTTTTAAAATTTTGTTTCAAGATCATTATTTTGTTTATATTAAGCAAAAATTTTTATCCCATGTAGACAAATAGGAAACAACTTTAGAGTCCTCTGAAATAAGAAACTTATTTCTTGCTAATCCTGCATCATACAGCTTAAAATAGGGTTGGATTTAATTTTATAAAAGCAATTTTTTTATGCAATCACCAATAACAATTTGCTGGCTAATAAAAATGCATAAATCCTACAAGAAAAATTTAAAAAAAAAACCCACGTATTGTAAGAGTTTTGTCCAGTATATAAAAAAATCAGCTTAAAAATCAGCTTATAATTTTGTGATACATATAAGTTAATTTTCCCCCATAAATGTTTCTCTTTAATACTGAAAATCGGTGTCCATTTAAATATTATTAAATGATTGTAATTTCTGATTTGTCATTATTCTATTTAAAAAGAAATTACCTTTTTTAGTTGATTTTTTTTAAGCAAACCTAGCTTATTTTTTAAAGCTATTTCATTAACAAAAGAAATGTTTGAAATAATTCTGAAACTTTTAAAACAATAATCATAAAAAACTGGATTTTTTTCAAATTTAGAGAATCTAGATCACAGCTTGTATAAAATTTAATTCAACCAAAGAACTGTTTTTTTATTCGCAAAAGTTTAAATAATCATGGCTTTCCGTCTTTTTCAAATAACGTTTGTATAGTTTTAGATGACATGATAGAATAACTTTCACACTTTTGTAACATTTCTGAAGATGAAGCAGCTCTTAAAACCAGTAAATCTTCATGCAAACTTTTATTTCTGCATAAAAACCAATATCAAGCATTACAAACCTATATCTCCGCATACAAACCAATATCTTCTCTTACAAACCAATATATTCTCATAAAAACAAACTTTTAAAGAGGCTGTTTTTTTCAGGTTCTGGGTATCTTTGAGGATTGTGCCAAAACACTGACTCAAAGTTTTGGGAAGTTTGCTGACTCAAAAAAACCATGTGATGTCTACAAGTAAGTTTCAATATTTTAAAAACACAATTTCCGCTCCCTTTTCTTCCCGTTTTATTAATTGGTTAAATTAGTCATTGATATGAAGAACTTTTTTTACTAAAATCCAAATATTTATAACAAAATGTATTTATTGCCGAACTTTATATGATATTTGTTCTCGCAACTTGTAAAATTCCTTGAATACTTTGCACAACAGGTGTTAAAATCAACAATATTTCTTTAAAGGATTTGAGGAAGAAAAATTAAGATAGAACAAAATAAGATAAAGTCATAGGACTCAATATTAATAGCTCCAGGGCTTTACTTTAAATTAATTAGTGTAGATAATAAATAGTTAAGTTAGGAAATCAGGCATGAAATCTTATTTTTTCCAAACAAACATACCTTTTTTAATAAATTTAAGTTCTTAACCCTTAATGTCAACCTTCTTAATTCTTAAGTTCTTAGAAATATAGAAAATTAACGCAGTTTAGAAAATATGGTTCCGATACTACTTGATTTGATTTTATAACCGTTGTCGAACAGCCGACCCATTTTTGGGTTAACAACTACTTATGTTCAACTCCTTAACCTTGTAATTTTGAGCTCAATTCAGAAGACAAAGGAACTACAGGATCAAGTATTGGGAGAAATTTTGTTTTTATGGAGGATTTTTTGATAGAACCAACCCGCATTTGTGTTAATGAAGAGGGAAACCACGGAAACCTCCCACGGTTAGTCCGATGGCATGGGGACTCTGACTCATGTTCCGTCTACTACGGAGGATATTTTACGTCAGCACTGAGGTCGGTGCGAGCTGGGCGTGGTTCGTCATCGCTGGGATTCGAACCCGGGCCACCTCATTGGAAGGTGAACGCTCTATCCCCTGAGCCACCACGACTCAATACTACTTGATTGAAAAACATCATTCATTTCAAAAAATTACAAATTGGAAAGAGTCAAACTCAACTCTTACTTACTGGGTAGCACTAAATATTCGGACGCAAATGGCGATCTGGTGAGTGGACATTTCACGCCAGGGTGTGCATTGATATGCTTGAAATGTTAAAAATGAAATTTCATGGTGCAATTTCAAAATAAAATATTGTGTTAAATCTTTTGCAGAATGTATAGCTCGTTTACAGTGGACGTTATTGCAAGTTCTGCCTTTTCTACAAAGATTGATTCTCGCAACGATCCCAACAATCCATTTGTCAGACATGTGAAAAGAATATTCGATCAGGATCCTGGGTTCAGGTCAATACTTTTTTGTAAGTCCATTCTCTGAAAACTATTCAATACAATTCAGTTTTAAACCAGTGATTAAAGTTCACTTATTCTAATCGAGGATTATAATATATCGATTCGAATGAAATAATTTTATTAGATTTACTAATTCTCGACTACGATTTTAATCTGTAGTTTCGAACGATATCTATTGATCCATACTGATTCGGATTCTAATTAAAAATTATAATCTATTTATTTAAAAGAAATCTGTTGATCTGATTTGACTCTGATTCAGACCAACGATGATAATATATTGATACGAACGATGTCTATTGATCCACACTGATTCGGATTCCAATTAAAAAATATAATCTATTTATTTAAATAAAATATATTGATCTGCTTTGACTCTGATTCTGACCAACGATGATAATATATTGATATGAATACCATCTGGAAGTAAATATTACTTTAATATTTCAGTTGCTGTTCCCTCCCTCATGAGGAAACTAGGCGTCGAACTCTTTCCACAAGACTCATTGCAATTTTTCAACAACACAATTCTCGAAATAATCAAGCAAAGGAAGCAGACAGGACAGGTAATTTTTACTTTATAGCTATACAAGAATCTTTTCATCTTTCATCTTCATACAACGATATAAAATCAAATCTTACGACAATTTTCCTTCGACAATAGGATTAGACTATGTTCGTCATCGAGATGAAACTTATTGCTTATTTACAAATAAGCAGCGTATTATGACGGGTACATCATGAAAAAAATAGTCATACACACTTACCAGTTTATAAGATTTCAGCATATCATAGAAAATAATTAATGTTGAGAGATTATACTATTTACCACTCAAACGGGTGATATCAATTTTTAAAATGAAATTGCGAAATAAAAATAATAATAAAAAAATAAATAAATAACAGTACAATAAAACAAGGCAAGTTTCACTTATCCGATCTTTTTAAGGACTGTCACGGGAATACCGTAATAAACATCAAGATTTTTATTGCAAGTTGTCATTTAAACGTGATAGAAAGTAAGGAATAAAAATTGGGAGTATGGGATAGTGAGATTTACTACGATGCACTCATTTTGAAAAACTCTTAATTTATAGAACCAAATCACCGCAGCCTTACTTTTATTATTATACCAAAGTCAAAATGTTTGATGGTTTTCCATTGATGGACCTACATAATCTTGATAATAACCATCAATAATTCCATCATTGACCATTATATTTTAGATGGTCACTATCATAAGTAACCATCATCCTTAATGTAGAAATTCGGACAAATTTTTCATGATCCAGCATAAGAATAGCAACTTGTTTTGATGGTATATCCATTAAAACATCATGGAAATGTATAGTTGGAACCATCATGGACCATCACGGATTTTATTGGTGTATGAGAATCAATCTTCTCTTGATGGTTAACCATCATAGTATTAAAGTAGCATTTTTCATCATTGAATGATGGAAGTTTCCTTGGCATATCAAATACCACTAATGCATAATGGTAAACGTTGGATGATGGTGATTATCAAATGATGTTAGGCCATCATGAATAGCACTGAAGCAAAAATAAAATGATGGTTCATCAAAACTTTTTGATGGACCATCAAGAATTGTGAATTGGGTATATTTCTTGTTATATAATTAAACTACACTCAGTGGCTCGACAGCCCATAGAGGGCGAAGGCCTACTATGCCCATCTCAGTTTTCTGGACCTTAGGCTCTGGGGTGCAGGAGCAGACTTTCCTGTTAGGTGGTCAGCCGAACGCGGAATCCCCAGTGTTTAGTTCTCAAGCATGCTTGGTACTCATTTATCGACCCACTGAAGGGATGAAAGGCTGAGGCAACCTTTCCGCCGGAGGATCGAATTCAGGACCTGTGGCACGGGAGCGCGAAGCGCTACTTAAGCCACCGGGCGTCTGTTATATAATTATATAATATAATTTTATAATTATATTATACAATTTTATTATTATATAATTGTATTTCTCACTACATAAAATATATAAAATATTTCTTACTATATAAAGATAATTTTTCTTAATCTGACGATTTTATCTATATTTTTTTATCTACCAGGCAAGAAATGATTTTCTGCAATTATTGCTGGAGTGTGCAAATGAGATTCCAAAAGAAGATTTAAAAGAAAACAGTTCAGAAGATATGACTCAAAATTATGGTTCAGAATCTACTGACCGCGCATTTTTCAAAAATGTGTCAAATAAAAGTGAGTTCTTTTTTCTTCTTATATCAACTTTTATTATTTCATTTTTAACATCAAATAAATTAAAACGCGACCATTGGAAGTATTAAACCACAAAATATATTTTTTTCTGTGTATAAACTGAGGAGCTTATTTATTCTCGTTGCTCCAACCATTTACAGAAGTCTAGAAACTTTTTACACATGTTCCTTATAGGAGAAATTATTGAGCTAGAAGTGCCAGGGTAGCCTGGTTGGTAGGGCGTCGGGCCCATTATCCAAGAGGTGGTGGGTTCGATCCTAGCCAGCCGTATAATAAATAATGACTGGTGCACGTTAATTCTGTCGAGCCACAAAGTGCTCCATGTTCCCATAAAAAATGTATACCTCTGGGGATTCTGAAATGCAAATAGAGAGTTCTCTGGTTCAGGTCATAATTACGATCTGTGGATGAATGAATGGAAATATGAATAGATCCGCCCTATTATCGCGTCGTGAGGTGTGTGTGGCTGAAGTCGTATTCTTGGCCATAGATGGCGCCACTGAATAACAAGAAACGCTTCATCTTCCTTTAAATTTACTTGGGTTCACCAAGCAAGCTTGCTTATATTGGCAAGTGGCATTAGAAACAACAAAATAGAGATGCACTTTTGCCTTTGCTCTGCTCTCTTTTCAAATTAAAGGTTTAATTCCCAAAGCCATTGGCTTACAAGCTTGGCTTGCCCAAATGTAATGGATAAATGTTTAATATTAAAACCTAAAAATTGTTCATAAAAAGAAAGATATTGAATAGTTTCTGAGAAATAGTATTTTTTTAAAAAAAAACCTTTATTGTAAAAATACGTGTTATTAAATTGTTATATTAAATTATTCATTTAGCTGAATTGGTACTGAATATGATTTTACTTATTAATTAATGTGAAATTTTCTTCATCAGTCTAGACAATATTATGTTCTTTTTAATGAACAAACTAGCTATACCCTGGCCTCATTTGGATCTGTAAGTCAGACTGTTTAATAATTACAGAATATACTTTGTGCTAAGTATGAATAAAGCAAAAGCAACATAAATAAAGCACAAATTAAGGTTCATGAATGGTCATACTATAATTTTGAATCTATAAACAAGAATCTTTCTCAGTGTCCAACTACAAAATGAGAGTAGAAAAGTAATCAGACAAACACATGCGAAGTGGTTCAACCAATAAGAGAAGAGGAATAAGCCTTAACAAGGAAATAAAAGAATATGGAACGCTAGCAAGATCAGTAACTAAATTATTTACGTTTTTCAAAATATGGGATGGTTCCCAAAAATCAAATTTGGTAAATGAAAAGCATTGTTGAAGGATTTTAACAGAAGAAAACTCTTTGATTAGAATTCCAACTATTTAGAGTGATTAAAGATCGTTTAATACCATGATTTTGGACATATCTTTCATGTCCTTTAAGTCGACAGTTAATGTTTCGTTTCGTTTGTCTAATAACGCAAAAACCACAATAACAGAAAAGTTGATAACAATCCCAGTCATAGGTTCTTTAAGGTGGGTCAGGTTTAGTTTCTTTACAGAGGAGAAAACAATTTTAAATTTAATTTTAAATCTTAGAAAATGGGGGATTGTTTTTCGGGTAATAAGGTAAAATAATCAGATTTTACGAATTGGAGAGTTTGTTGCATTGAGTAATCAACTCTCTGGAAATGAAGTCAACATTAGAAGGAAATTGATGGTCAACACCGATAGTTTTAAGGAAAAGGAGTGCTTCATTTACGATATTACTATTGAAACAAGCTTTAGTAGACAGCTATTTTGTTTTTATTATTTAATGATTGTCCATTATGGAATAATAACCTCGAAGTAGTCGAATTTCTGAATAATTCTAAAATATTATTTCATGTTCCAAATAAATGTTTACACAAAAAAAATTCTTTTAGGCCTGACGATGGATGAGCTTGTAGCTCAGTGTGTCCTATTCTTTATTGCTGGATATCAGACCACAACATTGCTGCTTGGATACACAACGTATAATTTAGCTCTGAATCAAGATATTCAAGAAAAACTCTTCGAGGAAATTAAGGAAGTGCTAAGGGAAACTAATGTAAGTACTGTACTTAAACACAACACCAGAATTTCTCCAAACTCTGAGCTTTAAAAATTCAAGAAAAAGTACGATGTAATGAGTCTATCCTACCAATATAATACGATAAACTTCTACTTCCCCATAAATATTAATATTTTTATTGATATCCGTCGTTGAACAGTCGACCCAATTTTTGGGTTGGCGACTACTCATATTCAACCCAGCAACCTTGTCATTTTGAACCCAATCCAGAAGACAACGGAGCTCCTGGATCAAGTAGTGGAAGAAACTTGCCTTCTTGCAGGAGTTTTTGATGGAACTAACCCACATTTACATTACATAGAGAGGAAACCACGAAAACCTCCCATTGTTAGCCTGATGGAAAAGGGACTTTAGCCCATGATCCGTCTACCACTGAGGATCTTTCACGTCAGCACTGTGGTCGGTGCAAGCCGGATGCGGATTCCTATAGACCAGCTATCGTTGGGATGCGAACCTGGTTCACCTCATTGAAAGACCAATGCTCTATCCCTTGAGCCGTCGCTGCTCAAATATGAATATGAAAGGTTATATGTTTATAATGAGTTCGAATTTGCAAAATTTCGGCTATTGAGACACATTTTTTTCTTTGTGAAGTATTTTTTTCTGCTGTTTGAGTGAGCAATATTATACGAAAAAATTACGAAGCGAAATACATTTTTGTATTTCTGGTATCAATACGAAAATGTGATAAATGATCATCATTTCTACCTTATTTCATTTTAAAGATCTTAAATGAACTTGTGTTGGTGCCAATGTTATCTTCCTTCTTACAAAAGTGTCTGCTATTTTAGGAGTCCTGCAACCCAAATTTAAAGATTGTTTTTTTTTGGTGATCTTGACCGCCTACTATTGAAATCTATATTCAGTATAATTAATAACACCAAAAGTTCTTACTCACTATAACGTCTATTATATTGCTATTTTAACATTAAATACATATAATTACTTATGACAGCAAATTTTTCGTAACGACAATTTCATCTGCTATGAGGTATTACCGTTGTAACGGACTTTGCTGGTTCGTAATGTTATTCTGCAATAACAAAGTACAATTTAGCTTTTTGCACTCTTCCGATTTTCTCGGTCCAACGAAATTCATTTATTCAAAAATTGACGCCCTTTCATAAGTAATAAACAAGCAAAGAGGGCAAAATAAAAACTGCTTAATAACTTTTGATCTAATAATTCATCTATTAAGCAATTTTAATGGTTCTAAGGGCCAACTTGAAACCATTAAAATTGTTAAATAATTTATGAAGAAGAAATTATGATTATCAGTTTTTAATTGTGGTTAGTAGATACTATTTAGATTAATTTATTCTCAATATTATTATTTTTTCTTTTAACTTTTTTACTTTATATGAAAAAAAGAATGATGTTGATCTCTACTAAATTCAAATGCTACTTAATTTTAGAATAACGGAGAATTTAATTTTACAGGGCAAATTAACTTACGAAGCAATTCAAAATATGAAGTATTTAGACAATGTCATGTCCGAAGCTCTTAGACTTCATCCACCTGTTATAAGGTACGAATTAAGTATTTGTGTTTCATTTTTATAACAAATGAATTGAAAAATATGAACAGGGTGTTTCATAAATACCAACGTTATATTTTGAAATTATTATGAAAATTAGTACCTAATTATTCGAACCTAAACAATAAAGGTCGCAAGTTAATATTTTCAAATCAGTAATTTGTATTTCATGAAATGTAAATTGTATGTAAACAGTTTACATACCGAATAAACGAGGCTATTTTAAATAACGAGGCTTATTTTCTGATTTCAATGAGTGAGTTTCAGTACTTTTGCAGTAACTTTAGAAGTGTTTTGAGAATCATCTTATAATTGAAGTCAGGTTTCTCAAAGCACAAGATAATATAAATTTTTTAACTGTATTTTTTTTAAAAAACAGAAATGGATAATTTTGTTAGGAATAACCATCTAGGCCTCTTGATTTCAAAATACAAAAAAAGTCCTTGGTTGGTATAGTTTTTATAGTGTCAAGTCATCCGATTAGATATAAAATAAGTAAATAAAAAGTTTATGATTTCCGCAAATTTTTTCCAAGAACTTTTTTTTACTAGAATTAAGAGACAACTTTAGAAACATATATTTTGTTTTTGTTTTTTAAAAATTCGAAATTAAATAATAAACGTAATTTACTAAGAACTGAGATACTTAAATTGTTTGCTTAGTGAAGTCTAAATTATTTAAGTAATGAGATCTAAATTATTTTAAAACCGAGATAATTACAAGCATTAAGATCATAATTACTCAAGCATTTAGATTTAAATTAATAAAGCATTGAAACATGCACTAGTCAAACCTCAGATGTTGCAAGCTGTTATTAACTAAAGCACGAAAATATAAATAATCCAGCTTTGAAATCTTAAATGTTTAAATAGGGAGATGCAATTAATTCAAACATTAGTATGCAATTATTTCAAGCACTGAAATCTAAATTATTCAAGCCTTGAGATTTAAATTATTTTAAAATCGAGATCGTAATTATTCAAACATTGAAATCTTACTTACTCAAGTACTTAGATTTAAATTAATTGAGCACTGAAACCTGAGTAAGTCAAACATCAGATCTTGAAATTAAGCGGTTATTTTTTCAAGCACTAAAATTTAATTAATCAAGCATTGAAATCAAACTATTTAAATAGTGAGATGCTATTAATTTGAGCATTAGTATGCAACTAAATCAAGCATAAGGATGCAATTATTTCAATCACTAAAATCTAAATTATTCAAAGCATTGATATCTAAATTGCTCTAGAATCGAGATCTTAATTATTCAAGCATTTAGATTTAAATTTATAAAGCTTTGAAACCAAAATTAGTCATACAGGAGATGTTGAAAATTAAGCTGCTATTAACTCAAGCACTAAACTCTAAATGACCAAGCAGCGAAATCCAAATAGCAATTAATTCAAGAATTAGTATGCAGTTAATGGAAGCATTAGGATGTAATTAATTCAAGCATTTATATTTAAATTATTTACCCACTGAAACCGAAATTATTGAAGAATTAAAACCATAACTATTCAAGCCATTGACTCACCCAATTTTCTACATTTTACTGACAAAAATACTGTTTTTATTTAGGATGGAAAGAATGTCTGTTGTAGATAATTACACATTAAAAGGTACAGGAATCACTATTCCTAAGGGGACGACAGTGTCCACTCCAATATATGCTATACACAGGGATCCAGAATTTTTTCCTGATCCTGAAAAATTTGATCCTGAAAGGTAATTTATATATATATATATATATATATATATATATATATATATATATATATATATATATATATATATATATATATATATATATATATATATATATATATATATACACTCACTAAACATAAAGTGTTTCATTTGCAGTTAATTATTTTGATGATGATATTATTTATTCTATTACTTGAACAATATTTAAACGATCATAAAGAAATTTTTGAAATATGTAAGATTTGAAATCCCTTGGGGGTTTTCTTCACAGGTTCAAAACCTGCCGACTTATCAGAGGTGGAAATAAAAAGTTTTCAGGCACCAGGCTATGCGTAAATATTATTTGATACATATTCCTAAAGAGCTAGCATTCAAGTGACATAAAATCGTTGTGCTCCTCAATTAAAGTCAAGCAAAATCTTTCACAGTAAAACGGTTAAGTGTTTCGTTTTGGGAAATAAAGAAAATTTTAGTCATTATAATTGGTCTGTTAAATAGGTTCAGGGAAAAAGTTTTTCCCACGAGTCAGTTAAAGGGGTAATCGCTAAAACGTTAATTGATGCATACTTGAACTAAATATAGATTAAAAGACAGGACGTGAATTTTAAAGTGTGAGAAAGAGTATATATATATATATATATATATATATATATATATATATATATATATATATATATATATATATATATATATATATATATATATATATATATATATATATATATATATATATATATATATATATATATATATATATATATATATATATATATAGTTATTGAACGATAATAGTAATTATGAAACAAAATGTGAGTAAATAATAATGAAAGTTTAATAATAAAAGAGAATTATAATGCAGTAGAGATAAGAAATTATTTAGCTAAAAACTTAGACATCGAACTATCTTAGTCAATATTTTGTCTATTATGTTTTATTTTCTCAAGCAATAACTGAGTTTCAAACGATATCAGTCAATAACTATAGTATCATATTATCTTAGTCAATAACTTGAGCTTTGAATCATTCAGTCATAAATCTAGACATCGTGCTATCTTAGCCACTAATTTAAGTATAATATTATCTCAGACAATAACTTGAGATTCAAATTATAATAGTCAGTACCTTGATCTTTGAGTTATGTTTGTTAATAGCTTGAGATCATAATATCTCAGTGAATAAATTGAGCTTTAAATTATATCAACTATTAACTTGAGCATCGCATTGTCTCAATAACTTCAGCTTCATTCTACTCTGTAAAAATTTCAAATAACCATAAAAATATTAAAAGTACAAAACTTCAAAGAAAGGGTTGATATTAAATAAGGTAACGTATTTGTGCAAATGATATATTTAACTAACTAAATCAGACACAAAAACGTACTTTCACTGAATTAGCTTACCCCTTTTTTGACGGATTTAGTTTTTTGACGTTCAAAATATTAGAATTGACGCAATTTGGAAAAAATGTCAAAATTTTTCAATATGGTAAGTAAAAAAGTATTTCAAAGTATTTCATTTTATAATTTTAGCCAAAATAAGTGTTTTGAAAATATTATGTTTAGCATTTTAATAGTTTATAGTTATGAAATACAATATGAAACATCGGTGCCTTTTTCTGCTTTAAACGTAAAATCTTCCAAACACTTTCAAACAATAATTTTTAAATTTGCTCTTATTTAGATCTAAGAGAAACAGTTATTCTTTATTGAAATACTTTAATTTACAAAAACAATTATTGATAAATTTTTGAATATGAATGAAAAAAATGTTTTTTCAAACTACTTTTTTGTGTGGATCTTATGTTTTAGTACAAATATAATTCCGGTAATTAAGCATACTTTTTCGTAACTATTAAACTGTTTCTTTTTATGATTGTATATATATATATATATATATATATATATATATATATATATATATATATATATATATATATATATATATATATATATATATATATATATATATATATATATATATATATATATATATATATATATATATATATATATAATATGCGGTGTATCCACACCGATATTTTTTAGTTAATTAGGTGAAAGAAGCATGATTAAAGAGTCCAGATTGTGCATAATCTTCTTTTATTAAGTTGCTATGGTGAAATAGCAGTTTAACCCCTCTCCAAAGCGGGAGAGGGGGAACACATATCCCGTCTAAGCTGACGGATTTTATTTTAGCATGATAAACAACAAAAAGCACACACCAAAAATTTGCTCCCCTATTTTATAGGATGATAAAAAGTTGTGAAGAGGTCCAGTCATATGCTTTTTCTGTATTCTTAAGCCTCATCAAATTTATTTATTACTCATAGCAAATCGTTTAATCTTTCCTTCTATGGAAGTGAAAGATCTTAAAATAACTTCTCTTTTGAAGTATAAATATAATTATTATTCATTGGCATGTTTTTAGCCTTGAAGTCCCAAAATAGAATTTCTACTCTTATCCTTTACGTAATGAAGTTTTAATGCTTTTATTAATACAAAAGTATTAATTTTTGTATATATATATATATATATATATATATATATATATATATATATATATATATATATATATATATATATATCAAAATAATTCTGGCATGCAATTTGAGAGTCAGAGAAAAAGTATACAAAAGGGACATCAGTGTCCGCCTGCGTCAAAGGGTTAAATGTAATTTTACTTTTTATGTTTTTCGCTAATCAATATATGCAAAGAAATAAAATACATAAATAAAAAATTGCACGTAGTTTGAAAAATATATAATTTTTGAAATTATTTAATTACGATACTTTTTTAAATTGTATATCACACACATTTCACGTAGTCATTATATTTCCAATGCTTTTCGATTCTCACAATAATGGGAAAAACTATGAGGAAATAAAGGTTAAAACACGACTTTATTTTTCAACATTATGTACTTTTAAGCACTTAAAATCACTTTAATACTGTAATATAGTGTTTTCCAATTTCATCCTTAAATATTCAAATTTCATTCTTCGAAATACCAATTTTATAAATAAAATCTAAGGTAATAACGTATCAAAGAGTATATGTAAAATATTTAATTAGGGTTAAGAAGATTTTTCATAGTTTTATCATTAATGACCGTAAATGAGGTTTTATGTCTGACGGTTAAATTTTCAGCCCTTGTGCAGAATTTGTTTCCGGTGCATATACTATATGTAAGCTAAAAATGATTAAATTAAGTCGAATTATGGTTTACTTCGAAAAATTAAAATAACTGCTATAAACACTAAAAATGGTTAACAAATTTAAAAATGGTTAATAATATTTTATAACGTTGAAATGTTAGTATATTTAGGAAATACTAATGGAATATTCTATAAATACTTATTTTTTTTTAATAATATGTTCTATATATTGTTTTTATAAGTATTATATTTTTCTTTAAAAAATGCCATTTTTATTTCATTGGCGTTTTACTTAAAATAATTTCATAAAGGCAACCGTAAGATTTAATAAATTATGAATTATAGGTTTTAAAATTCATCACTGGTTATAAAAAGAACTAACTCGCGGAACCTTTTTAGAACCCTGAGGTTCCGCGGAACACCATTTTAGAACTACTGCTTTAATATAGTACTTCCAATGAAGTCAAACAACAGTTGTTGCTCCTGTTATCTTCTTTTGCTAGTATTTAATGTTTCATCAACACATTTTTTCAGGTTCAACCCAGAAAATAAAGGAAAAATTGTTCCGTATACCTATCTACCTTTTGGTGCAGGACCTAGGAACTGTATTGGAATGCGATTTGCCCTTTTGGAGTCCAAAATTTGCCTTGCCAATGTCTTTAGTACTTTCCAGGTTCAAACTTGTTCGGAAACACAGGTATTGCTTAACGAAAAAAAAATATTTCATAAATTTTGTGTGAAAAAAATTTTTTCATAAATTTTGTGTGAAAAAATTTTTTTCATAAATTTTGTGTGAAAAAAATTTTTACTCAAATTTTTCAATAAAAAAAATTAATTGTATAGTTACACTCTAACCCAGATGTATTTTAAATTAAATAAATAATCCTAAGAAACTGAAGTGATAAGATATCAAATCAATTCGTTAATTCAATCTTTTTCTACCAGTTTTTAAATTTTTACCGGTAGTGACTATTCTGTTTTTTATTTTTTATTTTATTATTATTATTTTTTTTAATGGTATTAAAAATGGTACTAATTAATTAGGATATTTGAACCACCTTTTTTTAACTTTTAAGAGTGAGTCCTAGAACGTTGAAGACCCGCTCAATAGAACAAGCTATTCAGGTTGGCTACTCATTGCTAGGATTACCAGCATAGTGGGAAAATCTGGTAGTAAAGTTCTTTTCAATCATTTCATCTCATTCAATTAAAAAATCATTTTCAAATCTACATTTAGAAACTTTACTGCCAGCTGATAACCCAAAGAATTATGAAATTTATTTCCTCAGCTAAAACTGTTGCAGCATTGCTGTCAGCAGGTCAAGGTTTAAGAAAAAGTGATGGTCAAACTATTTCGTTATTGAATTATTTGTGGGTGGGTTAACAATACTTCGGAATATTTTATCAAGAACCACTGCTTATTTTAATATGAAAGTTATACTAGTATATTTAGAGGTAACAATACTTTATGCATGTTAAAATTAAACTGAAAGCAAAAAGAATAAATATATAATAGTAATTATAATAGTGAATAGTAATTATAATAGTGAATAATAAATGTTATAATAGTCATACCTATATTTTTGCTACCTCTTTTTTTGCCAATTGCACATCTCTGATTGAGTTAAGTATTTTTTGAGTGTTGCAGCCGTTACTTATTTCATAATTCTGCTTTCAATAAATCATAAATAAATTAATAAACACTGTGCTTAACATTGGTGGTATAGTTTGTCGAAAGTAAGAACTCCCCCAGCCATTGATCTGGACCCGGGGCGGTGACTATAGTAACGAGGTATAACTATTTCAAGTAGGGGAATAGGGTCATTGTTTTGGGCAGTTTTTGGTTCGGGTCGGCGAAAAATCTTTTTCTTCGGTCTATTGTGTTAGCCCTAGAGTGAAGAGAATCTACCCTCCCTGAAATGAGCTATTCTTGTTTCCATAGCAGACTTTGGGGGGGGGAGTTCTTACCGTAGACAAACTATACACAGAGTTAAACATTAGTAGTCGTTAACTCCAAAATTGGGACGATTATCCAACGACGATTGTAAAACAAATAAAATGTGATAAGTTTTAACCTCATTTTTGATGGGGCTTCGAAAAGTACCATTTAAAAGCATTGATCATTCTGTATGTCTTAGCACAACTAATAATTGTTTCTTTTCAGATACCCTTAGAACATGACAGGGGTGGACTGGGCTTTCTTCGGCCTAAGGAAATAACCCTTCGATTTGTAAAGAGAGATAATTGTCCTTTAAAATGTTCATAGAAGTACAAATTCATCAAGCACAAATTTGTGTTATTACAAACATTTTTATGCGTGTGCGTGATTTATGTGCTTGAGTATAAGAAGGAAGACGTACATATTATCAATTACATTTGTAATGCTATTTTAGTTCCTTATTTTATAATTCATTTTGAATAAGATTTCGTTAAATAAACAATTTTTGTGTTTAAACTTGTTATTTGTATTTATATCGTCTCTGATGTTCTGCGACAGAAATTTAATTACTTATTTCTCTGCAAGTTTCGTTTCGTAAAAGTTTCTGCAAGTTTAGAAGATTTATAAAGATTGATTTTTTGGATATATTATGCCGATGCGTTTCTGCTGCTCCAACCTAAAGGCACCCAACATAACTAGTGCTTGAGAATGAAAACTGAATCGAATGCCAATATCAAACATAACGTCAAGAACATAAAATTACGACGTTGAATGGCCACCAGTGTTCAAGGAACCAGATCCGAAAAATCCGACATGTCTTTTTTTAGCTGTTTACCCATACAGATTTAAAAAGAAAAAAGAACTCAAATAAATAACAGTGATTTCCGCCAAGTTTTCTTATGGTACACACATAACGATTATTTACACTGTTCTGTTAAACGAGAAAAGAAAATTAGAAATTTAAATACATTAAAACGATTAAGTTCGTGAAATTTAACGCAGAAAGGAACTTAGTTTAATTTTCAAACACTGCCTGAGGAAATGAGAATCGGAATACATCAGCAATGACTTATAAATTCATTTCTCTTATTTGATTGCTCAGCTTTAAAGATTTGAATCTGTTATAACTATTGAGTTCGAGAAATCTAACACAAAAAGGAATTTAGTTTAATTTTCAAATGTTGCTTGAAGAGAGGAAAATTGGAAGACTAATTTAATCTACAAAATCTCGTAAATTCACTTCAAACTACAGGTTTTGTTTCTCGAATGCATCATTCTTTAGAAAATAAAATATTAATTTTTGTAAAATTAATGTTATTAGAAGTAAAAAACAACAACACCGTTCTTTCGTCACAATGTCAATTTAAAAAATAAATTATTTAAATTGCATATATATATATAAGTAAAATTTTATGGTATTTAATTTATAATTTTAGACAAATGCTAGAATTTATTAAGCATGCGATTAAATTGAGGCTTGCTTGAATTATAAAATAAAATGAGAGCAATACAGGATTTATTTGCTGAAACTAGTACTGAAAAGATTAATCCAAATATTAGTTTTAAACGCTGTAGAGCCCTCGTACTTAATGCATTTGAAGAAGATGATAACCAGTAACATAATTATTTCATTATTAGATTTTATTTAGACAAAACATACCTGATATACCATGATTAAATTAAGAAATCACAATTGTATCGCGATTCCAAATTTTTTTATCATTGATCTGAATTGAAAGCTATTAAAGAGGCATTTTGAGGCACTCTCATTCATTTTTCATCATAGCACTTTTCAAGGTAATTTACATATGCTAAATATTGTGCATGTTTAAACAAAGCAAAAACTTACTACTCACAATTGTAAAAGTTAATTTTCAAAAGAAAAAGTCTTCCTTCATAAGACCTAATTTTTCTTTTAATACAATTAAAAAATATATAAACTGATATGTGCTCTTAAAAACTTGAAAAAAATGTACATAAAAGACATTTTATTACATTACCTTTTTGCTCATGATGATTACATAAAAATCGTTATAACATGAGCGCTGTTGTTATAACTCTGAGCATTAACTATTATTCGTTAATGCTCAGCATTTATATTTAAACACAGGTCATTTTCTTCTTTAGAAAAAAGTAAATAGTGGTAATAACATGATTTGACTATTGACATTTATTTTAAATAAAACATTTGGGTGACTCAGGAGATAGAACGCTCGCCTCCCAATGAGCAGTCTTCTGTTCGAATCCCAGCTGTGGCTGGTCGATACGAATTCCGCACTCGGCTTGCACCGACAGCATTAATGACGTAAAATATCCTCGGTGATAGACGGAACACGAGTTAGAGTCCGTATGTGATCAGACTAATCGTGGGAAGTTTTCGTGGTTTTCCTCTCCGTGTAACACAAAAGCTCTCCTTAATGGCAAAATTTTGCCTAATATTTGATCTTGGACTTCCCTTGTCGTCTGGATTGGGTTCAAAATTACAAAGCTACGCACTTGGACACTGGTGATCGTGAACCCAAAAATTGGATCAGCTGTTAAGCGGCAGTAATAAAATAAAATAAAATAAAACATTTGAGACCTGGTGGCTCATGGGATAGAACGCTCGCTTGCAAATGAGGTGAATGGAGTTAAATTCCAGGTCCATACGCATCGGCTTGCACCGATCATATTTCTGACGTAAAATATACTCAGTGGTAAGGGGACCTTGGATTAAAGTTTTCTTGCCATCGGGCTAAACGTGGGAGGTTTTCCTCTCTATGAACGCAAATGCGGGTTAGTTTTATCAAGAACTATTGGATAACCGTGGTGGCTCAAGGGATAGAGCGTTCGCCTTCCAATGAAATGAATCTGGTTTCCAATGAGGTGAACCTGGTTCCAATTAGGTGAATCACAGCGATGGCTTGTCCATACGAATTCCGAAAACGACCATAGTGCTGACGAAAAAAATCCTCAGTGGTAGACCAATCAAGGGTTAGAGTCCCCTAGCCGTCAGGCTGACCATGGGACCTTTCGTGGTTTTCCACTCTAAATGCGGATTAGTTCCACCAAAAAGTCCTCGACGAAGCAAATTTCTCCCAATACTTGATCTAGGACTGCACTTGTCTTCTGGGTCGGGTTCAAAATTACAAGGCTACGTAGTAGTGCGCTCAGGCTTAGTAGTAGTATACTCAAAAATCGGGTCGGCCGTTCAACGTCGGTGATAAAATAAGATAAAAATAAAACAGTTGTAGTCAGGGTGGTCGCAACCGAGAAATTTTTTTAAAGAGGATCACAAATGTTTCATGAGATAGTTGGATACAGAAATAGGCTAAAAGTTTTAATTTCACTTAGAATGAAGTTTACTAGTTTTAACATCTTATATCGCTATATATTTTTTAACTTACAAATGTAGGAGTAATGCAGGAATGCATTACTCCTGTAAAAATGTAAGAAGATATAAATAGGAATCGGTAAAAACAAATACAACTTGTTTCATCAAACACGATCACAAAATCTCTGACTGAATCATAACTTGTACCACAAAATCACTTATTAAATTTACTATAGTTCGTTCACCAGGTGTTGGCACTTGGCTCCACCTCCTCGGACGAGGAGTTCATTTCCCTGTGGGAGTAAGAGGAAAAAACGTCTCCGCACTTGAAATTGAGACAACCCTTAATGTGCTCCAAACGCAAACAGTGTATTCTTTTTCAGTCACTTACTTCGCTTTATCATCAGCTATTATACCTTTCGTTACCCTAGCTAATTAAATATATTGTTGCAAAACGTCTCAAAAAGGACAAACTCTTCCCTCAAAAGAAGGAAATATCATCAAATTTATGAAATATTTAATGTTAAAAAAATGCACATTAAGATTGTGAAATAAATATTTTAGTCATACGATCGCCAAATATCAACCTTGTTTAGGATTGTTCACAACCTTCTCGCAAAAATAGCGAAATAGTATCATCTTTCGATACCACGTGATGAAGGCGGATCCAAGTGCCAACTCCTGGTGAACGAACTATAGACCATTAAATCCCTTACCCGTCTGTTACTATTATGATGATCAATTAATAGAAGTTCTGTTTAAATCTGCTCTCAGTTATGTATGCTAAGCACAAAGATTTGAAGTTATAAGTACTTGTTTATTCTAATCTAATACTTCATTTCATTTTAATACATAATGTACTGATATCATTGCGCATTTTTACTCACCATTCTTACTGTCGACAATAATCGTGATGTTATATCAATTGATAATACCCACGACTATTATCGTATTCGATATTAACCGCTGTCAAAAACGGTACTATTGGTGCTAATACGCATCGTACAAAATAGAATTCTAGATATAACATTATAATACGTATTTAAAATATGGTTATCACAATTTTTAAAAAGAATATCTATCATCAAGATGTAACCTTCAAGTGATATAGCGTTTGTAAAAAGTAATTAATCAGTTGATAGATTTTTAAATGAATTATTAATCTACAAATTTTAACTCTTTCATCGCGAAGGACGTCTTCCAGATATATTCACTGTGTGTTAGAGACGAGATAATTCGTCCTCCACACAAAGTTTTTCAATATATAGTAGCGCTTTAAGCGAATTATTTAGCACATTTAGTATAGATTATTATTTTATTATTTTTATACCTGCAAACACAAAGTGAGAATTGTAACGGATTGCAATCGATTTATTATTTTCTAAAGTTACAAACATTAAATAAACAACTTGGAAAGAAATTTGCGTTTAGCGCAGAAAAAAGCGAGACAAAGGCGCGCTTATGCCGCCATGAAAGTGTTAACTAAATGCTCACCGCAAATAGAACCAAAAAAAAATAATGAAAAAAGAGATCCTGGATTAGCTCTTGACGCAATTTTTGATTCGAAATATTCCTTTTGACATTATGTAGATAAGGATTGTTCAGGGTCATCTTTATAAAAGCGAGATCGAGACTAGATTAAACTACTACTTTTTATATTCAGACAATTGACTCGTCTCTCTGATTAGATTTTATTTTGCCAGAGTTAGCTGTTCAGATTGTTTCGATTTACCTAAAACATTCGTTCACTGCAGAGGATAAAAGAAAAAAAAATTCTCATGTCAAGATGAATATTTGGGATTTTTTACTCAATTATTATGTTTATACCACTGTACTAGGCAGTCTGATATTCTATATTTATAGGTGAGTTACTTTCTTATGATCTATATATTATGTTTCTATGTCCAATAAGCTTAAGAAGTACATCAATAAATTGGATAAGATCAAAATAAGTAAAATACAGCTCTAAATACATCATTAACAAAAGTATTTTTCCTCAAAAATGAAAAGTTTCTGACTTATTTTTTAAGCAATTTAAAAGTCGTGCTAATGTTAGATATAATGTAAAACCAATGAGATCTTTATGTTATGGTATACAACTTACTAACGTTAAGGAAAAAATAAGATTACTGTATACATTGCGCAAAATAAAAAACGGACCGCCCTGAATAACTTTTGATCTACTGATCGGATCTTCGTGTTCTAGGACTCATTCTTAATGTTTGAAGAGGATGACCTCAAATATGCTAATTAATTAGCGCAGACGATATTTTAAGATACGAAATCAGGCACATCTCTGAATAAGCATACCCTTTTTTCGACTGTTTCAGATTTTTGACCTATAAGATGTAGCCACAATCAGGAAAATATGGTTCCAAAAGTTTGGTCAGAAAAGCGCTCCGAAGTTTTGACCCCTTAATGTTAACTTTAGTTTTTGCGTATTTCGTTATAGCTCGAAAACTTTTCAGTAGAATTGAAAAAAATTTGGACACAATTATAAAATTTATTAATCCAATAATGATTGCAGGAAAAAAATAACCTTTATTAAATATTTAATTTTTTCTATTATTTAATTTAATAATGGTCGAAAAGTTTTTGAATTGTAAGGTAGACAATTTTTTGCATCATTTTAAAGAATATAATTTTAAAAAGCTAACTGCAAAATTTGAGAGAAATCGGTCGAATAGTTCTTGAGAAATTGAATTTCAAGAAAGTCAGATATTTAAAATTCGATTTCACAGGAACTATTCGACTGCTTTTGCTCAAATTTTGTATTTTGCCTTGTAAAATTATATTCTTTAAAATGATGTAAAAGTTGTATTCTTTACAAATTTTTTTTACTAATAATAAATACAATAATAAATATTTAATAAAGGTCATTTTTTGCTTGAAATTATCTTTGGAAAAATGAATTTTATATTTGTGTGCAAAAACTTTTAATTTGCTTAAAAATTTTTTGAGATAAGTTGAAATATCCAAAAAGTAAAGTTATTATTAAGGGGACCTAACTTAAGACGGATTTCCTGACCGATCGCGGCTACCCCCTACATTTTGGAGGTCAAAAATCTGAATCCGCCGAAAAAACGGTATGTTTATTCAGAGAAAGTAAGTTTTTGACAGCTTTCGTATCTTAAATATAGTCTGCACTAATTTGTTATTATGAAAAACGTTATAATATACGTATGTTTGAGTTGTAGAAAATAAAATAATTGAAGACACAACTTTTTAAATTAAGATTTAAACGTTAAAATATAAATATCATATACATATGTATGATCGATAGAAATTAAAGTAATTTAGGATTTAACTTTTTAAGTAACGATTTAAAAGTTAAAATATAACTGTTCCTAACACCAGAAATTTTTTTTCTTCCATACTACAGTACAATTTGGTATCTATGTGGATTATTCGGTTTTAAGGCAGTTTTTCGAAGGCTCTGTCATAATATGAAATTATTCTTTGTCTTTTGTGTGAATAATATGCTATTTTCATAACTGTTGTGAATTTGCAAATGCTACTCATGACTTAAGTTTAGCCTATTTAAGGCCATCGCTGTCTATGCTTATTCAGAAATCGGTGCAAAGCGTCAATATGGAGGAATTGAACAGTTTTGTGGAATTGAAAAGCATTTGTGGTCTAATTTTTTAATATTTAAAAAATTTCCTCCAATGCTGCATCATCTGGGGTCATAAAAAAACTGAGCAAAAACTGGTAATCAGGCAGTGATTTTGATAATTTTCATCTAGGTGGAAAAATGCCGCCAAAAATTGGCGATTTTTAAAAAAGTTTAATAATTTCTAAAATATTTAAGTTATTTATCCGTTGTTCAGCCCAGATAATTCTTCACGGCAAGATGAAATACTTAGTTTAAAATCATAGCATTTTTTCGAGTGTTAGGCACTTAAAATGTGATTTTTTATATTTTCCTTGGCGACAGAGCTTCGAAAAACAACGTTAAGATCAACCAATGCTTGTCTCTGAACATAATTAATTCTAAAATTGATTCACAGATATATTACCAAGAATCATACCTTTTGGGAGGAAAGAAATGTACCTTTTATAAAACCAGTCCCATTCTTTGGATCCCTGTGGTACAACCTAAAAAAGGTAAGTGATTTTCATAGTTTAAAAAAAAAACAGACTTCGAATAATGGTTGATATTAAACATAGAAGATAATTTTTAAAAAGGAAACCTTTAAACACGAGACTTGGAATTTTGTATTATCATTTCTCATATCCTTAAACTTACCTACAAAACAATATTTTTCTGACACAGGTTAATCATAAAACCCTCCAACGTAAATTTTACATAAAAATATTTGTTGCTGTTGTCGTAGGCCATTAAGGCAAGAGGTGCGAATGCTCTTGTTTTCCAGTGGTGCCATCTATGGCCAAGAATTTCAACTTTTGGTACACCCATACGTCACACCCGTATATAGGGTGGATCTATTCATTCCCGTAATTTTGACCTGAACCAGAGAGCGATTCATCTCCAATTCAGTACCCCCAGAGGTATAATTTTTCATGCGAGGACCTTGCGACTCAATAGATTTAACGTGCACCAGTCACCATTTACTACACGGAGAGTCTTCTGCTGACTGGATTTGAACTCCCGTTCTCACGAACGTGAGACCAGCGCCCTGCCAACCAGAATATCCCGGACTAGATACAAATATTTAACAAGAGCAAAACCGTGCACTTAAATATTTGTTATTTGCAAAGAACTAATTTAACAATTTTGGTTTGCTCGGCTTTTGAAATTGTAACCTCATAAAAATAAAACTATATTTAAGGAAATATATTTCCCTACCTATCTTGGAAAGCCGAACTTTTAATTGATCAAACAAATGATGTATACTAGTGGGCTGCGCCCCCTGCTCGCTAACGCTTGCCAACCCCCGAAAATTGCTACGCAGTCTTATATGGTTTGCAAAGCAAACCAAGATCGCTCGCTACTAACTTAGGTACATTGCAAATACACAAAATTCTAAGAATTCAAAACAATCATTCAAATCCATACAACAGCTTTTTTTTACAAAAAAAATTACATCTGTTTAGTAAATACTAAGTCATTAAAATAAATTTGAATTAAAAAAAATGACATGTAATTCGTTAAACCTATTAGAAATGCGCTATAGTATAAAATCTTAAAGCGTAACAGCACGACTGAGACTCATTTTTCAATGAATAACTAATAACAATAAGACAAATAAATTCGTGATATAAATCAAAGATCGTCAAATAAATTCACAATACATAAATTCGTGAAAAAAAGCGCTTTCGACAAAATACTAAAATAGAGATCTATCGACAAAGACTACTCACTTCTGCCTAGCTTAATGTTATTTCAGTTTCCGTTTTTAAAAGAGCTTTATGTTGAGCCAGTTTTTGGCATGTGACATTTTTAGCGGAAATCATTGGTCGATTTTCTAGTGTTGCCATTCGGGGAGTTGTAATGAGGCTTTTTTTTTGTCACCGTGTAAGAGAAATATATATATATAGATGTAAATTGTTCTTGATTAATTATTGAAATTTTTTTGCTCTAATTTTCATTGTTTACATTCGTACAAGTTATTGAGGTCTAAGGAGAATTGAGGCTTGCAGAAAATCTTTTTATAGATCTTATGCGGTAATAATAATAAAAAATATAACAACATAATATTTTTTATTATTTTTATCTATCCCTAACTGTACTAAAAGCCCATTTTCTTGTAACATTTTTCCTATTAATAAAAACTGCAAAATAAAGTAAAATAATGCTTTAACAGTTCAGGTTTAGCCTAAATCTGATTTCAAAGGACTATATATTTACTAGTGATTCACGGTACGCATCATTTACAGTGATGCGTACACTCATCAAATTTCTGTTACATATTGAGCGGTTTTCGGGAAAACTCCGTACTTCAGTCTCGTGTCGCACTAAGGGTACCGTACTGAGGGTACTAAGTCATTAGGAATAGAGGTCGTGGGTTAATAGTTTTGTCTTTATCTTGGCATAAATTGGCGAGAATAAAAAAGTCGGCACCTTCGTTCCTCCATTGCACCCACATAAGCCTACACACATTATCGCGAACTGAAAAAATTTAAATTAATAGTACTTTTTTTTTTTTGGAACTGATAATTCCGATTCTGAAATAAGAATAACCAATTCAAAGTGTGACAAGCCCGCCATAGACTTTACTTGGTCAGATCAAAATGGAGGAGTTTTCTTGGAGTAACAATTTCTTCCCGGTAACCACGACTGGTGCATCAAATTTTTTCCTGCAGTCGATCCGCCTCTCTCAAATATTAGTACGCCATGGCACCCACATCAGAAACGTGCTCTCGCAGCAGGAGGAGTTCTCCTCAAAGTCCACAGTACTACCAATGTTCTGCCACTGGTCACTGGGAACACTTCCTAAACGGTAATTGAGTTTACACCTTTCTCGACAGGGAACTACTGTATTGCTAAATGGAGAACCCTAGCGTACTTGGAGTTCCTTTGTGGCTACGATCCCCTAGATTGCTAGATCAGAGAATACAGAAGTGAGAAAAATATTGCTTGTGTAAAATAAAATTATGCGTGTTAAGTACACACCCGAAAATGCGGCAAAGCGAGGCATCCCAGGCAGGAAGTTACCCCATATGCTTTGCTTCTCATTAACAAAACCAGAGAAAAACGTTCTTTCTCGGAATATGAATAGCTTTTTTTCCCCATGGATTCGGATTTCTGACCCCCAAAATACAGAGAGTAGTAGTAATCTGGGAATAGGAAAATCTGGAAATAGGATCGAAATATTTTTGATCAGGAGATCTGTTCAAAATTTGAATCCCCTAATGTTATTTTTACGCATATTTCACAGTGTCTCGAGAACTTTTTAAGCGAATTTAAGAGAAATTTTGCACACAATTATATAATTTCTTTTTCCAAAGGCAATTGTATTAAAAAAAGTAACGTTTAGTAAATATTTTATTTTATTTTATTTAATTAAATAATTGTAAAAAAATGTTGAAATGCAAGGTACAAAATTTTTTACATCGTTTTAAGAAATGTAATTTTGCATGTCAAAATAAAAAATTTGACCAAAATCGGTTGAATAGTTTCTGATAAATCGAATTTAAAAAGTAAAATTTTTTGATCCCGTCCTTAAGATTAAATCCGAGAAGGTGAAGATCCGATCATTAAATCAAAAGTTATTCCGGGTGGACTGTTTTTTTATTTTATTTTATGCACTGTACCTAGCAGCCTACCTACAACAACACTGAAAGAAAGCATCATTGCTGCTGCTGCGGACATTGTTAGAAACTGGATATTGAGCGTATGGACTAACTAGATCACTATTAGAATGTGCGAATGTAATTATTACATTGTAAATGTAATTGTAGTACATTAAAATTAGTACATTGTAATAGAAATGAGTATATTGATCACTTATAATGTGTACCAGAAGAGTTACTGCATATTTCCGTGTAGTACACCGAAATCTTGCCAATAAACGTTTCTTCAAAATCCAATTGTTTGTTCAAAATTTAAGCTTTTCCTGTATGATATTAATTTTATGCATTAGTAATCTCACGTATTTTTTTATGGGAATTATGCATGCTTTTGTTTTATTTTTTGTAGAATTTAGAAGACTTGGATCTTGAAAGATATCAAAAGATAGGCAGAATATATGGGTATGTATGAATATTTTATTGAAATAAAAAACAAACTAAAATTCTTTATAATCTTTTAAAAATGTAATACTTCAGAATTATATATTGCATCAAAGACCGAAGAGCAAGGATACATTTACTTTTGCGTTCTTGGGAAGATACATGTATTTAAGTAAATGATAAGGCGCTTCTTCCAAAATTCATTAATTTGAAATTATGTCTTTTAATAAACAATCTGCAATGCTTCTAATTGTTGGGAATTCATAACCCCCGATTTTTCTCTTTTTAGGGAATCTTATCATCAAAGTCTTCAGATAGTTTACTTTTAAATCTAAGGTTGCGTCTATTTTCCCTACATATTATATCTTAGGCCTTAAACATTTTATTGTCAGAATAAAGATGAATTATAAAATCCCGATTATGAAAAAATATTTATTAATAGTAAGTATATTATTGCTATTAAACTTTTCCAGGTTTCAATATTAGTTAAAACGATAAACTTTTCACTGCACTCAAACATAAACTCTCTAGCACTTTTTCATCAGTATTTCTTAAATAAATTTTATATTATAAAATTTTTTAAAATTTGAGATTTTTTTTTTTTAAAAAGTATGTTTATTTTTATAATTTTTTATTTTGCAGATACTATGAGTTGACGAAACCATGCATGATAGTAGCTGAACCGGAAGCAATCCGTGATATTTTTGTGAAGGACTTTCAAATATTTCCAAATCGTAGAGTAAGTATCATTTATGCATCGCTATGAAAAAAGAAATGAAACTAAGTCATGATAATTATGTAATTATAATAGTAATAAGAACGTACTTAAAAAAATGAAACAGGACGCAGGAGACAATCCAAATTTCTAAAATAACGGGGTAGTAAATGAATATTAGTAAAATATTTAAATTAGGAATAATAAGTGGAAGAATAAGGAAATGTGATAATGTATGTAACGATAACTGAAATGCAATAATAATAAGTTTTGTAAATAAGGAACTAACATATATAACATAATGAGCAATGCAAAATACCAAGTACAATATTCACAAAGCAAAACGACGCGAATAAAGCACAAATGAAGATACAAAAATGGATCATTCGATTCTATAAAATTGGACTGTTGCCTCAGTGCCTAAACACAAAATGACAGTAGAAAAGTAACGAGACAAATACGTTGCAAAAAAATAGTTTAACTAGCAGGAAAAGAATCTTAAATAAGATTATTTAAAAAAAAGGGGGGGGGGAGAAAGGCGTGAGGGAGATTCGTGCGAACCCCAATGTGCATTGTGTTGAAATTAAATTCGAATAAACTTCTAAATACTTCTTCAAAATTAAATTGTGAGAAATTTTTAAAATGTGGAATGATACTCAGAAATTAAGGTTAGTCCTCGCAGAACAGTGTTGAATGATTTTAGCAGAAGAAAACTCATTTCTATGATAAGAATTCCAATTTTGTAGCATAAATTCCAGCGATGGACAAACGTTTGGAAGTATGTTTCTAGATCTTTAAGTCGGAATTAAATCGTATAGATACTTTTAAAAAAATGATAATATCCTAGCTATTAATATCAACCATAAGGTTTATAGCAATTTAGTTTGCTTACATGGGAACAATCGACTTTCAACTAGTATTTATTCAAAATCTTAGCAATTTAGAGGAGAGATTGGTTTTTCGATAATAAGGTAAAACAATCAGATTTTACAAATCCGGAGAATTGGAAGGATTGCGTGATTTTTTTCTATTGATGGAATCAATAATAATAGAAGTAAAACTCACGATGAATATAGAGAACTTTCGGCTAAAGAAGATCATTGAGCAGATTACTATTAGAGCAAATTTTAGAAACACGTTAAACAGGCATGCATCTTTAGGTTAGAGCAGTGTTTCCCAAAGTTAGGTACGCGTACCCCCAGGGGTACGGAAATAGTTTAGCGGGGGTACGAGTTCTTATGCAAAATATCTTGCAACCAACGAAAATTTCGAAAAATTTTATTTAAAAACAAAGCTAGTCATGAAAATTTACGGTTGCGTATTTTTCTATTGGCTATTTTTTGCAGAGCTAACAGTTAATAATTAGTGATGTCAACAGCCTGTTGGGATTTTCAACTTTTGTGAAATTCCCCAATTTAAAAAAAAATAATGAATGGATAAGATATCCGTTTAATATTAATACAACATCCATGCCAGAAAGATTGTCGTATGCGGAAGAAGAGCAATTATTAGTATTGGCTTCAGACGGATTCTTGAAAAATGAACATGAGGAGGATATTTAAACAGAATTCTGGCTGAAAATACAAAATATGTATCCAGTCTTAACAGAAAAAGTTGTAAAATATATTTTGCCTTTTCCCACTTCATATTTATGTGAAATCACTTTTTCAGCATTCGTGGACATTAAGTAGAAAAAAGGAAATAGATTATAAGACGTGAAATCGCAATCTAAGACTAAATTTGACCACAAGATAACCGAATTATGATGAACTGGTATCACAACAAAAACAATATCATCCTTCTTACTGATGCAAATAAACTTATTAACAAAACTTTGTACAAAAAAAGAAAAATAAATATATTTTTAAAAAAATACATTCATTTTTTCTATTAGTGGTACACAGCGTTACGAAAAATTTAGAAAGGGTACACAAAAGTCTTAAGTTTGGGAAACACCGGGTTAGAGGGATAGGATAAAGGGTTATGACAGAAACTACAAATGGCTTCTCTATTAAGAGTAGTAAGAAATTTATCACCGTTATGAGTTATATAAATAACTTTAATAAAGGTAAACGCTTATGATTCTCTCATTCAGATGTGAATGATTGCAAGAATCTGTATAATTCATAATATCGAGAACTTGATCAATGTCAGCTATGTCTATCGCTGTGTCACAATTGTTAACATATCGGTTATAAAAAGGAAACTAGTAAATTAAAGAATTTGTTTCTGAGTTGTGCATATATTATCGTGAATGACCGAAATCAAGAGAATGTCGACTTTATCACCGGTGAATGTCAACAATCACATAGTCGCCTTGGTGAATGTCCGAAATATTGGTTATATACGATTTGATATTAATTTATTCGTTGAATATATTCATTCTACATTTATATCTATATCTTAATATCTGTTGAGGATAGATTAGGAGAAACATCAGTGTTAGGAGTACTGGGCAAATGTATACAGGGCAGGCAATTATAATAGTTTTAATGTCAGATCTTACTTTATACAGCTCATATTGGTCTTGACAGAGCAACCTTAACTATAACATTTATTAATCTTTAACTATATGTGCATTTATTATTATTTATTTATTCTTGCAAATGTCCTTTTCAAAGGAGCCCTTCGTACTATATGCAAAAGCGTTCATAGATGCAACACATCAATTTAACATTTCAGTTATTCGACATGGGAGATGATGTGCTTAACAAGATGATGACTGCTTTACAAGGCGAAGATTGGAAGAGAGTTCGAGCCATTGTCTCCCCCACATTTTCTACGGGAAAACTTAAGAGGGTAAGCATTCTAAAATAACTCCCTGTGTTCAGAATATTAATTTAAACAATTAATTAATTATTTTAATTAGCACAATGGTGCTATTTTATTTACATAATTGTATACTCCCTTCTTTAGAGGATATAATTAAATAAGTTCTAGACTAACTTTAAGCTAAAAAACTTAAACGGGAATGAATTGATCATGTTCTACGTAAATCTGAAACATTAAAAGTAAAGCAAGTTTTTCATTGGAACCCTCTGGGCAACAGAAAAATAGGAAGACCTATTTGCCTAAGATAGGTACTCTGCCAGACATTCGTCTGGAGCTGTGGCGGTGACTATGGTAACGAGGTATGATTATTTCAAGAAGGGGTGCTGGCTTCCTCTTTAGGACTGGTTTCGGCGAGAGAAGAGACCTCTTTCATCGAAGCTACCCTCCCTAAAGTGCCCTATTCTTGTTTCCATAGCACCAGACTGCCGCTGACTTAGTGGCGGTCAGAGTACCTATCTTAGACAAATAGTAAAAATACTCGGAGCATGACGATTGTAAACGAATTGAAAATAATAGGAAAAACATGGAGAGAGGCAAAATATGTGGCTACAAATAGAGTGAGATGAAAAACTATGATAGAAGCCCTATGCTCCAATTCGGAGTGAAGAGGAATTTGTATGTATGTATGTTAACCTTAACATGTATGTATGTTATCTGAAGGGTAACAGCTATCGAAGAAAAAAAAACATCTGTTAACCTTGTGCTCCCATTGGTATGCATAACCTTGAGCTCCCATTTTTTTTTCTCTGAAGGGTGACAGTTATCGAAGAAGAAGAATATTTGTTAACCTTGCGCTCCTATTGGTATGTATAACCTTGAGCTCCCATTTATTTATCTGAAGGGTGACAGTGATAGAAGAAAAAAAAATTTTAAAAATGGTAACAAAATTGGATTAATGCAACAAACTAGTTTTTGTTACAAATTTCAATTCCATACATCTTACCACTAAATGTACTTCAGTCATTTTTCGTTTGAAATAAGCAGTGATGAATAAAACAAAGCATTGTTATCTGATCTAAAAATAAAATGATTGCCAAATAATATGGATCTTTTCTTTAAAAGCCTCGTTGTCATCTTATAGATCTAAAATGGGTTGATAAAATAAATTTATGCAGAAGTGGTTTGCAAGTTTAGACCTTGGAGGTAATTTATTTTCGTAGCACTAGAGCTGCACAATGGGCTGAGCTAGTGTCGACGGGCTGGGAAACATCCTTGAAGATGATCAGAAGACATGCCATCGCAATTTTGATCCTCTGCAGAAGTTATGGCTCCCCTTCTTTGATAGCCCGACGACCTGTGTGTGAAGTCGAGCACTTTATGGTAGAACAGCTTAACGAGGACGAATACCGCGCACCCTCGTTCCCTAGCAGACTGATCAAAGAAGTGGTCACCCATCCGCGTACTGACCACAGCCTTTAAATCTAGGAAGAGGACGCGATGCGATACATTATTTTATTCAGAATTGCTACACCCTAGAAAGTATCACTAAATTTTCTCAAGGGTACCGAAATGTTTAAATTTAGCTTTTATTTGAGTTTTACAAAAAATTCCCCAAACTTTGTTTTTATTTATTGTTTTACATGGATGAACATTACATTACATTGATGAACATTGATTTATATTGGTGGTACGGCCGTACCGCTCGGACAGGGTGACTTCGCATTCACCAATTTTATGAATTATATTTACTGGTAACTATAATTCATAACATATTATTTATGAATTATATTTACAGTGGTCTGAAAGAAATATTAAAGTGGTTGTAAACTGATCATCAAAACAAGTGGAAATATCTCTAATTATGCAAACGCAAAATTTAAATAAATTTCATTCCATGATCAACCAGAAAAAATGTCAAATTTCAATGTATGACTAAATGATTTGATAGTCCGAAACTTTTCATGATAAATTTTAAAAAATTAAAATTTTGTTTCATTATAGAAATTTTATTTCACATCACTATTTTAAGAAACTACTAGGTCTCTGTAATTATCTACTTAATTTACCTTATTTTATCTTAACCTTATTTTATTTATTTATATATTTTATCTTAACCTTATTTTAGGTTCTCAGTATTTTTCAAGACTGTGCAAAAACGCTGATTCAGAGTTTTTCAAAATCAGCAGAATTAAACGCTCCGATAGATGTTTTAAAGTAAGTGGTAACTATTTAATCATTTGCTGTAACTAGTAGGTTATAGTTACTAAAATGAAATGCATATAAGAGAATTTTCGCAACTCAATGGATCATCCCGCCAGTTTTCAAATAACAGCTCATTAACTATTTTATTCGTCAACACAAGCATATGTTCACTTCAGTTTAGAGTGTAATAGAAAATGCCAAGCAAACATAATTAAAAACTCGTCTTTAAACTTAAAAAAAAATCTTTTATTAAGCAAGAAATTAAATAACTTGAATTAAACAAAGCATATCTTTCTGGAAATTACTACATAACACAGCTCCATACACTCATTTACAAATCTAATCTCGATCTCTCTTATATAGACAAGCATACATCGAATATCCAATTCTAGCTATGCAAAGTGATTCAGAACCGCGGTTCCAATTTTGGAGAGGAAGCAAGGTCCATCTTTCAGATTGAGAATCGCATGGCCAGAAATGTTATCATGCGTATTTAGGGGCACAATCCAAACTGTTCAAGCTCATTAGCTGTTACTTATCTAAGTTATCTTAATTTTATGTTAAAAATTATATCCAAATACATCTAGACCTGAAATAGGATCATACCAGTTTCATCCCAATTTACAAATTTTAAAATCAGATTTGCAAGCTCTGCAAATTAGTTGAAAAAACAATACACCACGATATAACGGCTAAATCAGGGTTTATTGCCTGTCATTTTCCACAATAGAAACAGAAAAATTTTAATGTTTTTGATGAATAAAATAAAGGTTCAAACGTACATGAACAGTTGATTCATAATAGGGAAGAACCCTAGCAGCCACTCTGACAGTTTCGGCAATGGGTTGCTACGCAATTCTCAATCCTTATCATTCACCCTACTCAGTGGTCGGGTAACCCTACATTTTCTTTATAGTTGCAGTTAACTACAACTACAACTACTTTCTTTTAAATGCAGCGACTACAAACTACATTCAAAATGTAGTCACTACTTCGCTACTTTTAGAAGACAAACTTAACTGGAGTGCTTAATTTTCACCAATATACAAAATGATTTTGAATAAAAAATTGGATTGGTTAAATTTGAGGAGATATTATGAAGTTTTAATTCATATTTATATGAAATAGTTTTTTTTATTTTATTCTGAAACACTTTTTACGAAATTTGTTCTTCAAACTTTCAAACTCTATGTTTCTCTAGACAGTGATTTAAGAATTGCTAGGAAACTATAAAATATTTGTGGTTTAAGAGATCAATGCTTTTTTATATCCTCCAAGAAATAAAGTACCGTTTGAAAAGCAAAAGACGGACCATCCTGAATAACTTTTGATTGAATAATCGGATCTTCACGTTCTAGGACTCAATCATAATGGTTTGAGGGGGTGACCGCAAATATGCTAATTAATGAAGAGGATATTTTACGCAACGAAATTAGACACAAAAGCGTACTTTATAGTTCCTGTGAAATCGAATTAAGAGAGTCAGATATTCAAAATTCGATTTCTCAGGATTCCTGAGAAAGGAACATCTCGACCGATTTCGCGCCGATTTTTTCGAGCATCAGATGTAGATCGGCGACAGAGGCATTCTCTTTGCGTACGTTGACAAGCCCGCGGAAGATTTGCACCAATCAGATTCGACATTTTCTTTTGTGTTTAAACTTTGTTTCTTTATTTAACTATCGTTAAGAGTAGTTGCCAGGAATCGCTACAAACTACCGTTTTTTTGCATCACACTACTCACTGCATTACTTCTTTTAAAAAGTAGCGCGCTATACTACAGGCAACGGTAAAACCGATCACTGACCTCTCCAAGTTTGCACTGAATCACTCTGTACGTGCATGAAAGGTAGTACGGTGAGACCATCTTGTGCACACACTTATAAGCAAATAGTTTTCTAAAGTTATTCTATATGTTTAGAGTGACAAACCACCATTTTCTTTCAGATTTTATGGTGCTTTTACGATGGATATTATAGCTAGTTCAGCTTTTTCAACCAAGATTGATGCCAACAACGATCCCGATAACGTATTCATACAAAGAGCAAAACCAATATTTAATCAGGATTTCGGCATTCACATGCTACTTTTCTGTAAGCAATGTTCTTTTTTTATTATTTTACCACGTTTATATAAACTTGCCTTCGTGTATGTCTGTCCGGGTGGAATTTTGCAATCGATTTTAAACTAACTTCCCGACTAGCTACAGACTTCAAATTTGGCACATAGTTCAGAATTGGATGACAATGCATGAAAATGAAGAGAAAAAAGACATACAAAGTAAAATAAAATTGAAATTTTAAAAAAAAATTATTTTCGAGATTGTCTTTTGTTGTCGATTCCATTATTTCAAATTAGTATTACATGTCAGGTGAAAATATTTTTATTGTCGGAGTATTTTTATTGGCTGAAAAATCACGTGGTAGGATCCAGTTTTTCCACATTCATTTCCAGATTGTTTTGGTTGTCATCAGCATAAAACTAATGAAAGTCGTAGAGGTTTTGTTTTTCTATAAAGATTTTTGTATCCCTAATTTAAAATGAAAGTTCTATTATTTCAGTAGTGGTCTTGTAGCAGTCTTGACTACTCTTGACGAAGAAAAATAATCTAAATAAAAATATATATTTTTAAAAACCACGTTTTTTGTAGTGAATAATAATAATTGAAAAGTAATAATTTTTAAAAAATATAAAGTAAAAATTAAGAAAATTATATTTTAAAATAAAAAAATTCTAAGTAAAAAATAATATTTTTAAAAACCACGTTTTTGCAGTGGAGAATAATAATTAAGAAAATTGAAAAACGAAAAACGTGGGGCGCATGAAATACATAACAGTACATATACACATACATATACACATTTTCTTACTCATACACATGCACAGCCACATATACATCCACGTACATATGCATATACACAAACATATTCCACATCCACGTTCAGATACAATTACAAATATACATACACATATTCTCAAAAGCACACATACACACACTAATATAACATTACTGTTATGTATTTCATGCGCCCCACGCTTTTCGTTTTTCATTTTTCTAAATTATTATTCTCCACTGCAAAAACGTGGTTTTTAAAAATATTATTTTTTATTTTGAATTTTTAATTTTTTTTCCTTTTTTTTGCCATTTTTATTTCATTGGCATTTTATTTGAAATAATTTCATAAATTTAAAGATTAAATAAATTATGGATTATATATTAGATCTGAATATAATGAGAGGTTTCAAATATTATTACTAGTAATAATATGTACTAAGAGGCGGAAACCCTTTAACCATAGGGTTAAAGAGTTTCCTACGGAGAACTAGGGTTCATCATGAAGTTCACCGCTGTATTAGGGTAGCCCCTTTCGTGAAAAATTTAAAGACTAATAGAAGAAGTCGAGGAAACAAAATGTTTTAAAACAATTGCTATCGATTAAAAATATTTGTAAATTCAAAGTTTATGTTAAATGTGACCTACTGAATGCTCAAAATTGACGTTAAATTGAAGCCCATAAAACTTACGATAACCACATGAAACAATTAGCAACACTTTTTAAATTTTTCTAAACTATAGCCATCCAGTATACGGCATAAAATTAAATCCGTTTTATTTGGTCTTTAACTGTAACTTTATCAAAGTCTTTTTCTCATTGCAACGGGATTTTTAAATTTCATGCAGCAAACTGAAAACTCCCTATGAGAATTTATTTAATATAAAACACTTGCAAAATTGATTCTTTCTGTTGATAACTTTTAACTTTGGAAAAGATATCACAATAATGGAAGTCTTTTATTTATTATTTATAGTTATGTTTCCAAAACTCATGAAAAAACTTGGTTCCAGTGTCTTTCCAAGAGACTCTATGCAATTCTTCAAAAAAATAACTCTAGAAATTGTGAAGCAAAGGAAACAGACAGGACAGGTTAACTCACTTTTTCTATTTCCTTATGTTAGGTGTTTATACAAATTTTAATTATTTTGAATTTCGAAATGCGCAAAATAAAAACGTTTAGCTCCGAATATTTTTGTGTGGATTTTTACGCAAAACAAAGAATACAGCATACCGAATAACTTATTTCTACCTTATAATCAGATTTTTTAGTGAAACAAAGAATACGGCTCATCAAATAACTCTGTTCTAAATGATCGGGATTTCACTCAAAGCAAACAATACAGCAATTCAAATAACTTTTAATCTTGACATTCAAAAAATGCATTTTGAGCTATTTCCAAAATATACACAAACATACGCGATTCAATATTGTTAAATTTGGAGGTTGGTTGAACAATGCCAATTTGATTTGGTCAAAGGACTAACCTTGTCCAACAACTGATGGGGATTGAAGCACTCTGCATTGTTTACATGCACGGTAAATGTTCGGCTCAGAACTTTTTGAGGATAACGTATCCTGGTACGAGAAACTCCTTGATGCCAAAAGAGTTGTGTTGGAGAGATTAATTAATCGATCCAATATATTTAGGGATGTTGCTGTTGTAGTTTATTTGAGTCGCACCAGAGCTGCTCAATGGGCTATTGTCGACGGTCTGGGAAACATCCCCGAGGATGATCCGACGACATGCCATCACAATTTTGATCCTCTGCAGAGGGGATGGCACCCCCGCTTCGGTAGCCCGACGACTTGCACGCGAAGTCGTGCACTTTACGGTAGAACAGTTTAACGAGGACCCATACCGCACACCCTCGGCTCCCACGCAGACTGATCCAAGTAGTCACCCACCCTTACACTGACCGCATCCAGTGATGCTTAACTTCGGTGATCTGCTGGGAAGAAACGTGTCTTAAAGATCAGTCCACTGCGGAACACACTTAGTGATATTATATATACGGATTGGCCATTTTGAAGGTGTCCAGAAGATGTCCAACACTGAAGGAAAACGATCGATTGGAAGGCTCCTATCTGCCTCGGAACAACTAATGTTGCGACCTGACTTAGATCGACAGACAAGTTTGTTTTTAGGGAAAATACTTATTGGTCACTGACTTTATTAACATATTTGCACAAAGATTTATTGGAGGGTCAAAACTCTACATTATTGCGAGCATTATAGGCCACCAGTCATCACCCATTATGTTGTCTAATCAGGGGTGCCACTCTAAAAAAATTTCAAGACTGAACTCATTTTTTGACCAAATAATACTGTCTAGCGTTGTTTACCAAACGTTTAGAAATTTATAGCACACTGACACCAAAATTTACCTTTCCTTGATATTAGCCTACATATTAAATCAATCATTTGATTATTTTTTCTAATTTTTTATTTTATGTTTTTTTATCAAACAAAACATAAATAGCAGCCAACCTTGAAAATTTTTAACAACTATTTACTGAACAATCTGAAACCATTCGTATCCCTGTTTTTCACTTCACCATTACTTATTTTTTGCTCTAGCACTATAATTTCTTTCTTTCTTAAAAAAATAATCTTGATTTAACTTTGACCAGCATGACGATGGGTTAGGGTGGAGGAAGCAAACTAGAGCAGACTTAGATTCATTAATAGTACAAAATTTAATTATACAAGTAGATAAAATTCAGTCAATCCCATTTGTCAAGACTTTAAAGAATGAGATTTAGTGAAGCTGACAAAAAGAAGATAAATTAAAGTCCTGACATACAATATATTTTTATTTCGACAAAAAAAATTTAAAAAATTTCTAATGAAAAAGAAAAGAAACATTTATTTAATTGATAGAATTTATTAGTCTATTGATTTTTCTCAAGACTGATTTCAGTCCCAAGGACTGAAGAGTGGCACCCATGTCTAATTGGTCACATTTAATTGTGATAATTTGACCTCGGAATTTTGTCTCACGTCTCTGGTATTTTAGTATCCATGTGCTTGAACACAATTTTTTTGCTACATTGACTTTGATTGTTTTCTAAATTAAAAATTTTAAAGCTAAGAGAATTTTTATTTTTTTTCATTTATTTTTTTTATTATTTTTTTTTATTGTAATGTAATTCTAAGCTATATTTAATAATGTAATATCTAATGTCTAGGCTACAACTTACTTAAATCAGTGTCTAGACTTATTAACCGTTTTAGAATTATTATTGTTTGGCACAATTATCTTAATATACTTCTATAAATTGCAGTTAAAAAAATTTGTTAAATGATTTAGAACTTATCGATCAGCACATGCATTCATGTACAGAGTGAGGAAAGCGAAAATTATGCTTGATAAATATTAAATTACAGTTGTAAATTCACCAAATTTGTTATGATAATATACTTTTAATTTAAAACTTTATTTTAAAAAATTAGTGCTTAATTGATTAGAAGAATTATTTATGTTCACAAATAGATCTTAATAGAATCACAAGGGAAATGGAAGGGGATCACGTGGAAGGGGGGGTACAAGCGTAAGCGAATATTCACATATTTTAACATATGCTTTTAGCCTCCTTTTATATTTATAAAAAAATAAATTTCTTTAAATACAAATACTAAAATTATTTCCATTAAAGTTTAATTTTGTGTGTTATTTTAAATTCTGCAGATAAAAGGTTTATTATACTTTATTTAGCCTTTTAGAGACCATGAAATAAAACAAATATGTTTTCCAGAAAAGAAATGACTTTCTGCAACTATTGATGGATTCCGCCGATGAGGTATCTAAAGAAGAAGACGTTGAGAAGGCATCAGATGACATAACTCACAATTACGGAGACGAATCAGAGAATCGTTCATTTTTCAAAAATATTTCAACAAAAAGTGAGTTCGTGAATATTCTATATTCTCATATTTTCATGTAATAAAACCCAAACATATATTCTTAGATTATTAATAAATATATTTCCCTGTGTTTCATAAAAAGATAATTGTTTTCTTACTGATTTGTTCAGTGAGCAAAAAAATAAAGAAGACCATGCTGAATAACTTTTGATCTAATGATCGATCTTCACGGTCTAAGGTTCGATTTTAATGGTGATCTCAAATATGCTAATTAATTAGTGCAGATGATATTTAAAGTTACAAAAACAGACACAAAAACGTACTTTCTCAGATTCGGATTTCTGAGCCCCCCAATAAATAGGGAGTAACCGAGATCTGCCGAATAGGGTCCCAATAATTAGTTCAAGAGAACAGTCCAACGTTTGGACCCTTTATAGTTAATTTTATTTTTTGCACATTTCACCTTATCTCGAAATTTTAAAAAACGAACTGAAAATTTTTTACGCTGATTCTAAAATTTGTTTACAAAAAGATAATTCCATGCAAAAAATAACATTTAGTGGAACATTTTTTTTATATCTTATTATTTTATTTATAATAGTCTAAAATATTTTGAATGGTGTAGTATACAAATTTTTTCACCATTTTAAAGAATGCAATTATTAATGGCAAAATATATAATTGAGCGAAATCGGTCGAATAGTTCTTGAGAAATCGAATTTTAAAAATGCGATATTTTCCAAATTCAATCTCATTAGAACTATTTGATCAATTTCGCTTACATTTCTTTGTTTTGCTATTTAAAATTGCATTCTTTAAAATCAAATAAAAAAGTAAATACCTTAGATTTCAAAATATTTTCGACTGATATTATTATTAATTAATAAAATAAAAAAATAATAAATACTTAGTAAAAGTTTTATTTTGCACTATCGTTGCATAAACAAATTTTACAATTGGTGATAAGTGTTTCAGTTTCGAAATTGTTTTTCAAATTTTGTTTCTCTCAAGATGTGGTGAAATACGCAAAAAGTAAAACTAACGATAAGTGTTCCAAAAGTTGGACCGCTCACCTGACTGAGCTATTGGAACCATATATTCCAAATTGCCGTTACAACCTAAATTTTGAGTAAGAAATCCCGATCCGTCGAAAAAAAGTTATGTTTATTTAGTTGAAGTACGTTTTTGCGTCTAACTTCGGAACTTAATATCACAAACTATTTGAGGTCACCTCCTCGAACTATTAAGATTGAGTCCTAAAATGTGAAGATCCGATCATCCGATCAAAAGTTATTCAAGGTCACCAGTTTTTTTTTTTTTTTGCCCACTGAGCATTCCAACTGAACCAAAAAAAAAAAAAAAATTCACGATATGGTCAAATAAGACACAGATATCTTTCGCTGTAATCAGTATTACGTATTTACCAGTAGATTATTTATTTATATGATTAATTAGCGACCTTTACTAGTTGGCATAATATTTCTTTATTATTCCTGACTAATACTGTTACCTCATATTCCTATCTTATCTCCGTTGCTATTTCATTTTTAATCTCGATTCTCCTTCAAAATTAAAGCTGAATTGTTCCTTTATTATACAAGCATATTATAAATAAATCGACTGATGCTTCTTGATAATGCAACCTTTTAGGATAAAAGTATTATTTTATGATAAAGATATATTTATTATTTAAATAAAAAAAATGCTAGTCTTAAACTAAGAATGAAAACGTTGTGTTATCAGTTTTCAATGCGAGGTACGTTTTTTGGCAAAGCGGCTTTAATTTTTAAAGTAATTTGTATTAATTATTTTTAACAAATATAACTGTTGTTTCTATATAGGCCTAAATTTTATATAAAATTTTATATGTAGTTTTCAAGCAAAATGTGTTTAAATAGAAAAGAGTCTAAGAAACAATCTCTTTAGGTGTTTTGTTAAAATTGACAATATTTGTGGTAATAAAAATAATATTTTTTTTGTTTAGCTTTATCGATGGATGAGCTTGTAGCTCAGTGTGGCTTATTCTTTATTGCTGGTTACCACACTACTGCTGTGTCACTTGCATTCACGACTTATCATTTAGCATTAGATCAAAATACACAAGATAAGGTTTTTAGTGAAATCGAAGAAGTGCTGAGTGCAACTGATGTAAGTATTTATACACAAAATACTAGTCTAAAGAAAATTATCTTTTTTTTTAACTTTGAAGCACACACTCTCAGAAATAAAACTCACACTTACGATGTTTCATTAATCCTTGAGCTGACTTTTATTAATAGGGTACTTGCACTTCAAGAAGAAGATCGCAGATGCCCACACGTGTGAAGGCAGGTACAGCTAATCTTTTATAAGCAAAATGACGTGATAAAGTTGAGCAAATTTTCTCCACTTATGTTAGTTAGTTAATTCTTTCTAGTCTACATCTTTTACTTAACTTAGATTTATTACTTGTTTACGTACTTTATTGTAACCGTGATACATTTTTGTTTTGTGTACCTGGCAACTTCGATGCATAATTTGTTTGTATTAGGATGTCCTACGTGGTTTCATGCCTGTCTTTGTGTCAAGTAAAATATATAGTGAAAGAATCGAAATCCTTGTAAAAGAATCTTTGTGTACGAATATAGAATGTGCCAATTAAGAGAATTGATACTTGACTGACTTGGCTTACTCGAAATAGAATGGAAAGAACAGTTACTAACGTAAAAGAATTCCACGTTTCAATAACCAATCAAGATCGAGATACCTACACTACGTCACTTGCAGGTATCCTATTGTGAGAAGTATTCCGTCACGAAATCATGTGATTTGTGACATAACACGAACTTTCAAGTTTATGACGAGAATGTTTCCTCAACTCGGAACCCCTTCGCAATGCATTGCGGAAGATTGTTATCTAGAATGAAGACTAGACAATCAAAATAAAGTGACGAGACAAGCCTCTAGGGTGGTCTAGGAATTCACCTCGTACGACCAGGAAGAACCCGGATTCGAATCCCGCTTCGGGCATGTGTGTAATTTATCTCTTAGTTCTATCTGTCCTTCTTGTGCTGTTTGACCAACATTAATCGGCCTACATAATGCCCATGATAAAATTATTATTTGGAGAGTTGAATGCATTGAGCGCTACGAGGAGTTTTTTTATGAAGAAAAAAAAAATAAATGACGAAATTCGTTTCCTCAAAAAAGTGACGATATTTATTTAGTCACTTTGACGAAATCTTTCTCGGATCATATACCAGGGAACGGTTTTGTTTAAAATATAGAAAGTTTCGTGAAATTTGAGCAACAATATTTTACAGTTTAAGGATGCCGATTTTCTAAAATTAGGTACTGCCGGTTCATACTTTAATAACACATGTAAAAAAAAAAAAGCAAGGTTTTTTTCTCATTTATAAATAAATGTTTTGTGCGTTATTAGTTCAGCTCTGAGCGTGCTCTAGTCATATAACTTCTTTATCGAAATTCAATAAAATCAGTAATATTTTACTGAATGGCTGGATAGAATTGGCCTACCGCTTGGACAGTGCAAAAATCGGTTAAGCGATTCGAAGCTTTGAATGAAGAGATATTTTAGGATAAATTAAAATGTAAGTGCGAGTATAATATCTATATATATATTTCTCTTACACGGCGACAAAAAAAAGCCAATTATACAACTCCCCGAATGGCAACGCTAGAAAATCGACCAATGATTGCCGCTAAAAATGTCACATGCCAAATCTAGCTGAGGTGTGAGCCACCTATAGCGCTTTTAAAGAAAAAAAATTTAATAGCAGCTGCAGCAATCTCATATTATTAAGCTAGACAGAAGTGAGTAGTCTTTGTCGATTGATCTCTACTTTAGTATTTTGTCGAAAGCGCTTTTTTTTCACGAATTTATATATTACGAATTTATTTGACGATTTTTGATTTATATCACGAATTTATTTGTTTTATTACTGTTATTAGTTACTCAGTGAAAAATTAATCTCAGTCGTGCTGTTACGACTTAAGATTTTATATTATAGCGCATTTCTAATAGGTTTAACGAATTACATGTCATTTACTTGAATACAAATTTATTTTAATGACTTAGTATTTACTAAAAAGATGTAATTTTTTTAAAAAAAAAAGTTGTTATAGGGATTTAAATGATTGTTTTGAATTCTTAGAATTTTGTGCATTTGCAATGTATCTAAGTTAGTAGCGAGAGAAGCGAGCTTGGTTTGCGAAGCAAACCATTTGAGATTGCTTAGCAATTTTCGGGGTTGGCGAGCGTTAGCGAGCAGGGGGCGCAGCCCACTAGTAGCTTTTATTTATTAAGACTGTTTTTCGAAGGCTCCGTCGTCACATGAAATGATGCTTTTTTTGAGAATAATATGCTATTTTTATAACTGTTGTGAATATGCAACTGTTAGGTCAAGTTTAGCCTATCTAAAGCCGCCGGAGCTGTCAACGCTTATTTTGATAAGGGCGCAAAATGTCAATTTGGGGAAAAGCCACAGTTTTGTGAAAATAAAAAGCGTTTTTGGTCTAATTTTTTTTAATATTTTAAAAACTTACTCCAATGCTGCATTATCTGGGCTCTTAAAAATTTTCAAAAAATTAGAATAAGGCAGTGAGTTTAATAAGTTTCATCTAGGTGGAAAAATGTCGTCAAATTGGTGAACTTTAAAAAAGTTTAATAACTTTTCAATTAAGTTATTTGTCAGTTCTAAAGCTCAGGTACAACAAGATGATACATAAATATAGTCTAAATTCATCGTATTGCTTCAAGTGTAAAGCATCTAAGCTATGGCGGCCAGAGTTTTTGTGAGTATATTTTCCTTGAAGAAAACATCAAAATAAAATGTCTTAATTCTTTTTCAGGGTGAAATATCGTATGAATCGATTCAAAAGATGAAGTATTTGGACAACGTCATTTCTGAATCCCTTCGATTACACCCTCCCTTCATCAGGTAAGAACTGATTAAATAATATAAGAACCTCTATTTACTGACACTCAGGGGTATGTCGGAAAATCTAATAATCAAGGGACTATTTCAAATCGAGGTTTTAGTGCATAAATTATGAATGAAATTACTCATATAAATAGTAGTTATAATAAAATTTAAAATACTAATATTTTATTTTTATATAGTTGTAGTTCATTTACGTCGCAGTAGAGCTGCACAATGGGCTATTGGCGACGGTCTGCAAAGCCCCCCCCCCGCTTCTGTAGCCCGATGATCTGCACGCGAAGCCGAGCACTTTACAGTAGAACAGCTTACCGAGGACAAATAACTCACACCCTCGGCCCCTTCGTAGACTAATCTTAGTGGTCACCCACCGGCATAGTGTTGCTTGACTGCAGCCAGTGATGACTGACTTCGGCGACTGGGAACCGTGTTTTAACGATCAGTCCACAGCGGGACTTCTTTTTTTATAATTTCTATCATAATTAACGATGTTATTTAAGAAAAAAATATCATTGCAATTTTTTTTCTATTTCGCTATCTTTTTTGCACCAGAAGAATTTCGAATTTGTCACCACAACAGTAGTTGAGAAAAATCATTTATAAGAACAATAAAACATGAGGGGGGAATGCTTGCAACGTGCATCGAAACGATCCTCAGATAACCAAAGTGTTGTAGTATCGAGTGTCGGTAAAGGAAATTTTACTATAAATTTAAAATATACTTGTCAGAAATGAAGTAAGATAAAGCAGGGAGTTTCGCAATCACCTCCTTTAATACTTACTTTTTAGAATTCATGCAAAAAATCAATGAAAAATCTGATTTTGGGGGGATATAAGTTTGTAATTTTACTTACTAAGTTATGACCCCTATATGGTCATTTAAATCAAAGAAATGACAATAACGCTATTGAAATACATCGAATCACTTCTGAGAAAAGCTGTATGAAAAACATCAAAGCTAATTTGATTGCCTGAATTCTACTTTATTTACGTCGCCCTGGACCTGTGCAATGGGTTATATGCGACGGTCTGGGAAACACCCCTAATGATGATCCGAAGACATGCCTTCACAGTCTGTGAGGTAACTTCCTCACGATTTAGACAGATCTGAAGAGAAATGAAATTTTCTCCAGATCCCTGTACCTACGGTACTGCTCAGCGATCGACCACAAGACTTTCACTTCTATAGAATTTATGAGAACGTATTAGTCCTTCTCATAGTAGAACGTGAATTGACATCTGTGTGGCTGAAATCGTATTCTTGGCCATAGATGGCGCCACTGACAAAACAAGAAATGTACCTTTGAATTTGAATAAACTTTAACTTCCTTTTAAACTTCATAATCTGCAGCAAATGACAAAATTTGAGCAAAATCGAATAGTTCCTGAGTAATGAAATACCAAAAAGTTATACTTTAAAATTTAAAGAATTTTTTAACCAATTCTGTTCAAATTATGATTTTTTCTTTCAGTTGAAATTAAAGAGTTCAAAAGAGGAAAATAAAAGAGTTTTTAATATAGAATTAAATGTGGCTAAACAACTTTTACAGTTCTATTCACATAATTTATACAATAGTTCCAGAGCTATGACGAAATGCACAAAAAGTTAATGAACAATAAGATACCCTTACCCACGACCACTCCTGCTAAAACTATTGGGGGAATATCCTCTATTTTGTGTTAAAAATTGAAATCCGTTGAAAAAAAGAGAGAGAGAGAGAGAGAGAGAAATTTATTCAGAGAAAGTATAGTTTGTCTATGTTAAGAACTCCCCCCGCCACAAAGTCTGAGGCCGTCTGCTGCTATGGAAACAAGAATAGCGCATTTCAGGGAGGGTAGCTTCTTTTTACTCTAGGACAGTGTTTCCCAAAGTGTGGTACGCGTAACCCAGGGGTACAGGAACCGTTTAGCGGGGGTACGCGTTCTTATGCAAAATATCTTGCAACAAACGAAAATTTCAAAAATTTTGAAAAATGAACAATTACGTATTTTTCTATGGTTTTTTTTTGCAGAACTAACAGTTAATAATTAGCTGTGTTAACAGCCAGTTGTGATTTTTAACTAAAACTACATTCATTTTTTGATTAGTGGTACACAACGTTACGAAAAATTTAGAAAGGGTACATAAAAGTCATAACTTTGGGAAACACTGCTCTAGGACAACACGAAGAAAATATTTCCTTTCTCTCGCCCACCTGATACAAAACCCTGTTCTAAACAGTGACCCCACACCCCTACTTGAAATAGCTATACCTCGTTACCATAGTCACAGCCACGGGTCCAGACGAATGTCTAGGGGAGTTCTTACTGCAGACAAACAATACGTTTTTGCGATTCATTTCGTAACTTAAAATATCATTTGGACAAGAATGATTACATATTTTAAGTTAGTCCCTAGAACCATTAAAATTGGATATTGTTGCTTCCCCATCCGATCACTAGATCACAAAATTTTTAAAGTGTTCTGTTTTCTTTATTTTGCCCACTGAACTGGAAATTTTATTATGTGGTTGCTTACAACAGTATAGATAGAACAGCTGAAGCTGATTTAACCTTAACAGACACTGGAAGTTTTATTATGTGCTTTTTTTTTGCAACAGGTTAGATAGAACAGCCGAAGCTGATTTTACCCTAACAGACACAGGAATTATTATTCCCAAAGGAACGTTAGTCAGTGTACCGATCTACGCAATACACAGGGATCCAAAACTTTTTCCTGATCCGGAAAGCTTCAATCCAGATAGGTAACAATTATATATTTAAAATTTTATACAGTTTTTTTTTTAATTATATTTGCTGCGATTTCAATAGAAGTTTGAGTTGTTTTCAACTTTAATTAAATACAGATAATAATTACTTAATAAACTAATCGTGATTAGAAGTAGCCATGATCTTATTACACGTGATAATGATTGATTGGTATTGCAACAGTGTGGATTACCAATATTTATAACTGGTAATCATTATTAGAATTGAGTAATTAGCATTATGATTAATCATGACTACCTGTACTCGTTTATTGTTGTGATAAATATTTTATTTTATTTCATAGCCTTCGTTGAACAGTCGACCCAATTTTTGGGTTTACGACTACCAATGTTCAACTCCGCAGCCTTGAAATTTTGAACCCAATTCAGAAAACAGGGGAACTCCTAAATCAAGTATTGGGAGAAATTTGCCTTCGTGGACGACATTTTGGTGGAACTAATCCGCGTTTGCGTTACCCGGAGAGGGAGACCACGAGGACCATCCACGGTTAGCTGGATGGCAAAGGGACTCTCACCCATGATCCATCTACCACTGAGGATTTTTCACGTCAGCACTGTGGTCGGTGGAAGCCGGGTGCGGATTCGTATCGATCGTCCATCGCCGGGATTCGAACCCGGTTCACCTCATCCCCTGAGCCATCACGACTCGTGATAGATATTAGTAATTATGATAGCAGATATAATCAAAATTTATCTGGGCCCCTGAGGCTATCTCCGGCCGTTTTCCCATCCATCTTTAAGTTTTAACTTTGAGGTGCTGTTTTCTTGTAACTGGAGTGAAAAGAAAATTAAATATTTTGTATTCTAGACAGAGATGCATCGCAGCAAAAATAAGCAGCCATTGACCTGAGGTTGTTGTCTTCTTTCAGGTTGACCAATGTAAACATTTCTTTAAATCCTGCAATATCACTATTTTTTGGCTTTTTCAAGAAGTTTGCAATTAAGCTTCCTAATATGATGGTATAATTTGTGTTCAAATCACGATTGCAATTTTCTGATCTTTTAATAGTTAATTTTACTGCCTGTAACGCAATACAGATTTGTTATTAAATAAAATTTATTAATTTTTAATGAGTTTAAGAAACTAAAAAGGTAATTAAAAAAATTTCCTAATTCAATAAACAATAAACGTTTAAATAATTTGTAATTTTTAAGCCAGATAAGTTACACAAAGAAAATAACCATTTATGTAGTTAATAGATTTTTGTATTATTTTCCAATGTTTAATTCAACTCATTTGATTTTTAGATTCAGTTCAGAAGAAAGAGATAAAATAGTTCCTTATTCTTATTTACCTTTTGGTGCTGGACCCAGGAACTGTGTTGGAATGCGTTTTGCGCTGTTGGAAATGAAAATCTGTTTAGCTTACGTCATCAGTATTTTTCACGTCGAAACATGTCCCGAAACAAAGGTAATCCGCATTTTTTTTTTAAATAAATTTGAGATCATTTCAAATAGTACTTTAGCATATCCGGGGTAGAGTTAACTTGTTTTGACTGACAGAAAAAAAAGAAGATTGGAATGTATGAGCAATATTTACGAAAGGCAGATTTATTTTATTAATTAAAAATAGTTATCTAAAATAATAAAATTCTTGTTTAATAATAAAATTTACTTATAATAATCAAAAGAAGAGTTTGTCTGCGTGAGTTTTTCTTATAACACCAGAACCGTTTGTGCTGGTGTTCCGAAATTTAGACAATGGGGTACCTGCAAGTGAGATAGTGTAGGTGTCTCCTGATTGGCTGTTGAAACGTGGCATTTGTTTACATTAGCAACTGTTCTCTCCCTTGACTATTTGATTTATTGAATAAATACATAAACTAAATCAAATACCTACAAAAATTCCTGATTAAATCTTTAAATATTAGTCACAATAACACTGGATACAACATTAAAAATTTCATTATAAAAAATACACATTATTGCCATGAATTTTCAGAGATTCTTTTTTCTCCTTATCATGGAAAACAACATGGATGCACACTTATCTCTGGTTACGCCTAAGGTTTCTAACTCGGGTAATTTAGTCTCAAATAACCATAGAGACCTCTTCTATTGCAATCAATATCTTTTTGAAGGACAAGCGAAAGTAGATCTCTACCAGAAACTTGAATCATTAGTCTTCCAAATTTACTTTAAAGTTGGCTTATAGCTTTTATCTCCAATTAGAGGAAAACTTTTAATCAACTCTGAAGCAATACTTCCTTTCACCGTGGCTTGTGATAGATACGAAAATTCATCATGATTTATCTGAATTGCGATCTTTATCTATTTTTTTGAAATTGTCCCCAGTTTCTGATATCTCTATTAAAAACTGGACTGATTTTAGGATAAGATATTACTTGACAAAGCATTCTCATCAAATACAGAATATTCTTCCTCAGAACTAGCAAATTTTTTAAGTTTCTGTTCTAAAAGATGCCGACGATCACTATGCTTCCGATCAATGTTGCTTCACTAGCATTAAGATTGTCTCTGATTTTCATCGCAGTGTCTATCAATAAATTCGCTTTTTGTTCTATGAGTTTAAGTTTAATTAATTTGTCATCCACTGGATGATTTTGTGGTATATGGGTTCAAAGGGTGCGTAGCCAAATTATTCAACAAAAAATAAGCACTTTTCAAGCACTCAAAATATTTTTAAGCACTTGAAAAAAATATCGTAATTAGGCAGGGTAGGAAAGTTTTTGAGAATGAACGGTTTTATCTTGTTTTAACCGTCATGTCAGAAAAAAAAAACTTTTTTAGCATCGTTTTTGACAATTTTCAAAAATCACGAATTTTGAATCGTGTAAATAAAACGAATGTAGTTTTCATACGCTGCGGACTTGCAATACGCCGAAATAGATTGGGGTTGAATTAATTGTGAAAACGCCGAATAGAACAATGTGAACTGTGTCTTTTTGCATAATTCGAAGCGAAAATCAACATAGTAAAGGATATATCTCATTTTGAAAAAAAAAGGGAAAATTAAGCACTTTTTAAAAACACCAAATGGAAAAAGCAGCTTTAATGGCTTTTAAAAAACGAAAATAAGCACCTTTAAGCACTTTTTAAAAATGCTACGCACCCTGGTTCATAATTATCAAATTATCCTTATTTCATTGTATAGAAAACATGGGGAGTCAAGGTAGGTACTTAATTTACTTCGCAGTTGATCTGTGCTGATATTGGAGACCGACAGTGCGGGAAACATCCCCAAGGATGATCCGAAAGCATGCCATCGCTAATTTTGATCTGCAGAGGGGATGGCTGCCCTGCTTTGGTGTCCAAGTTTAAAGGGGACCGATACCGCACATCCTCGTTCCCTGCGCAGGCTGATCAAAGTGGTTACCCACCAGCAGCCAGTGATGCTTGACTTCAGTGTTCTACTTGGAACTGTGTCTTTATGATCAGTCCACTGCGGGACAGGGAGTCAAGGAACAATCTAGGCGCCTTAACATATTTGTAATTGATGTACCTTTTCTTATTCTAAGCTTCATGTGTGTGTGCTGCAGACTTGAAAAGCATAATTGAATCATCATTATTAGTTTGTGATTGTTTTGATATAGCTACAAGTACTTGCAATATTTTCAGGTTCCTTTGGAGTACAACCATGGGCAAGGTTTTCTGCGACCCAAAGACATTACTCTTCATTTGAAAAGGAGAGAAAACTGTCCTCTGAAACAACTCTAGTAAATGTGGTGCAATAAGTGATAGTTTTGTGGTATTTTCCCTCAAAATTAAGCATGTTTTATTTTATGAAAAATAAGACTCAATTATGTATGTACATAAAGAACTTGTAATCCAAATTTAACTTCATTTTTCACGTTAACTAGTTTTTAATTTATTTCAAACGTAATTTTGCTTAAATAAACAATATTTCAGGAGAATTTCTAATTGAAATTATTTCATTCATTTAACTTTTAATAATGAAAAAAGGTGGTTTCACATTAATATTTAAACTAACTTATTTTAAAAAATTGTAACATTTTATTAAAGCTGACATAATTGCTAAAGTTGCAAACAGCATAAGCGACTTTTAAATTGATTCTATTTAATTGGTTCAATTAAAAAAAACTATTTCTATGGCTTTCTATGGAAAAACAAATCTAAGATATAATATAACTACTAAATTTTTAAACACATATGTTCTAAATAACCAATATGAAAAAAAGAAGGAAAAAAAAAACACACACACACACACAAAAAAAAAGGAAGATAACAGAACTTTTTTTTAAAATTTATTAAATATTCTATACACAAGGAACTGCACTTTAGGACAGGCATTCCCATTAACATATTAAAACAGACTTTCGCAACAATTAATTCATTCGATTTTAGGACGGGTGCAATGCATTGAGATAACGTCAAAAACAAAGTTTCATTTTTAAAATCTATAATTTTCTTTATTGAAAGATCTTAGCGTTAAAATTTTTCACTCTTATGTCATTAGATTCAAAAATATAATTGGTTCCATATATCACAAAGTTCATTCTAATTTCTTCTTAGTCTAACATGTTCTAAATAATATTGACTGTTTTACAATGGATTTTTCACCTCTAAGAGCTGTGGATGGTTTTCTATGATGTTCATAAGAATACCATCAATGTAGGCTTTCAGTTTTGCATTTACTTCTTTTTGTTCATGTAATGCCTTCATCATCTGGAAAATAAAGCATATGCTTTTAGGGCACAAATCTAATACAAATATAAAAATAATGCAATAGAAGACCTATATAATTCTATAAACAGCAATTTTCCATTAACTAGTTTTCAAATATTAACTTTACTAAAGCAAACTTAAAATTGATAAATTTGTCGGTTTTTTGTTCCAATGTTCTTGATAATTTAAATATTTTTTTCCGTAAACAATAAGATAGTAAAGTGCATATTTTTGTATTTTAAACTATTTGCATTTAAAAAATTACTTTAAAGCACTAATACATATCTTTTATAGATACATAATGCTATTGTTTATAGATTCAGAATGCTATTGAAGGTAAATTTAATGATAGACGAAATGATCTATATAAAACAAAATTCTATACAAATCAAACCCTCACATTTTAAGATTTTTCTTACAAAGATCTTCGACCGTATAATAAAAAGTATTATTAAACCTAAAAATCACCTGCTAAGTGGACAAATCATTTTATTTTCTGCTGTTAAGGCTAACTCTACATTTAATTTGTGAATTAGATACTTCAGAAATAAGGAACATAATTCAATGGGATTTTTTTTTCGAATATCATATGATTCAAACATTTAACTTTTCTTTTAATAAAAATTATCATTAAATGACGTCAACATGTAATTTGTAGGTTTCATTTAAAAAACTGTAACAGTGCTGTAGTATTAATATAATTAAGCTACATACTTGCATGCTACACAAAGTTTAAAAAAAAATAGTAAATAAATAAAATAAATCTCATTTTTCACATAGACTTTATTCCTAAATTATTTACTGATGCATAAAACGATTTGCCGTCTGATTTATGTTCCCCTTTTTCATTTGTTAATAATAAATACACAATATATCAGGACTTTGAAGATTAAAATTTGAAGAGGCAGACAAAAACAAGAAAAATTACGAAATGATGAGACATGCAATGCCAATATCAGAAACGCAAATTTAATTTATAATTTATTTTAGAACACAACGGGACTTTGCTTTTATTTGAAGAGGTTGAAATTTGTTATAGATGTATATTAAATGCAGCTAAATAAAGAAATATGTTTTTTAATTGTCTTACATTTTTCCAATTGCGCTAAATCACACTTTCAATTCATTAATAATTCTGCTAGTTTAGACCTAAACCACTCAGCTGTGTCGTGACAGAATGTTTAGACAAGAATAATTTTTTATAGCATCCAATAAAAATTCTTTAACTCCAAAGTGTTTTTTCAGAAATTTTCTTGAGAAGAAAGTTTACATTTATCAACATCTTAAACTGATTGCTATAAATATGTTTGTAATTTTTGTTCTACAAATCCATACCTTATTTACAAACAAGAGAATGGAAACAATAAAAGTTCTTTCAGATACATTCAGGTTTTTATCAAGTTATTTTGTTTAAATATAAAGGACATCTCAAATAATCTATCATCCAAAAATAAATGTTAATACTCTTAGTTGTGAATGATGAACTTCTCTTCCTAACAAACTTACCTTATAAAAGAATTTTATTTTCTCATAAGTAAAGAAGTATTAATGATGTTGAAACTATTTTGAGTGTAAAACAGTCAGTCACCATACTCAAAAAATCAGAGATATCCTAAAAGAAGTAGTTCCTATAGTTTCACAATACCAAATTTTTGAACTCATCTTTCTTTTTCTTTTCAAAATTAGTTATTTTTTCTTGTAATAATTAATTTTTAAAGATGAAGTCAATAATTAAATTTCAGAAAATTTTGAGAACTCAGGTGTTATTTTTACACACAAATAGCTTAAATAATTTGGATGGAAAGAATTCAACAGATAGATATTATTAATCTTTCACATAGTTATTTTACATTGCATAAACATTTATCATTTTAAAAAAACTTTGTGCTATGTCTCAGAACACGATTTTCCAGAGTATTATTATAATTTAATTACAAAGTTTGAAATATATTAATGCTTTTTGAAAAAAATAAAGTAAATAAATAAAAACATAAAAATATTTTAGCAAATTTGTTAAATACCTTTAAAAAGTGCATACAAACAAATTTTTTTAAAAATTATCTACAAAATTAACTTTTTGAATTAATTTTTTAAATGATAACACAGTTTAGAGCAGAACCTTGCCTTTTTTCTATTTAATACAGCATCTTTTACCTATCGTTGTTGCATGGGTAACAATATTCAGAAGGAGAGAATTTTTCCAAAAATATATAATATTACTAACAATAAAAGGGGGGGGTATTTTACTCAAGCAAAACCTTTCTTGTTCAACTTCAAAAATGGCTTTTATTAAATTTACATGAAGAAAAAAAAAAATCAAAAAACTACGATCATTTCCCAACACTTGTACATATTTTTATAGAAAAACATATTCTTAAAGCATAAACAAAAATGTCATTTCTTTTTGAAATCCCCAAAGAAATCTCCCTTAAAATTTATGATAAATCGTAAAGAAAAAATGGATAAGTAGGATAAAAAAAATTATTAAACCATACATGATTTTCTAAAGAAATATTTTTCTCATTCTTTTAGATATTTTAAAAAAATAATTATAAAATTTCTTTAAAAAGAAAAAGTAAGTTTAGTAACATTTTAAATGTCAAGTATAGATATAGCCTTAACTTCTGAAGATCTTCCAGTTCTTTAGATCCCAATTCTAGATTTATTCAAATATAGAGGAAAGATCAGTTTTTACAATATTTATACTGTTACAGAAAAAACTGACACGGTTTAAATATAATTTTGCTGTAACAGTAGAACTTTCAATAAAGTTAAAATGAACATCATAAAATCAAAATACTTACATCATCTTTGGTTAAGGTTTCAAATTCGTCTGCTAAAGAAATTGCTGAGTTTTGGCTTACTAGTGTTCGACCTTCTTGCAAACTATTTGCTAACAGCTGAGCATTTAATTCTTCATTAGTTTCTAATATTAACTTGTTTTCCTAATAAATAAGAAAAGAATATTAATAATTATTATCTTTTAAAATAAATTAGAAGCTTATAGTACACAACTTACTAGTAGTTTATTTTTAATGGTTAAAATTTTTTCATCAATTTAAAAAAGTAGTTCTGAATAAAAATAAACTGAACATTTTAGAACAAAAAAAGAGAAAACCTTCAAACTGATTACTATAAATAAGACTCTCTTCATTATGTATTAGCAATAGTTATTTAAGTAGAAAATTATATTTAGTGAAGCAGTTTTGTAAATAAATAGTATTTTAAATAGATTTTGTAAGTTTTATTAAAAAATAACTGAGTACATGTAACTCAATTTTTAAGTATTTTATCTTAAAAAATTAAGGGACAGCCATGATGGCTATGGGGAAATAACAATCGCCTTCCAATGAGGTGTACCGGGTACGAATCCCAGCAATGGCTGGTCGATACGAATTCTGCATCCACCTTGCACCGATCACAGTGCTGATGTAAAATATCCTCACTAGTAGACGGATCATGGGCTAGAGTCTTCCTGCCATGAGGCTAACTGTGGGAGGTTTTCCTCTCCATGTAATGCAAATGCGGCTTAGTTCCATCAAAAAACCCTCCACAAAGGCAAATCTCTCTCAATACTTGATCCAGGAGTTGCCTTGTCTTCTGTATTGGGTTCAAAATTATAAGACTAAGGAGTTGAACGTTAGTAGTCGTAAAACCAAAATTGGATTGTCTTTTCAACGACGGTTATAAAATAAAATGAAAAACAAATAATTGAGTCAATTAAAGACAAAATTTAATTTTAAAACACAATTCATCATTTTCAATATTTTTTCATCTAATGAATACATAATATTAATATAAATAATGAAAATTGAAATAATATAAATTTAGTTGAATTCTAATCATCCAGATTATTTGGGTTGTTTTGCCTTAACTCCTCCAGTTTCAATTATTTTCAACTTTACAATTTTATTTTCAACAACTTTATTTTCCACTTGAGTTGAAAATAAAGTTGACTTTAGGCTAATAAATATTTAATGAACGATCAAACATTAACGTCAATATTAAAATGAAATATTTTGTATCAAAATTCTGTTCATTTGAACAAAATAATAATGCATAAAATTAAAATGCAATGTTTTTTTAGCTCAATTATATGCTTTTATTTCACTAATTGTTTCATGTACAAGTCTTTCAATGCACATATTGTACATTCTTTTTTTGTCTTTGTGCTTTGGTGACGTTTTTAAAAATTTCTCATCAATCTTCTGTAAATATCAGCCTTTTTTTCTACAACAAACTTGTCCCCTCAATTATAAATAAAGGGCATAATACATCGCTAAAGAAATATATACAATTATTTTTATTTTACTTATCTGACTGATCTCATCGAATTTGTGTAACAAATTGCAATTTTTCCAGATCTTTGATATCATTTAAATTTTTTTAAATTGCATTTATCTTCATTTTTATCATTAATTTATAAGAAATCTATATACAACACGATAGATATATAAGAATAACGTGATGTTAAATGTGGTAGGGAAAAATACAATTTTACCACTATAATACAATAAGCTCGCACTAAATGCAATTACTGCTCACTGAACATTAAAGCACCACGAATGGTCACACAGAACCTGTAGGAATTACACAGGACCTTTAAGAATTACCTGTAGGAATTACACCTACAGGAATTACAGAGGCTCCGCAGCATAAATCCAAAGAAAATGTCTCATTTCATTCTAATCTAATAAACCAGAGAGATTTAAAGTAATGAGAATAAGATGGTAAATTCCTACATACGTCTTTGACTTTTTTAAGCTCCTGCTGGAGTTCTCGGTACTGAGCAGGTAGTTCTAAGAGACTGGGGCTTCGCAAACGAGTTTCTCCTGCAGATTCTGAATGTTTTTCCAGTTCTTTAGACAATTCATCCAACAACTAAAAAAACCAAAACCATAATGTTAAGACAAATGCAGTTTCAAAAATCACAAATAATTAAAACATTATATGCTAAATAAAGCTTATCAGAGTGAATAAAACCCAGAAATGGACTTAAAATAGTTTTGTTTTCATAAGCAAGAGCCTTTCTCGATGTTGCAAAAAGAAGAAAAATTTTGCGTTTCATATGGAAGATAGAAAATTGTTTATAGATATAAACTATAATATGTCCATTTTTGTGCTATTATTTGTGCTTTATATGCATACTATTTTATTCATATGCAGCATCTTCATTTGAACTTTACAAGAACCCTAGAAATTCACCATTGCTGACTTCTGCTAAGAAATAAAATGGAAACTAATATGGATATCACAAAATGTTGTTGACAAATACATTTAGTTTAACAAGCGAAAGCTGATTTTCATGTGCAAAGCTTCATTGACTCCTGTCTATAATTTTTTACTTATAAACAATAAACTATATAAATATTTTTAACTTTGATTAAAGGAAATCATAAATTACTATGACGAAATTGCTTCATAAAATATAGTTTGGACTTTTAAAATATTTTTAAAAACATGATAAAAAAAAAAAGAATTTGAAAGTGTGTGTTTTCCTTCGCATTGTGAGTGAATTGGGATGCTATGCTTATAGAAACAATATTCAACATAAAAATAGATATGTAAAAATTCGATTAAGTTGTACAATGATAACTTTTTTTTATTTAATTTTTTTAGGAAAAAATAATTAAATGATAAACTGATTCATCATCTCTAATTTGATAAATTAACAATATTACTATAGTTACATAGGTTATAAATTTTTATACAGGTTTATTTTTAGCAATATTTTTAATACAACAGAAATAAATAATGTGCTGTTTATTTAAGTAAGGAAATTTCAAACAAGTAATGAATCTTTTTCACTCTTTTATTCCATTTTATTTTCAACAATTACTGGGACACAGAAAAACGACTGAATTTCTTTAACAGCAAAATTCCTTATTATTCTTGATATTATTCTAATTATATAGAAATTTTTTTTTCTCATGCCTGAAATAGAACATTTTCTAAGAAGAGAAACTGATAGGAAGTGCAATTTAATTTAAAAGTTGAGGAAGAAAATAAAAGCTTCCCACCATAGAAAATCTTAGTTTGAATTTCAAAATAATCTTTGAAGGCAAGAATATTTTTAAACAAATTTTAAAAAATTTCTAATATACTTTAATAACAAATTTATTTAACCAGATTTGTATTAAATTTTTGATGCAAAACTATGCTTTTTCAATTGTATAACATGTAGAAAAAGATGTAAGTTACAAAGAGCAATCTGATAAAGGTTATGTAACAGTTATAGGATTCAATTTAAAAACTTGAACTAAGAATTGAACTATCAATAGCATGATAACAATACCCCTAAATTCCAAAAAGTAAACTATTTGATCATCTTGAAATAATATTTTTTTCTTTTTCAAACTTTTTACAATGCTCACAGAAGAAAAAAAATATTTACAATAATCAGCATTGTCTAAATGGTGTTCCTAAGTTAAAGTTAAGAGTAAGGATTTAACAGTTTGCTGTAAGGATTTTTTTTTTATAACAGTTTGTTTTTAAAAAATATTTTTGAAACCTGTAATTTATTTAGATCCAATTAATATTTCATTATTGACTTATTTTAGTAGCCTTTACAAGATTATTTTAAGTAAAATGCAAATAAAAAGAAACTAACTTTTTTAAATATATATATATATATAATTTTTCTAATAATGCATTTAATAAATTATGTAAAAGATATGCATTCACAAAAATTTTGAGTTAAGTATTTCTTAGCAATTAGACTTTTCAAAACAAAATAGGCAACAAAATTTGCTAATAAAGAAATATGCTCCACAAATAATAATTTTCAACATTTATGGCAATTTTTATCTGTGTTCATTTCAAGGAAATCATAATTCAGCTTATTTTATTTATTTCTGGTTCATGTATGTATACCAAAAACAAATTTATGTGAATTTAAATGTTGAGCATAAAATCTAATTTAAAATTATTAACAATAAAATGATGAAAATATTTCACTCCTCTTGTTATACATATATTTTTTTTAAAAAAATTGGTCTTTATTGGTCAGTATATTCAAATAGTGTTCATACTTTATTTATAAAGTCAAGGTTTAGCTGAAAAAAAGTTCATCATTTAGGGTTTCATAGAAACAAATAAATAAAGAAGGAAAGACTAACAAAAGACAAAGTATTATGCATTACTTTAGTAAAACCGAAAATGAATACAAATATAATGAAATGTACTTTTAGGCAATTTTATTTTTTGAATGAGATTAGGCAATTGAATGAGAACTGTTTCATTCAATTGAACAATGTATAAAATGTATTGTAAAATATCCCATATTATTTTAAATAAGTATTTAATTGAACAGACAAGAAAATCTTACCTTATTACTGTTGGCCCTCTCAGTCTGGAATTCTTCTCTCTCCCTTCGAGTGGACTCTTGAAGCCTGTGATGCTCATCTCGAAGATTCAACAGTTCTGTTGTACACTCGTAGAGTTGGTTCTGCAGATCTTGCTTTTCCTGACAATCAAAAGGAATTTTTAATTTAAAGCAAAAACATATGAACACAAATAATATTTTACATGTACAATTAGCAATTCCTTTCACTATATACCAATTACCAAGACTTTAAAATAAAGAATGTATTTATTTCAATACCTTTATATCGTTAAAAACAACAACAAAAATTTCAGGAAAAGAAAGTTATATTTAAGCTTATTTCTATATTAGGTACTCTGCATATAAAATACAGAAGAGTCTGCTTAATGTGATCATTCTGGCACATAAAGATTTTAATAACAATAACCGATGAGATAACAGTAAACGAATCACAAAATTAGATAATTTTAACCCAATAAAGCCACACATACTAAGTTTAAAACAAATTAAAACAAAAGTAACCTTATACTTATACGCTGCATATTTTGTTTAAAAACTTTAAAATTATACATTTATAAAAAAAATCATCAGTTGTTGACTATTTGTTTATAAGCTGACTGCTCGTTTATATATATGACTGCTCGTTTATAAATTGTGTGTGGTCATAATTTTTTTTATAGTGATAAAGTATTGTACTTCCCAGTTTCAACACTTTCACTGCACTTTTCATTTCAGCATGTACATGAGGTAACTCAATATCTTAATTTAACTTGTAAGTTCAATCACTTGCCATTTTCCCCATAACAATCTGGCAAACTTATTTAGTACATGTGGAAGTTAGCTAAGGAAATATTCCAACAATAATGCAAAGAAAGAACAGAACAGGTTCTTTCTAATTACACAGTCAATATTTTGTTGGCAGCTAAGATGGTTTTCCTATAAATAAATAACTGTTGCTGCTAAATAGTATAATGATCACAGAATGTGATAATTTTAGCATACAAATAAATAGAGAAAATCCGGACTATGAGACTTTGATGACAACAAACAATGGATAAGAGTGAATGAAATCCACCAAAATGAAATCGTGACACTGTTAGACCTATCACAATTTTGACAATGTTTAACATCAATGTTTCTCACTTTTTGGTGTGGGTAACCCATATTATTATATAGAACATCATAAGCATTGAGTAAATACGACAAACACGTGAGTGAAACTGTCCATTTCTTCACTTGTACTGCATAATATACTATTGCAGTTTAAGTCTTCATTTTAATTAATCAATAACTTAATTTTAAGACACAGAACAATGTAAAAATTTTAAATAATCTTAAAATTTTTCTTTATTTATTTGGTAATTTTAAAATTGTTATAATAAGTCGAAGAAATAAAAAATTTGCTAAAATTTTTGGTTACTGCAGTTGCAGATCCTGCGACCCCATTGGAGTTAGAATTATGGTTTATATTAAAAGTTTAAAACCTCAAGATGAAAGTTCTCTTAAATAAATAAGCATAATTCAATATAAAATTAAAATTCAGCATTAAACAACATTTAAATGAGCATTTTAATTTAAATAAGCATTTCAAGGGCTCTTCAACCTTATGTAGGGTTTACAGTAAACATGATTACATACTTGTTTTAGTCTTTCTATCTGGGTTTTTAGACGAAAAGACTCTTCACTCATTTCCATATACTCTTTTTGTAACTGGAATAATCTAAAAGAAAATAGTTAACAAATTTTAGTGCCTAATAATTTTCCATTCAGCTATGAAATTAATATAATCTCTAAAATAAATACAATTTAAGGATAATAGCTATTAAAGTTCTGAACAGTCAAAAAACAAAAAAAAAAATATTTGACCAATTGAGTATTTGCTCAAATGAACATTTACATGGCCTAATAATAATTATTCAGCATTCCCTTACTAATCAGTTCAGTTTTTATATTAATTAGGATGTTTTGGCCGATAGTCCTTCAATTAAATCAAATACTTTATTAAGAGCAAATAAATTATTTTGCTGATGAATTCTTCGAAAATTGACAACTGCTTAAATCCTGTCCATTCCTCTTTTTCTCAATTTATGGATTTTATACAAATAATAAAAGAAAAACTTCTTAAGTGAGAGTGAATTTTAAAATAAATTTCATCGCAATTAATAAAATAAAATAAAGTTACTTATGTAAATAAAAGAACTTTCCAGCACTCATATTTTTTCACTTGGCTACATTGGTTTAAAATTTTGTGGCTGTATAAAAATTGTTTTAATGATTGCTTGATTAATAAAATAATCTAAGTTCTCAAAATTAAGGATTCTGTATTTGTATTAGAGTAACTTTAATTGAAATATAATTATGAAATATGTAAAATAGTAATAACACTATCATATATAGAAATATTCAGATTGATTTTTAAGAACTCAATTGCTATTCAATTAATTTCTTAAGAACAAATTGTTTTTATATAATTAGTATCAATAAATTTAAAATATTAAACACTTATGCTAACCATGTTTAAAATATATATTTTGAAAAAAAAATGAAGTAGCAATTAACCCTTTCGCGCCGACTGCCACCTGTACATGCCATCGCCGGCGGGCAAGACCGTTTTCTCATTCACCCCCGGCCATCAACCATTAGTGCCAGTGCCCTGGAACGTTTTAAAAAATAAAATTTTTCCAGAAGATGGTGTTGTATGTCTATATGGTTTCAGATACATGTAGATTTAACATTCTACTCAAAATAAGAGTAGTATGACTCACATACACGTGGTTTTTAGGGGGAAGGAATGGAGAAGAAAGGAATGTTTCTGAATGGCATGCTTTATGACGGCTCTTTAAATTCGCATGTAGTATTTGTTTACAGTAAGCAGGGGAGGTTTTTTTTTGCTACAGTGTTGGGTATATCGATTTGCGGTTAGTGCAGTTTTTAGTGGAATGTTAGTGTTTTCAAATTTTTCACAAGAAAGAATAATTTTAAGTCATATATTTAGTTTTCAGATATATAATGTTAAAAGTTATTAAATAGTAAGTACATAATGAAAATAAAATGTGTAAAATATATATTGAAACAAGAAATAACTTAAGTTAATAAAGCATCTATAGAAATATATATAAAGCATATGCCACTTAAACACTTTACAGAACATTATCAGGGGTCTGTCTAGGTTTTTCTGAGAGGAACCTATTTTGTGAAAATTTAGACATAATTTGAAAAAAATTTAAAATTATATTAAAAAATCAACACAAAAATATGGTCAAAACATGGATTTATCCTTTCTTAAGGGATACAAAAATAAAATAAACAACGTGTTGATATTTCGGTGATTTCATGGACTTAGGCTTAATGGCAAAGAAAAACCTGGCCCTGAACAGACACTTGCAAGAGAGACTGCCGGCCTCAGCGATAAGCGGGTGTACGCACTTCCCGCCGAGAAAGGGTTAAACATCGCTTAAATTACCTAACTTTTTCATTTACACCTTATCCCTTCTAGAGAAAAAAGTAATACAATTTAAATATGCGAATTAAAAACAAAAATCTTTGCTAATTGTATTAAAACTAATAATTCAAATTTTTGCATTAATATTCTACTTTGAAAAACACCCTTTGATAAATATGAAAAAGATTAAAAAGTGTTCAAACACCTTAAAACAACTATGAGAAGAAAAAAAGTTAAGTAATAAACTGAAACAACAACAAAAGGTTACTTCAGTATGGATTAGGTACTTGCTGTTAGATAGGAAATGGATGAAACTCTATGCCATGAACGCATCAAAAATTTTTCTCTGCTGCAGCAGCAACTTTTTTATTGGAATTGGTTGGACTATTAGTATTTTATTTAAATTGTATAATATTTTATAGCGATTCAATTAAAGTTGATTTTTCCAATTACAAACTTAATCAAAGAATAGTTTTCTTAACTGATGTTACTAGCAAGTTCACAATAATTAATCAATTTTAGTTTTAACTATCGTTCGTTTTTTCATTTTAAAAACTTAGCGATCATTTTGCCACCTGGCTAGCAGATAAGAAATTTGATGTATTATCGATTACACATTTCTAATCTACATAAAATTTCAAATAGTTCTTTTAAAAAGAAAAAAAAACTTTACACTCGAATCTCAGATGATAACACAGGAAGGACCAAAGAGGAGATTTAACAATAATAAAAATTCATTTTCATTAGAATTTTAATTTCAAAAAAATAAAAGTTTGAGCTAACTCATATTTAACATAAAAAGAAAATTTATTTTGATTACAACAATATTTAATTAACTAGTACTTCGTTTTTTATTATTTGAATTTTTCTGAAAAATTTTGCATGCTAACAAACAGCATTATTTCTACGAATCTAAATTTGGCTAAAATATCTTCTTTCTTTTTACAAAAATGTTCCAAAAAGCGTGCAACACAGGGAAATTTTAATGACAAAAGTCAATAAACTTTATACTTCAAATTCAAATAAATAAATTCATTCAATCGATAATATTCAAATCTAATAACTTGTAGAACATACATAACAATCAATTTTGAATCAGCAAACTCAATAAATGACAGTCAGCAAACTTACTTGGTGGCATACTGTTCCAATTCTAATTTACTTTCTCGTTCACATCGAGCCTAAAGTGGAATAAAACTTTATTAAAACATGATTATAGTCATACAAGAATGAAGAAAAAGTATAAAACTTTAATTGAATGCTTGAATATAAAACTCTCTTACAAAAAATATTTATTAAAAATTGAATGCATTTTTTAAATTATTAGCATCATAGCTTTATTTGAAATCCAAAAGAGCTTATAAAACTGATAAAAACTTACATTACAGATTTATCACTTTTATTGATTTGTTTATTGTTTAAATTTTGCTTAAGAGGGCAATATATCATAGTTGAAAATTTTCATCACTAAAATTCTGTTTCATTTCCAAATGTATATTAAAGAAAAGTTAATTTCAGTAAGCCTAGAGTAAACAATGGAGTTTCAAATGCTGAAAAAATGCTTTCAAAATATAAAAATGCAAACAAATTGTTGGAGAACTTTCCCATAGCACAATCGCAGGATTACTTAAGATTGTGCTATGGGAAAGTTCTCCTATAATTTGCTTGCAGTTTGATACATTGAAATAAAAACATCTTCAGCATTAGAAACTTCATGGTTTCCTCTAGGTTCATATGAACTTATTTTAGGTTTATGTGAACTTATTTTTTCTATATTTTAATATACCAATGGTGAAAGAGAAATTGTCATGAAGGGTTTCTCCTCTACTTTAGCATTCTCTTAAATGTTAGAGCCTTTGTAAAATAATTAATTCTGTAGAGGATTAATAAAATTAAAAAAATAAACCAAACAAAGAATGACATGTTATCAAGGTAGCATCTAATTGATTTTAAATTATATACATAAAAGGAACCTAAAAGCTTAAAACAGGCATTACTTAGGCATATAAAATAAGAGCAGATTTTTAAGTTCTTTTTACAAGTCAATACTATAAGACTATTAAAAAAAACGATAACAAAGAGGATGTGTATAATTTATATGGATTATTTACATAAAAAATAAAGACAAAAAACATCTATAACTTCGTAATTGTGGGCATTGCAATGCTATTAAAACATAAAATAACCTGGACAAAGGACAAATTATATAAAAAAATAAAATAAAAAAATTAATTTATAATTTTATAAGTAACAAAAAACTCAATTATAACATTAATTACAACTTTAAAAAAATTAACAATTTAGTAAGTAATATATGCTAGTTTTTTTTTAATAGTATTTGGTGGATGTTTAAATATTATGCAAGCAGTTTAAAGAGAAAAGATTTTGAAACTGGTTCAATTTTGCTGACAAGAGCAAGAAAAAAGCATAAAAATTGAAGAAAAAAATTTATTAATAATTTACAAAAATAATTGTTTTTTTAATTTATTAAATGCTAAAACTTTTAAAATACATTAATAGAAAATTATTCAACAATATATCTTGCAGTTGAAACAAATTCTGCCATCAAATTATGCAGCTAAGTAATTACCATACATAAAAAGCTTCCCACTAAAATATTTTTTTATAATATTTTAAAAAGTTAATTCCTTAATTTTCGATAGCAATTAATTAACAAACTATTCGTATGCATACCAAAAATATAAAGCAAAGCAAATTAACATGATCAACTAAGTAAACATTGAACATCATAAATAATCTAATTTGAACAATAGCTAAACAGAATATTACCCTAAAAAGTTGCAATTTGTGTAAATAGATATACACATAAATGTAAAAATCAGTATGAAATAAATAAAAATAAAAAAAACACAAACCATAATCTCCTTGAACTTTTGCTGCTCAGTTTCTAATCGATCCTCACTGCGGATTTCAAGCTCCCTTAGCTGTTCCTCCAATGAATGGATTCTGTGAAGAAAAAGAAAATTCCTTTTACCTTTATGTAGCAACAATGGGAACTGAATAGTAATAAAATAAATAATTAAATTGAGTACAAAACAGTTAAAATGTTGCCAACTATAGTATGTATGTGTGATTTCAAAATGCAATTTTAATTTATTATATAAAGCAAGAATTATTGTGAATAAATAATTCAATCATGCATCAAAACATATCATACAATAACCATTCTAAAGATATCTAGCAAATTATGATGAAAAAACATCAAAAATGATTTTAAAAAATTTATAATTATTTTTTTTTTAAAATCAAAATTTGGTAAGAGGAAGGCTAAGCAAATAGACAGAGATAAGGAATTTTCCAGCTTAATATCTTTTGTTTCAGCAACCTTTATCATGTAACATCTGGCTGAGAACAAAAATGCTCTACACATTTAATGCTGTTTGTTGAAGCTCTGTCGCCAAAGAAAATTTAAAAAAAAGCCATAGTTTAAGTGTCTTGCACTTGAAGCAATGCGATGATTTTAAAACTATATATATAAGTTTTTCGTGAAGAATTACCTGAGCTTTAGAACATACATATAACTTAAATATTTTAAAAGTTATTTTACTTTTTTAAAAATTAGCAATTTGGCGACAATTTTCCGTCCTAGATGAAAATTATCAAAATCACTGCCTTGTTCTCAGTTTCAGCAAATTTTTATGAGCTCAGGTAATGCAGCATTGGAGTAAGTTTTAAAATATTAGAAAATTAGACCACAAACGCTTTTCATTTTCACAAAACTGTGGCTTTTCTCCATATTGACGTTTTGAGCCATTTTTAAAATAATCGCGGACAGCGCTGGCTTTTGATAGGCTAAACTTGCCCTAGTAACAAGTTGCAAATTAAAAGCAGTACTAAAAATATCATATTACTCGCAAAAAAAGCATCATTTCGCATTACGACGTAACCTTTGAAGAGCAGCCTAAAGGAAAACTTCTTAAACAAGTTGATTGCTTAGTAAACATGAGGGGGTAGATAAAATATTCTATTTAACTCATTTAAGTTGCCTAGAAACAGAAGAAAGTTGATAAAATTTCCCCTAAACATCACAGAATGTTCTCTAGAGAGGAGTTCACTGTAAGAGAAACGCTCTTTACACTAAATTAATAGAATGTTATAAATATTGAAATTCAAATACTATTAAATTTGAGGAAATAAGACATTTCATAAAAAATGACCCAATAGAAATCGAATGGATAGAATACGATTGAAAGAAGTAGTCAAGTCAATTGAGCTAGGCGATACATCATACTTTTTTGATTTTGAAATATCGTTAGAACCATATTTTAATAAGTATTATAAAGATATCATGCCTTATGATAATATCGTGATCATTATCGACAACGATAAATATCTAATGCGATAATGACGAAAGTATTCGCGATATCGCGATCGTTACCGAAAACGATATATATCAAGAATAAAAATATAACGAGAATTATCAACAAAGATAATAAAGGAATATGATATCGTAAATAGCTATAAATTTCATTTTTCAAAAAAAAAATATTAAGCAATAGGAAATTAATGTCAATTAAACTGAAAAAATACCACAAATAATTAAGAAATATTGATATTTCGTGTTAGGATATTATCTGGACTAGATATTAAATTTTCAACCAGAAAAGCATTAAATTATTGCGCAAGTTAGTAGTCATAGCAACTTTCGTAACAAACAAAAATCGTACAAATTTTTAAATACATCATGTTAAACATAAAACTTAAGAAAAAGATAAAATTTTTATAGAATGCAAACTTAGCATAAATTATCAGTATAACTAAACCCATTTAAATACTGAAATGGTTAGGGCCATAAAAAAAGGAAAAAAAAAGGATTCAATAATAAATTCCAAAAAAAAAATTCAAAAAATTATTCCTTAAATATGTCTAATACTAAATATACTAAATTTCAAGGAAATTAGAAATTACCGAAAACGATATTACTAATACATATTTATTAAATTTTAGGCAGTCATCAGAACAAATTAAAAGGAATTGTTGATATAAAAACATATTTATCTGATTGGACTCGTAATTAAAAATATAAGTAAAAAAAAAGAATTGTTAATTAAATTTAAGGAGTTTTGGTTTATTGAACCATTAGTTTAAAAAAAAAAAAACTATTCCGAACGAACTACCATTTATTGAATTATTTTCTCTTAAACAGTCTTCTTCTTTTAAAAAAAATATATAAATAAAAATAAAATATGTATATGAAAGAAATAAAGTACGGCAAGCCACTTATAGTTTCAAGTTATTCTTCAGCAACAAATTGGAAATTATTTTAAACATATTTATTTTATAAATTATAAATAGAATATATTTTTCGCCAATATTCAGTCATCTGTTCAATAACAATTGCTAACTAAAAAGAAGAAAAATCTCTGTACACATAGAACTTTAGCTCTTTTTTTAACTATATGAAGTCAAAAGAAGAAGAAAAAAATTTGCTATATTTCACCATATTAATGAAATCACTATAATGGAATACAATATCAAAATTCTGGAAAAATCGTATAAATCAGAACAATTCTTCCGTAAAAATAATACTTGCCTGGAGTTCTTTTTTTTAACTATTGAAATTATTAATGAAAAAGTAAATGAAATAAAGAAATGTCAGCAGCTTCACTTTCTGCAAAAGATTTAAAAAAAATTAGTGAAGAATTAAACATTAAATTTTTTGAGGAATGTTTGAATTACTTATAAGTCCTGATAAACAAAATGCCGTTCATCAAATTTACTAAACCAACACAAATTTTGCTACACCAAGAAAAAGTTTCTACAATATATATACAGTGGCTCCCAAAAGTGTATAATTTTCACATACATTTATAACTTTCAATGAAATGGGGCTACATTCATTAATTAAAATGAATAATATTTATAAGATCTTTAATATATTCTTAACAGAACTGTATGGAATATTTTAAAAACAAAGCAAACGTTTATATCCATCTGAAATATCCATTTTAATTAATGAATAGAACAATATTTCATTGAAAGAAAAGCGTTTCGAACACTTTTGAGAACAGCTGTATATTTATAACCGAATAATTCAGCAAGTTTTTTTTATTATTATCGGTTCATATTAACCAGCTTTATGAAACTTAGTTTTACGGAATTATCTTTTTAAATGATAAAAAAATAGGTTGCGCATATTTTGGCACGATACAATCAATTTTTTGAGTACAACTTTTACATTAAAAATTATGAGTTTCGTAAAAATAGAAATGTGCCCTATATATTTAATGATATGTTTTGCAAAGAATCTATATTTTACCATGCAAATTATTTCGCAACAATATGATGGAATAGCAAAATTTCAGAAAGATCGCATAAATCCGAGCGATTCTCACAGAAAAAGCGTCAAGAGAAGATCTTTCTTCAACTGAGCGTGTCACATTTGTTCCGGTTACTGCAACCAGATAAATATTTTCTTTTGCATAATTTTTTTCTCAGGCAGTCAATATCGTCATGCCTGCCGGATATACGGAAGTCTGCTAATCATGATACGGACTAGTAGTGAAAAAAAATGAATACACTTGAAGTAATTTGTAACTTAAATTTAACTGGCTGCGACTAGACAAAAAATGTGAAATACTAATTCCCCTTCTTTACTCTTAATAAACTAAATCCTAATTCTAATAATTAAATACCAGTTCCTTCTTAAAATGCAAATAAATAAGTAAATAAATTTTAAAAAATTTAAGGGAAGAGGGGTAAAAGGCAAAAGTAACAGTAGAAAACCGGTAACAGTCCGTAACAAATAGCGATTAAAAAATTGCTTTCTTATCGCCACCTGATCCCCACTTGTTTCGTCCAAAATGCACCCCGCATACAAATTTATTACGGAATTATTAAAGATGGAATTATCATGAATATTTCATAAAATTTTGAAAATTACTCTAAATTCACGGCTTCATTTCAAAAATTTATTTTTCAGTTTATAAATTAATTTTCTAACATCTTTAGAGAAATGCCTCACACAACTAACATTGTCGTTTTTTTTTCATTCGTTTAAAAACTTTTAATTTTTGAAAAAGTAGCCAGATCCACCCATCAATCAACACTACGAAATCATTCACAAAATTGAAATTAACTTCGACAAAAGTATAAAGCAAAATAAGTTTACATTTTCTTTTACATATTATTTGTTGACTTTCCAGGTGGTTTTACGCTATTAAATGAAGCAAAACACTCATTCGGAAGAAAAACTAACTACACTTAATATCCATCGGCATGGTGACCACTTGTGATAGCCAAAATATACCACAGTCAGGCAATTTTCTTGATTCATTTTGCTCTTCAGTACATTGTTAACAAACCGTTTATTTTAGGATATTTAATTTTATAGAAATACGTTTCAGAAACAAAATAAACGCGTAGTTCCATATAATTTTTAGAAATACTAATTTGATGGAGTAGATCTCATTTACCACTCACGGTAGATCCTCGAGCCTACTAGACATGCATACAAAAAATAATTTTTAAAGAACGTGCAAGGAACAATGTTTTTCATTAAATAGAACTGTATGATGGGAAACATTATTGTTGTTATATTTCAAATATTTGGGGGGGGGGGCAGAAAATCGACTTAAGTTTAATTTATGACAATGCCTAATGTTAACCCTACGCGAATGTCTTATGTTAAACCTTTTTTTGAATCCCAGCGATGGCTGGTCGATACGAAATCCGCATCCCGCTTGCACCGACCACAGTGCTCACGTAAAATATCCTCAATGGTAGACGGATCACGATTTAGAGTCCCCTTGCCGTCAGACTAACCGTAGGAGGTTTTACTCTCCATATAACGGAAAATCTGGGTTAGTTCCATCAAAAAGTTCTCCACGAAGGAAAATTCCTCCCAATTTTTGATCTAGGAGTTCCCTTGTCTTCTGGATTGGGTTCAAAAATACAAGGCTACGGAGTTGAACATTATTATTCATAAACCAAAAATTGGGTCGGCTGTTCAAAAACTGTTATAAAATAAAAACCAAAGTAATACTAAAAATAAAATTCCTTAGTTAGACACATTACTCCTCTTTTTATTATTACAGATATTAAAATTACAAAGCATTAAATACCAATAAGATTGGAATGCACAACTAAAAGATTATAAGAAATTCTATACAGTTTAATGACATTACAAAATTAAATTGGTGAGTGATGAATGGAAAATTACCGTAATTTTAATACCTATTTTCACAAAATTGAATTAAACCTCTTAAATATTTTCTATCCCATGCTCCAATTCACATGAATTTACATTCCATTGAAAGCTTTCGACAAATCGAAAGCTCTCCTTTTGTATTTTTTTATAACCAGATCTTTTCAGCAAACAAAACCAAAAATTCTACTTTACATAACGTGGGTATTAATTTTCAGTTTTCATTGCCACAAGAGGAGGGGGAAAAAACGGTTTGCATGATGAAACACTCAACGGAACATAAGAATTGGTGGGGGGGGGGGAATAGAATGAAATGAAATGCTGAGAAGCATGATTACAAGACTGAGAGGGAGAAAAGAAATTGCATTCTTCATTCATTTCTTCATTCAAAAGTTCATAACTCCTTTTTAGTGAATAACATGCAACAGTATTCATGACCATTAGGTTGAGTTAAGTTTCACCCATCTTTAACTAGTGCCCTCTGAGGAAGAAAGAGCATAACGTCAGATGATTAAATAAAAAAAGAAATTAAAAAAAAGCCAGTTTTGTGAAAAAAGAAAATCTGTGAGAGCCCACATGGGGGGGTTCAAGAGGAGGCTCTTGCGGCCTTTGGGAACATAATAATAAAATTATAGTTTGCTATAACTGTCATCAATTATTATTTTAAATGAAAATATTGATTGTTGTGTGTCACATTGAATCTATTCCGGTTCATAAAATGGTACAAAAGTTGCAATTCTCAATTTGCTATAATTAACAAATATTTTGCGTTAATTAACAGACACAAAAGAAAAGTGTTTAGGTAAACCAATATTCACTGTATCTTCTTCTGTGCTAGCATATTTAATTAACTAAAATCATATTTAAAAAGAGATTTTATTTTTGCAATAAAAATCTGCATTTTGTGCATTTTTGAAATAATGTACGATAAAATTATTATTTTTAAATTTTTTTGCAATAAAAATCTACATTTTGTGCAGTTTTGAAATAATGTACGATAAAATTATCATTTTTTATATTATTACAATTTTATAATAAATAAAAAAATTGTTAAAATTCTTAGGTCTAGAAGTTTGTTTATAATTAAAATTGTTTATGAGCATATCTTATACCTACATATAAAATTGCTTTTTAGAATAAAAAGAATTATGCACGATTTTTACAAAATTTTAATGAATATTTCCTCTTGTTTAACTCCTCTGAGAAAATTTCGAGGGATCAAGTGTTGTGATCCAATTAATTACAGCAGTTACTTCCAATACAGCATTATTTGAAATTATTGACACACTATTCACTATTACTCATTTAAAGGAGTAAAAAAACTATGTGGATACACAAGGGTTTTACTTATTTTGACCTATAGATTTCAATTTATTTTAATTTAAATAATTTAATTAAATTTTTATACACGGGGAGAAGCCTAACTATCCTGAAATTCACGCAAGTAAAGAGGATAAACTTAGGTCAATCACGGGTAACGGAATTAAAACTAAAAGAAAAGGTCCGTGTCAGTAAATAAACAAATACGTTATTTCTTGTGAAAAATAATAATTAACAAAATACTAATCATAAATACGAAAAACATTTTACACCCACGTGGATAGGAAGAAACCTGTTAACTAATATGCTATAGAAAGCAAGGAACAACTGCTTTGCAAAACTAAATTAAATCTAAAAAAAGTCCGCGTCAGTAAAAATAATTATTAAAAAAAATAATCATTAATACGAAAAAGATTTTATACTCACATGTATAAGAAGAAAGTCGTAAACCAATATGATAGAGAATGCTAGGAACAACTGCTTTGCAAATAGACACACGTTTTTAATACCTCTCTCCTTCAATTTACTTTTAACACAATAACTTTTCTAAGAAGAACTGTATTGTCCAAACATGCTCACCAACTCCCCAAAACTAGTTTTTACGGTCATAGGTAAAAATATGCAGCAGGCCTCCCGTGACGTCACGTGGAACTAATATTATGCTCAACAGACATTGCAACAATTGGGTGAAATCATTCATTTAACTTCACGAAAATTTTACCCCCTAACTACTGAAATCCCTCCCTACGATTTCATCTATCCCCAATGAGATTGGGATACATATATAAGGGAATGTCAAAATGGATTAGTTTATAGATAGCTAACTAATGTTAGTAAACTGAAATTTCTTTTCTCTGTCTCAGCTCAAAGCCACTAGTCTCAGTTGCCCTAGGGCCAGTAAACAGATGAAGAAGTGAGGTCCCGCTATAATTTGCAACTATAATATACCCCAATACTTTTGATAAAGTAGCAAAAACATTTCTTTAAATAAATAAAATAAATATTAAATCAATTAAAAGGAATTACTTATGCAATTTATTTATCAACTTATTAAGTTTAAAATGCCATGCAATACAGAATCTACCACATTTTAACACGTGACTTATTAAGAGTAAAATTTACAGTTTGCTTAAAAAAAAAAAAAAGAAAGAGACGAAAAAATAGCAGTTTTCATTTAACCCTTTTAACACATATTAATGAAATTTGATTGAATGGCATCTTTTATAAATAACTTAAAAATATTCCTAACTTTAGAAAATGTACTTATTACGCTATAAAATGTAATTAAATATTTAAGTACCAAACTTTAAAAATTAAAAGATCCATCTACGGGTAATTAATCATTCAATTTAAATATTTTTACTTTATTTGAAAGGAACGCTTAAAAGCGATTAATTACATTAAATACATTTTGGTACTTTTCCGTTAAGCGGGCGCAACTATTTCTTTCTTTTTTATTTATTATTTATTTAATTATTTTAAACACAAAACGTTCCCACTAAAAGAATAAATAAATATATAAAAAAATAAAAAGTAGGTGAATTGACTTGCGTTCGGTTTGCGGAAAAATACCTACATTTCCAAACAATAACAACTGTCAGTAACGAAAAAAAATTTTTTTTTTTTAATTTCTAGAAAATAATTAAATAAAACTAATTAAAACCTTTCTTTCTGCAAATTACAAAATAAATAAACAAATAAAAAAATTTAATTTCTAGAAAATAATGAAATAAAACTAATTAAAACCTTTCTTTCCGCAAATTACAATATAAATAAATAAAAATTAGGTTGATGCATTTATAAAACAAAAACAAGACCACATGAGGTGCATAACTATTCAAAACATACCCATGTGAGGGAGGAGGGATCTTTCTGTGAAGTGCACTTCATAACATCTTCCTCCGCATCCTCAGAGAATAAAATAACACGGATTTTTTTTTCTCTCTCCTCTTTCCATTCAACGTCTCACATTACTCCCGACAATCCTTTGACTCATGAACAATGTTTTGAAACAGATGTTTGAGAAACATCGATGAATCAGGCGCACGCTTACACGATCCCCGCAACACGACTGACAGTTCTTCAAAATCTCGCAACTTCTCGCGGGACTTCTTTCTACCTCTACTTTGAAACCATTTCAAGCGTGACGTCACGGAAATGCCCTGCCTTACGTCCACTTTCTACCTCCCCTCTCCTTTTCTGCTCCCCTCCCTACCACATGAAATGATTCACTCATAAAAAATAAACAACAACAAAAACAGAGTTTGTTTGTTTAGAAGCAAATTGAACCATAAATTTAGTTTATTGAACTTTTAATTTAGTTAACTTCATAGTTTTTTTTTTTTTTAAATCCTTTTTCTTTTGTTTTAACAAGACTGTTAGTCATAAACTTATTTTCATTATTTTTTATTTGTTTACCATAATTTAACGTAATACATCTTTTTTTATTAACAATTAATGTAAAAAAAATTTTTTTTTTAAACTGTAGCGTAAAAACAAAAACAATCAAATTCTATATATATTAAGTTACATAAAATGTTAATTATGCAAATGTAAATAGTACAAATTAAAAATAATTGTGAGAATTATACTTCATTTTCATAAAATTTAAGTTAAAATAATTCTTTAAGCATAACATTATTGAAATCGTTAAGTTCATTTATAATTTTAGTTCTGCAGTAGAATCTGCCGAAAAACACTAGAAGAACATTGATATTGGTATTTTAATAGGGCTAAAGTGTTACCTAATAGACCCATTATGAAACAAACAAAAAAATTTATTGACCTATCTCAGGGCAACACACTGAAATTAGCATTAAAAAATAGTTTTCAGCTCAAAAATAACAGTCTAAATAGTATCCTCAGAAATAAATAATAGTAGCATACATAATATTTTTGATAATAAAATAGCACATAAGGTTTACAAAAGTTAAATAAATATAATATATAATTAGGAATGGGAAGTGGATTTTTTTTATTGAAAACAAATCCAGAGGGCGCTCTGTTAGCCCATTTATTTTTCACAACACTGCCCACGTGGTTTTTTGATCCAACAACATCGCTTTTCAAAATTTACTATTTATAATCGAATTGGATGACTAGATTTGTAGCGGATAGCTAGTTTGGTAAGAAATTTCTTTAAAAACAATAGCTTTTCTAAATTAATAACCGTTTATCTGAAAAAGTAGCTTTTTACTTGTTTTTATTTATTTATTTATTTTATTTATCGATTTATTATTTTTGTTTTGGTAAAAATAGTAGCCATTGTTGTCAGTTTCTAGAAGCGTCTCAATTCTAGAAGCGAACAGTCACCAGGTTTTAATCTAAAATAATCAAAATCTATATATATTATCCTTCTAAATTTTAGAATTAAAAATTCTTCTCTATTATTTTGAATGACTAAATAAATCGGTAATAGGAAAAGTAACTCCACGCATTGTGTATTTGTATTGGAAAATCAAAAAGACTAAATTACTTAAAAAACATATGCAAAAAGAAAAAAAAAATCTTTAATTTATTGTTTACTAGGCTGTAAACACAGCTTATTTGCAAAATTATAAAAAAAAAAAAAAAAAAAATATATATATATATATATATATATATATATATATATATATATATATATATATATATATATATATATATATATATATATATATATATATATATATATATATATATATGTATATATATATATATAAGACGATATAAGCAGCCACATAATTAACGAGAAAAAATGGTTTTTTCTTCACTCGATTTAACTTTTTCTGTTTACAAAAGCGTAAATTCAATTTTCTTTTCCTACACTAACAAGTCTAAATATTTTTCAATTCATTTAAAAAAAATTCGTAAATATGTAATCACAGTAAAAAATTTTTATTCATTCAAAATTTTAAATTTTGAAAAAAAAATTCCTGATTTGCTTATCAATAAGGGTCATATTTTGGTTTTAGTGTGGTTTGGTTTAAAGTGGTTTAGTAAGAATGACTCCGATGTGAATAAAGTTGCTTCTAAACAAAATGCAACTTAATTTATTTTATTAACAATAAAATAAGAAACTTTATGTCCATTATGGGATAACGAAATATTTTTTTATTTTATAAAAAAAAAAAAAATTTATAACTATGTGACCACAAAGACAATTTTTTATAGACTTAAAATTTTTAATTTTGAAGAAGAAAAAAAAATGTATGATACATTATATTGTTCAACAATAATGTCATGTTTGTCAAGTGACTTGGTAAAAATGATTCAGATAGGAATACAGTTTCTCCGAAACGGAAACAAAATCTATCAAATTGATTCATTTTATTAGCTTCCGACGGCCAAAGCTCTTTCTAACAATATCAATGAGATCATAAAGCTATAAAACTTTTTAAGTTGCTGGTAAAAAAAATTGGAAAAGCTCTTAGAGGAAACAATATTATCTCAATTTTGTGGGCGCGTTCATTATTTGCAGTGCAATGCTAAGTAACCACAAATGGTAAAAATGTACGATTTTAGCATTAAAGCATGAATCAACATGTTGAATAAATATAGTGAAACAGATTATTATAGAGAAATCGTTAGGATGTATGGTGCAATGAATTAAAAGAAAAATGAAAATGAAAAGTATTGAAAAAAATTTGTAATGTTCTCACTCGGTTTCAGAAGGAAAACACTTCCTGATCTTTTCAGGTAAATTTCAACAGAGCAGTGAAAAAATATTTTAAGCATAATTTTTTTTTATAAAAATAAACCCTTTTTTTCTGGCATTGATATCTAGTAAACAATTTAACCTTTTGACGTACCCTTTTATATAGTTTGTTTTCCTGATTCTCTAAATACAAGCATAAAAATATATTTTGGTATTTTTTTCATTATAAAAAACAGTAACAGGTACTAAAAAATCTATTAGATAATCGGAATTGTATTTTTACTAAAATATAAAATCCAAAAAAAAAAATTTCCATTCATATTTAAAAAAATTTCAATAATAAATTTTATAAATTAATGAAATTTTAATGATAAATAACTGTTTCTCTTAGATATAAGCAACTGCAAATAAGTGCAAAGCTGAAGAAAAAAATTGTTTGGGACTGAGCCTTTGGAAGATTTTACCTTTAACGCAGAAAAATGCAGCGGTGTTTCACGATCTATTTCATAACCATAAATTATTAATAAGCAAAAGAAAATATAGTTTTTACTTATTTTGACCTAAATTAATATAAAAATTATGAAAAGTATGTTTAAAATTTCTGCGTCAAAGGGTTAAGGCAAGAAATTGTTGGGTTAGAAAATAGTGGTTTAAATTACCAGTTTGATATTAATTAGGGCTATTATTATCAAACACCTACTTTAAAAAACGAATCGATTATTTAAAATTTAATAATAATCAACAATTCAAATCAATAAAATTAAGTTAATATCAAAATTTTAGAATCACTTAAATAATTCTTTGGTTTTCATTGTTTCAATTCACGTATTCAATACAGAATTGCTTAATGCTAGTGTTGTCTACTTGATTTATGGACATACTCTTCCGACTTTAAAGGTTTTTACGAAAAAATTTTCCCAGTACTAGTGAACTGAAAAACAAATTCACTCTTCCTTTTTATTCTTTTTTTTTTTTTCAAATTCGAAAGCATTTAAGAACACTAGCAATTGGTTTTTTATTCTTTAAAATTTTCAAAATTGTGACAATTACTTTAAATCCAATTTGTGAAACAAACAATTAACTACTAATTTAAAAAGTAAAAATAACTGTGAAAAATCTTTTTTACTTGCGACAGAAATTCCGTAGCAATTAGAGAGTATATCAAAGGATTAATATTGATTTACAAAATACATTCAACTATACTCTTAACACATCACATTTATTCCTAACATATTGCAGTCGCTTGTTATTTAAGAAATTTATTAATGTAGATAAAAACCATCTACTTAAAAGCCATCAAGTTGATTAATTTATTCCGGAAAAAAAAAGTTAAATCACAATTTGAATACGAATTTTGCAAAATAAATAAACAAAAAGTGAAATGAAAAAAATAGAATAAGCAAAATTTCAAAGAGAAAGCATTTGAAGCACAAAAGAGAAAATGCTTTTTTTCTTAATGGTCCCCATTTAAGTCGACAATTGCACACCCAACAGAAAGAATCTAGTTTTGCCGCATACTTTTCGTGACTTTATGGCATGTCGCCCACACCCATCTTCTATTATTCTAGAAGGAAAAAAAAAGGAACTCAATATTAAAAAGTTCTTTCTTTGATGAGTGGGAGACGCCCGAGACACCATTGAGGACACAAAGGGCACACACTAACTCCATTTTTCTAGTTGCAAGTTCACGACATGCAAATTCCTGTGTAAATGTAATCAACATTTATGTTAACTTCATTAAAGCTGTTTTTCGAAGTTCTGTCGCCAAGAAAAATTAAAAAGCCATAATTTTAAAAATATGATCTTACCGTGAAGAATTATCTGGGTTTTAGAACAGACAAATAACTTAAATATTTTATAAGTTTCTAAACTTTTTTTTTTTTTTAAATCGCCAATTTGGCAACATTTCCCCATCTAGATGATTATTATCAAAATCACTGCCTTATTCTCAGTTTTTGCACATTTTTATGAGCCCAGGTAATGCAGCATTGGAATAAGTTTTTAAATATTAAAAAATTAGTAGACTACAAACGGTTTTCATTTTTCACAAAGCTGTGGATTTTCTTCATGGTGACGTTTCGCGCTATTTTTTAAAAAAAAAGCGCAGACAGCGCTGGCCTTAGATAGGCAAAACTTGACCTAACAGTCGAGAGTAACAGTTGCAAATTCGCAGCAATAGCATGTTATTCGCAAAAAGGCATCACTTCATAAAACGACGGAGCCTTCGAAACAGTGATCAGAGAATTTCATAAGTGCTTACATTGAATCGACGCTTTTTTAAAATTTTTCTTGGATAGACCAAATTTAGAACTGGAACAAATCTTCAACGATCAATTTAAATTTAAAAGTAAAAATACAATCTTTAAAGAAGTACACAGAATTATTTCAATTTACTGCAAAGCTTTTGCTTTGTCAATTTTATTTAAAAATTTTTGATTTTCTTTTCTAGCACTATATGAAAAGTGGGAATTTTTTCACAACTACAAAGTTACCCTCAAATCCGTTTGAAATATCCTATAATTGTTTAATGCTAACTAACGTAAATAATTTCTTTTAAAAGTGTTTTCCAAAAATTTGTGTATCATTGATGGAAATTTATTTAAAAAAAAAAGTGGAATGGTTCAAATATACAAGCGGTTTTTAGAGCTTAAAAAAAGAAGGGGAAAAAAAAAAGACGACGAAGATGAAGAAAGAGTAGGGTGTAAAATTTTATACCATTAAATATGAGTCAGGAAATTTTTAGTAATTAACATGATTTTTGAAGCTCTTTCGCCAAACCAAGGAAAATAAATAAGCTACAGTTTGTTTCAAGTACCCTACACATGAAGCAAAGCTATAACTTTAAGCTAAATATCCCATCTTCACGTTAAGAATTCTTATTGAATTATCTAGGCTTGAGAACGGAAAAAGAATGAAAATAGTTTTAAAGCTATAAAAAAAAATTTTAAAAAATCGCTGAAAAGATAAAAATTATCAAAATCAATGCTTTAATCTTATTTTTTGAAAATTTTTATGAGCCCTGATAATAAAGCATTAAAAAGTCTTTATATATTAAAAAATTAAGCCCACAAATGCTTTTCTTTTTCACAAAACCGTGGCCTTTTTATAATTGACGTTTTGCGCCACTTCCAGAATTAGCTTAGAAAGCGCTATTTAAAGATAGTCTAAACTTGACCTAATAAGCATGAGTAACTATTACAAGCTCCCAGCAATTATAAAGATAGAATATTATTCGCAAAAAATGCGAAATATTTCATGCGGAGACAGAGCCTTCGAGAAACAGACATTAGGTAATTTCTCGATTCAGCCACCACTTTTTCTCTTTCTTGGATGAAAATTTGTGAGGGTAGACGCACTCTAATGGAATATGTTAAAGAACATTTTACTTCTGCGAACAAAATGAGGAAGTGCGCTTATTAAAAACTGAAGTAATATAGTTTTCGAAATGTGAGTTTAAGAAAAAAGTTTCATGTAAATAAATACTAAAGTCGTTATTTATTGACCCACAATTGAAAGTAATGAATTTTCATTTTTTTTACGGACTTGGGCACGGTTGTGCAGAACTACGAGAAGAAAAAAAAAATGCAACAACCAAAGCAATTTTTTTTTGCGAAATAAGCACTCTAACAAATTATATATAATAAGCTCCTCTCATTAGTGGATTAAAAAGGTAGAAATGATGTTATACCCCTTTTTCTGTTTTATTAATTATTTATAAAGCAGATTATTAATTATTTATTTCTTTGAATGCATAAGAAAATTATTTTTCCCTACACTGCCAATTTATATGCAATGATCTGAAACAATATTGATAAGAGACACTTCTTTCAAAGGTGACACTTTTACACAAGACCCTTCCTTATAATTGTTTCCAGACAGGTATTTTAAAAGTTTATGGAATTTTCACTCATAACAAAACAATACACTTAACGTTTACTAAGTGAAAATCATAATATTTTTACTTGAAAATGCGGCTTTTCATTTCTTTCCCCCACAAGCTCTTTAAATATAAAAGTTTTGCTTGGTTTAATAAAGAAAATTGTTAGACACTTTTAATTACTTTATTTATTTGTAGAAGCAACACCACAGCGGTTTTATGTATAAAAAAAAATACGATAATTTTCCTTATCATATTTAAAATTAAAAACAAAAATAATCACAGCTTTGACCACAAAATAAACAGCAAAATGGAAAGGAAAAAAATTACCTATCAGGGGGGGGGGATGTGGTAATTACTAAGTAAAAAATGTAATTATTTTTTTCCACGCAATATCATTATCTGTTTTATATTTATTACCTTTTAATTTATAATAACTAAAATCTAAAATCAAACATTTGATTTTCAGATAAAGTAGCTCTTTTTATTTTTTGAGATTTAGATAATAATAATGACAACAGATGCATAACAAATAATTGATTTCAAAAGTCAATTTATTTGTGTTGTCCGGTGAATAAATGGACGTTGTATAAAACGAATTTTCGTCTGCAACTTTGTCACACTATTGACAGAAAAAGGTCAGCGAACGTCACGCTTTGAGAATTATAATCGATGCCAACACAAATGTCAGAACTTTAGATAAAGCCTATTTCCTAATATTGATTAAAAAATGTTCTGTTTTCAAATCATTAAAAGAAGTTTTTGTTAAAAGTAACTGAGCCGTTTTGTCCCATTATTTTAATTTTATTCGAATCGAACAACAATGAGAAATTTATATATTTATTTGTTAGAAGGCTGAGCTCATCCCTACCATTGATTATTTCGTAATTATTTTTGATTATTTGCGATAAAAAATTTGTAAAAACAAAAAAACTTTTTTTTTATTGCATTGACACAGTTTCAGTTCCTGACTTATTCAAATACACTTTAAAGCTAAACATTTAAAATTAAACAAACTAACATATTTTTCAAAAAATTATTATTTAATTTTTTATTGTTATAAAAACACATATGTTTTTTGCATAAGAGATTATTTAGTAATAGTGCGGAAAACTAATTTAAAAATTTTGCTTCAAAAACTTTGATTAATTATTTTATATTCATTATTTTAATGGCATATGTTGACTGGAGCGAGTTTTATTTCCGAAAGCAGTTTATTCCTATTTTTGTAAAGCAAATAAATCATTTTATTTATCAGCACTGCACCGCTAAATAACGTTCAATTTCTCAGTACTATGTTAGCAAATAGCGATTCACAATTTTCTTATTCAAGTTTTTTTTTAATGTTGCATCATTGAGTTAAGCGACTTTTTAAAAACAGTTATTATGATTTACACAAAGAGAATGGCAAATAAAATATCTGCATTATTACTTCCGAGACAAACTGGTCAAAAAAAGTAATCATTCTGAAGCTTGATGGGCTTCGAGCCGCCGCCCGGAATAGAATCTCGGTTGTTACGAATGACTGCAATAACCACTACGTCGTTAGATGGTTTTAAAGTTTTTTCTTTCTTTTTTTCAAAATAATAATGAATTAAATAAATAATAACTAAAAAAAAATAACTGCAAGAAAATAATTCAAAATTGTATATTTTTTAAAACTTATTTTTTAACGGTTTTCAACTAAAATAACCTTAAGAAGCTAAATCTTAATATATTGAATAATATCAAAATTCTTGTAAATTTCTTCTAAGAAAAGAGAAGAGAAAGACAAAATGACAACAAATGTTTTCCTTGGTTTTCTGAGTAAAATATCAACAATAAATAATAAATAAACAAAATATAACTGTTTTATTTGGATTTTTTTTTAACTTATAATATTATAATTTGAAGCCCATAAAAAAAAAACTATGCTTCTTCATTGTGTTGTCTAAAACAATAGAAAACTGTGGAGAAAAAAAAACTTCAACAACGTTCTATAATTAAATTACATAAAAAAATAAATAAAAAATAGCGCAGAATACTCAAATCTACAGCTATCACTATCGCCATATGAGAAGAATTGCAAGAAAAAAAAAAAAGGAAAGCTTTTGAAATTGCTAATTATTGTTTGAACTAATAATAATAAAAAAAAAGTTTATTTTTGTATTCAACGAAATCCTAAAACTTTATTAAATAAAAAGAACCATTTAGTAAAAAAAAAATTTTTTTTATTTTTATGAGGCAAGTAAACTAAAAGGTTTTTAAAATACTTGTGCATTCAAGCTTTAAATAGCAAATAGGTCAAGCACAACGACAGCATTCTGTGAACAATTACGATATTAAATTTAGGTTAATATTTTGAGACAAAAAACGTGAATATTCAAGGAAGAAATAAGCTGTTATGTGTATAAAATTAAATTTCTATGCATAAATAAAAAAATAATAATAAGAGGAAAGAATCGTAATTAGGAGCGGAAGAAAAATTTACGAATGGCAAAAAATTTACATTAAAGGCTAGTTGATAATCGTCCATCAATTTTTAGAGACAAAAATAGTAAAGTGTTGACAGTTTTCCCTGTACGGATACAGTGTGTAGAATTTATACAAAATATATGCAATGCAAAAAAAGATGACAAGGGAAAAATAAGAAATGTCCCCGAAACACCACTTGCACAGGTGATTATTATTGTATGACAAATAAGATAAAAATAGCGAAGGCAAGAAAGTATAATTTCAGTTTGCTCTTATAAACGGGGCTATTTTCGCTATTTTTTTTTCTTTTATTTACTCATTTTGCTTATAAATTTAGAAATGAATCGTGTGATCTTACAACGATTGGTTCAGTCAATAAAAAAAATAATTTTATTGGTTTTTGTTTAACATAATAGTTGTTTAATTGCACTAGTTCCATTAGAAACTAGATTCATTTTCGCTATATCAAAATTATAAATTATATTTATTTTTACTATACAATTTAATTAAAAGAAGTTAAATGATCAAGAGAAGTTCAAAGATATTTTTAAATTAGTATTATTATTAATAATAAACTGCCTTCCTTATCGCTGAATTTATCCAAATCTATAATCTACCAAATTTTTCTGTTCACAGATACGGAGTTTTACGTAGAGCAAAGCCACCAAAGCAAAGGCAAAGCTTGAATCGTATGCCACCATAGACCACAGCTTTAAAGAAATAGTCTACACCCATTTTAAATGTTTGTTTTGTGGTAAAAGTTAAAATAATATTCTACTACTAGTGGGCTGCGCCCCCAGCTCGCTAACGCTCGCCAACCCCCGAAAATTGCTACGCAATCTTATATGGTTTGCTTCGGAAACCAAGCTCCCTTCGCTCGCTACAAACTTAGATGCATTGCAAATGCACAAAATTCTAAGAATTCAAAACCATCATTCAAATCCATATAACAACTTTTTTTTAAAAAAAAATCTTTTTAGTAAACACTAAGTCATTAAAATAAATTTGAATTCAAATAAATGACATGTAATTCGTTAAATCTATTAGAAATGTGCTATAGTATAATTCGTGATATAAATCAAAAATCGTCAAATAAATTCGTGAAAACAAGCGCTTTCGACAAAATACTAAAATAGAGATGTATCGACAAAGACTACCCACTTCTGCCTAGCTTAACAGTATGAGATTGCCTCTCTCTAGTTATTTCATTTTCCGTTTTTAAAAGCGCTATATGTTGAGCCACCTCAGCTAGATTTGGCATGTGACATTTTTAGCTGCAACCATTGGTCGATTCGCCGTGTAAGAGAAATAGTAACGTAAACAAAACAAAGCAAACGTTGCCACCGGTGGAAAAGAAATACAGCCAAAATTTGGGAGTCACGTAAGAGAATTATATAAGATGTTAACGTTTTAGCTTACGGAATTTTGAAAAATCTCTTATTTTTCTCTTACGTAAGTTTGATATGTTTTTTCACGGGCTCATGCGTATTTCGCCAGAACTGACGCTTGCGCACCAAAAGGGCACATGCGCAATAACTTAAAATCTTATTTACCGGGGACGTTCGGAAGCTAATGTAAATTTGCGAATTCTCTCTCATGACAAAATTCAATCGTATCGTCATATAATTATAGGAGAGATTACAAATCAGTTAAATGTATCAAACACAACAATTGAAAATTATATAAACATCTTAGGCATGAAGTTCGAATTGAAAAAAATTCATCGAACACAACGAATCTATATACATTTTATGAAGCCATTTTTTATCACTAACTTTGCATGACAAACATTTTCGAATTTCCAGTAGGTTCAGTGGCGTAGTTTTAATGTATGTTAGGAGGTGATTTATCCCACACCTCCTTCGCCTACACATATATATTATAGTTAGTCCGTTCAGACTACTATGAAGACAAACCAGTTTGCGAAAGAGCCATTTAATAGAAAATCTAGCAAAAATAAAAAAAGTGGTAGGAAATTTGTTTAATTTATGAATATGATGGGTTTGTCTTATTTACTTGTCAAATAAATATATAAATGTTACCTTTTTTTACTTTTTGATTATTCGAAACATTTAGAATTATTTTTATAACAATTCGTCGTTTTCAACGACTTCTGAAAAAAAGGTGTTTTCTGAAAGATTTCATTCTCTGAGAAGAAGTTGGGCAATTTCTTTAAAATTTTCGATCGAATAAAGGGATCTGCATAACATACAGTCTCATTTAGAGAGTAATGAAGAAAATTACCAATTTCTGGCAAAAATATTTCGAAGAGAAGTTAAGAAAAAACATCTGGACACTACTTGAAGCTTTTTGGTTCAGAAAAAAAAAATTTATAATTGCAAACATGGTTTTTCGAAGCTCTGTCGCCAAAGAAAATAGAAAGCCACAGTTTAAGTGCCTCACTCTTGAAACAAAACAATGATTTTAAACTATACATAGGCTTTAGAACGGACAAATAACTTAAATATTTTAAAAATTATCAAACATTTTTAAAAATCACCAATTTGGCGACATTTTTCCACTGATATGAAAATTAACAAAATCACAACCTTATTCTCAGTTTTTGCAAATTTTCATGAGCATTGGAGTGCATGCAGCATTGAAGTAAGTTCTGAAATATTAAAAAAACTAGACCATAAATGCCTTTTATTTTTACAAAACTGTGGTTTTTTTTCCATTGCGCCATTTTCAGAATAAGAAAAGACAGCGATGCCTTTAGACTAAACCTATTCAAACAGTCATCAGTAACTGTTGCAAACAAACAGCACATTTTTCGCAACAAAAAAAAAAGAGCATCATTTCGTATGACGACGAAGCCTTCAATAAAGAATATAAATGTCAAAACCCGATTTCAAAAGTTTCAATATTTAACAACTCATTCTACCTTTTCTACTTGATTTATAGAATAGGGACCTAAATATGGCAAAAGGTCAAGGATAAAATAAAGTGAAGCAGAAAGTTGAAACTCACTTGTTCTGTAGGGCAGCATTTTCTTGCTTGACCCTATTGTACCTTTGGTCTGTATTGACTTGGTGATCTGTTAACGTTGCCACTTGACTTTGTAATTCTTGGACCTACCATAAAACAAGAACACAAATTCAGAAATTTTAATTTTTTATATGAAGTGGTTTGAAACAGTCCCGTCTGAAAATGATTCATTAAATATTGTTTTGTATCAAAATGATTGAGAGTAGAGTCTGTTTTAAAATTAATTTCACACAATTCAGATTTCATCCATACATTAGATTCATCATATTTTAATCAAATAGTATCCTTTTTATTTTCTTCAAAATTCGTAGTTTCAAATACCGAAAGAAAGCAAAGTTTATGTCGTACAAAAACACAAATTAATAGCGGAAACGAGTTTCCAAAACGATAATAGAATAAACTATTTTTAAAAATAAATACCTATTTAAAAAAGTAAAGTTTTGCTTCGTCAAAAATATATATATTATTCATTTTATTTTACTTGTTTTTTCCTGTTTGTTCTACGAGTGAACTGAGGCGTTGATGCTAAAGGAATATGAATTAATCTTCCACCCATCTTTTTCTTTATGTTTACTACTTTAAAACGACAATGTTTTGACGATTATTTATGTTTACTAATTTATTATTATTTCGAGTGATCACCCATTTTTAGCCACCAAAAGAAATAACTAAATTGATGGTGTGTTTGACTGAAGTATGTTATTATTTAGCTATTGAAAGTAGGGTAACTTTAACTTATTTAAACTCTAAGAGTGATGGAAATATAACCACTCATATTGAACTAATAATATGATTTTTAAAAATAAAAAAGCAGTAAAATTATCTCCATTAGCACCAGTAAAGCTAAAAAAAAGCCTTCACACTATGCTCAATTCATACTAGAGTTTGTCTACGGTAAGAACTCCCCTCGCCCCAAACTCTGCGACCGTCTGTTGCTATGGAAACAAGAATAGTGCATTTCAGGGAGGGTAGCTTCTCTTCCCTCGAGGGCTAACGCAATAGACCGAAGAAAAAACATTCCTTTTCTTTTTCGTTGACCCCACACCCCTACTTTAAATAGTTATACCTCGTTACCATAGTCACCGCCACGAGTCTAGACGAATGGCTAGGGGTTCTTACTTTAGACAAACTATAGTAAGAAAGGGCTTAACCTGGTGCCTAGAGAATATTTATCAGTCAGCCTCCCATAGATTAGCTCAATTCTTCAACCCTTCCATTCAACAACCATTATGGTGAGAGCCACGATGGCTCAGGGGATAGAGCGTTTGCCTTCCAATGAGGTGAACCGGGTTCGATACCGGCGATGGCTGGTCGATACGAATTCCGCATACGGCTTGCACCAATCACAGTGCTGACGTAAAATATCCTCAGTGGTAAATGAATCATGGGTTAGAGTCCCCTTGCCGTCAGGCTAACCGCGGAATGTTCACGTGGTCTTCCTCTCCATGTAACGCAAATGCGGGTTAGTTCCATCAGAAAGTCCTCCACGAAGACAAATTTCTCCCAATACTTGATCCAGGAGCTTCCTTGTCTTCTGGATGGGGTCCAAAATGACAAGGCTACGGAGTTGAACATCCGTAGACGTAAACCCAAAAATTGCAACGGCTGTTCAACGACGGTCATAAAATATAAAAATTATGTTGAAATTATTAATACTTATAATAAAGCATATAGAATATTTTGTAGAAATATCCTCCCTTGTTGAAATGGAATCATAAGTTTCACCTGTCGAAGTGAAAAATACATTTTCCGTTCACGTTAAAAGTAAATATTTTTCCAAGAGCATTTAAAACTAGAGTTCATAGTAAAGGATAGTTTATGTTATGAATTCTCAAAAATATTACATCCGCATAAAATTTGACGGGAAATCAAAAACTAGTTTATGTTAAACGATATCCGCATTAATAGAGTTCTGATTAACTTTTTTTTTTTTTTAAATTAAAGATTAGAAAAATTTCTAAAATATTCACACTAATAATTATTTCGTCGTATACAAAAACTTCTAAAGAGCAATTCATAGCTTTTTGAAATCAATAATTTTCCCTTCTATACGTCTATCATCGATGCTTTTCGAATACATTTTAAAAAATAAACTGTTTGCTAAAATTTCATACCTATTTTCTTTCAAGAAATGTCAAAATCAAATAGCCCAATCTCAACGTACACCGAAAATGGAGCGAAATTTATTAAAACAGTCTTCAATAATATAATCTAAAAATCGCTAAAAGCACTTTTTCTCTACAAGAAATAAGAAAAACCCAGCTATCCAAGGAATATCCTTCATACACGCGAGCACGTGTTTGTGCCGCTTTACGTAACCTCAATAAAGGTCGTTAAAAAAAGAGAGGGAGGAAGAAGAAGAAAAATAGATTATAGAATATCGAGAATCTTCCTAAGTGGTGCTCCCAAATTATATTGTTTTATTTTTTTGCGTGGGATTCAAACATGTAATTCACACTCATGCATGTAAGCGACGGTAATCATCAATTTAATGATACGAATTCTTTCTTCTTGCGACGCTAAAACAAAATTATTTTGGATAATAATTGAATTATAGTTGCGAGTTTTAACAATCAGTATACAGTAGAGCACCGATTAACCAGACCAAAGCCGATCCGGATAATGAAAAATACGGATAATGGGACAACTTTATAAAACGGCAATGAGAATGTTTTTAAGTAACGTCCCTTCAAACTTTTTCTAGGCTTAGGATTCGCAATTGTAATAGTGCTTGTATACATAAAATCTCATTTAAAAACTTTCAGCTGGTAATGATTAACTCTAGTAACTAGTTTCAATCCTTTCGTCGCCATCACAATTTGGCAAAATTTGTTTGAAAATGGCGATTTTTTTTCTATTTGTTTTTTTAAGGTAATTTTTATGAAGTAATTTTCTCTGTAAAATAAGTAATTTTCTCTGGTTCAGGCGAAAATTACGACATGTAGTTAAATGAATGACTCTGCCCTGTAAAACGGTCTGTGACGGGTGTAAGTGGCTGATAACATATTCTTGGCCATAGATGACGCCACTGAAAAACAAGAAGTGCACCCTCTGCCTTAAATTCGGTTGGTTGCAGGCATTTGGCAAATGGCAATAGAAACAACAATAACCACTAGGGATATTATGCACTAGCACGGTGACCGAAGCGAGACACGAGCAGTGCACGAATCGAACAGTCATCGCTGCGATTTGCAACTGGGTCACTTAATTTTAAAGTGAACGCTGTAACTTTGAACCATTCCGGCAGAAATGTACTATTTAGTTGTTCCCCATTTGGCATGTATCAGACAAAATACGTTCTTTAAAAATAAATTATATACAAAATTTAATTATTCGTAGTAGCCAATACTAATCACAATAATTAAAACAGTTCTTATCCTTCTTGGCATTGGTAAATGTCCAGTATACACTTGTGTTATATATAAAGCCTTCCTCTATCTTACTTTTTTCGGTTCCAAAATTTACAGCTATTATTTGCAGACAATATGCAAGCATTATTAAGAATGTTACGTATTTACACGTAAGTAATTTTTCACAATAACATTAAGGATTGGGAATGCTAATACTACACATATCCAATCATTTGCTTTAGATAGCTATTACTATTTCAATATCTCTAATCAAAATTGACGTAATTCGGAAAATTTAATTAATACTAAAAATCAATTTTTTTAATTTTTTAATGTTCGACCATTCATTGCGAAAGCTCCTGCGATTTAAGTTCAAATCCAGACAACCCAGTTCAAAATCGACGTTAAATCTATATTAAATAAAATTGTAGAAAACTACAATTCACTAGAATACATAAAAACAAACTAAATATAAGGAATTTTCATGAAATGGTAAAGCTCTTTGAAAATACAAAAATAGAAGCAAAATTGGCAGAAAAGAAAAAACCCTCAACTGTAAACAAATCAGAAGAGAAAAAAAAAGAGACATAATGTCAGTTTTGTTCCATTTCGGGATAATTTATTCCACTTTCGAAAGAGGCTTCCAGTGGTGAAAGTAGAGAAGAAAATTGCTTTTCCTGAAAGCGATAACCATTTTCATCATGTAGAGGCAAAAATAATCTACCACTCAGTGGGACGGGTAAAAAGCATCTCCTTGTGAGAGCAGCATGATATATCCTCATAAATCTTCAATTTTTAGTGTTTTTTCCTCTTTATCATAAACGATCCTTCCGTCATCAGTCTTGATAATATTTCAACTATCTTCTCTTCATGGTGAAACGCCAGAACGAAGAGGATACTCAAGAGCACAATGAATCTTTTATGAAATGGATGGGGAAGATTAGGAGAAAGGATAGAGAAGAGGTCCGGTAATAAAAATGATAGAGAAGTGTGAATTTAAAACCAGTTCAACCAATTTTCGAACATAAATTTGAAATTGGGCGGAAATTCTTGTTGATGTTTTCCGAAAAGGGTTAAGTTCATATTTAAAATGATTTATAAGTAGATAAAGAATTTATAAAATAATTCCACAATTTCGACAATGTCGAAATTAGTTCCACCCTAGTCACTTCATAACATCTTGATGATCTGGAATCTTGTTTTATTCATGTGACGTCCGATTCCCTTGTTATCGACATTAGTTCCTAACTACCATGACATAGCGCTTGGAAATGCATTTTACCCTGATTTGCTCCTCTCGGCTACTGTGGTTTTCTTATTCTGCTTTTTAATCTTTTTCTTTCTCTCGGCTGCTGTGGTCATTCTAGTTTTGTTTCTCATTAAAAAAAAAACAACTTTTTTTTTCATTTTTCGTTGGCAATTTTACGTTTTTTTATTTCAAGTCACTTTTAATTCTTCTCATTTAAGTCTGGCAAGTCTTGACAAAGTGCGAACATTTTTGTAGCGCTTGAAACACGTAAACTGCTATTTCCTATTTGTATATAATCGAATGCTCGATTTATAATTCGAAGCAAATGTTATTTTCTATTTGTATACATTCGAATTCGATTTCCTTAAAATTTAGAAAAATAACATTTTTACTAGACGCAATAATGAGCCATTTTTTTTAAATGCTTTCATTCATTTAGTATAATCCGGTCCTCCAAGTCCGGTGCCCGGTTTTTATAATTTATTTGATAATCAAATAAAATAGTTTGAAACTCATTCAAATGAAACATGCTAGATTTAAAATTAATCAGCAATAAAAAAAATGGATATTTCGTATCAAATGGAACTTATAGGATAAAAATTATGAGAATGTTAAACAAAAGTATTCTATCAAATTATACCTAGAAACTCATAATTGTAACCAATCAGAATATAAATTTAGAGTTGCGAACAAACCGGAAGTTGTTTAATGCTATAAAACTAAAATAAGTTTTAACTATACTTAAAGCTTTCGTCAGTTCAGTTATAGAAAGTAAATAGCGTCTTTAAAAATTATGACACAATGTTAACAAAGTGGTAATTAAAAAAAATATTTATTGTGCGTAAATTAAACTACATAAAGAATAAATACAATTATAAACTAATGGTGAAATCTAAGTAATAATCAAAATAGTTTTCTTTAAAAAAAAACACTAATTGGTACCACTTAAAAAAAACATTAATTGGAACAATTAAGATACCACTTTCATAAGTGATGAACACAGAATTATTTCGTCAAATTATTGATAAACTATCTAATTTTTTTAATAAAAAAAAAAAATTTTTTTTGATACTTCAAAAAAATAACAGAATAATAACTGAAATTTAATAATTTTAAAGGTTTGAAAAACTATGGAGTATACACGTGCCCCTATGCGACTCCACGCCTGTTAATGAGGTGCTTTTTTTCATGGGACTTTTTTCCCGATGCGTTTTTTTTGGGGGGATTTACTCTCTTAATGATATTTTTTTTTACCGTGATTCATCTATAGCGACTCTCTCGTTAGAGATAAAATCTACAGCGACTCCATTTTTAGAAACTGAGTTCATTGCGATCCATTTTTCAGAAACTGAATTTATGGAAACTCGAGTCATACGCAACACAGCAAAATTTTACAGCGACGAAGAACCCAGTTTTTTTTTTCTGGAAATAGGTGATCACGAATTACTATCAAAATAAATAACCGCGAAACTGTAATTAATTATTATTTTTAACAACTAGTAACGTTTTATTATGAAGATGATTATTAGACTTCGTTTGTTACTTAAAATATGTTAATAAAATAAGTTATGAAAGAATTTAAAGTATGTTAATTAATAATAAGGTAATTATTGCAAGTATGACTTAAGCTGCAAGAGAAAACTTTCAAAATAAAATAGCCATGTACTAATTTTAAGCAATTTACCCTTTTTTATATTTTATTTACTATTTTTTCGGTGTACACAAAAACGGAAAAAAATAAAAATTTTAAAAAAAATATTTCATCACATAGAATAATAAAATACTAAATATACAAAAATTAGTTATAAATTGAGACCTATAAATAACCGCTATCCACGTGACGAGTCAACAAAAGAAAATAACGATTTAAACATCACTTTTTCCCATCGTTTCTATTTTTATCAATCGTTTAATTATAACAGTACATCCGTGTAGAAAAACACCCTGGATGTCCAATATTGCATCCACTCAAAATTTTGATCCTACAGAATTCATCAATTTCTGGTGGAAAGATTCATGCAAAAGATTCCTTAACAATTCACACATTTCAAAGTTGTAATGTATATGTTATTGTGTCAGAAATCAAGAAAATGTCGATTTTCACCTGTGAATGTTGACAATCACATAGTCGCTTTTGTAAATGTCAAAAATATATACTAGGTCTAGTTAAGTGCGACTCCCCGATAAACCCTACACTGATGTTTTTTAAAGGCAAAGTCCAACTGCCAGGTATACTTTTGCCCGGCACTCCAAACACTGATGTTTCTCCTGATCTATCCTCGGTAGATATTAAAATATCGAATATACATAATAATATCAACGAATAAACTAATATCAAATCGGATATAATAAATATTTCGGACATTCACCAAAGCAACTAGGTGATTGTTGACATTCAACGGTGAAAGTCGACATTCTCTTGGGCCATTCACGGTACATATATACTTTAAACGCATTTTTCCTCAAAAATATTTTTAGATAAAGTCAGTATTTTTAAGTAAACTTTGTCACAGATTTATATTATTTTTATTGTTAAATTAACTTTTTATAGCCGTAGATTATTTCTAATATGAATATTTTTTTTAGAATATAACTTCATCCAAGCGAAAAAAAAAAAACTATTTTAAAATGTGATTATTAAATTGAAAGGACCTATCGATGACAGCCCTCGACTCATTAGGTTAGAAGAAAAAGTTCGGGACTTAGTTATTAGTCTACGGGATACTGGCTAATAACTGAAAATTTAAATTTTCAGAATGTATTATACATTCAACCCACTGTACGACAGCAAATGCCATAAAAAGTCTGATATTATACTCAATTCAGGTCGAATGCTGATAGTAATTTTTTGATAAATAATTTTATAAATAATGAAGGCGAACCATTACCCGTTAAAAAAATCAGTTTTTAATTTACTATAAATTCATTCCATTGTATTGCAGCAATTATCAAAAAGTCTTATTTTACCCGTTATAGAGGTCCAATATTTATTAAATTATCTAATTTAGACAATAAATATATGTGTTATAATAATTTAATTTAATTCGATAGTAAATATTTTTCTTAGTGAATAGAAGTGGTTTATCAAATTATTATTATATTTTTATCAGATCGATATTTATTACTATACAAATAGTAACACAGGAAAACCAAAAAATATACTTCAGATACGTAGACCGATTTTACTGAGAATTGGTATGCAATATTTGCATACTTAAAAGACAATAGAGAATTAATTTAAAAAAATTATAACTAAAATGAGTAAAAATACATTCAAATGACGAAAATGCCAGGGAATATTCGTTAAATTAATTCAAATTTTCTGGAATCGTAGCTATAAACATTATTTACGTTTACAGCGTTTATAAATAAATAAAAAAAATTAATAAAAAAACCGAACTAACCTTATGCGAGAGAATATATTTAAATTCGGAACTAATACACAATGCGTCTGCTAGCTGAAAATCCGTGGTGGTATCGGCATCCGGACAATAATCCAGCCAGCTGGAATCCGGCTCAAGTGTCCAGAAAGAAGTGGATCCCCATCGATTGTTGCTGGCCGACATTGAATATCCAGGAGAATAAATCCCGGCTAAAACCATCCATCAAACAACAACAACAAACGACACAGAAAGCGGGAGAAATTCGATTTGCGTGTCATAACACTGAAGAAGGTTTTGTCACCATTTTTTGCAGGAGAGAGAAAATTCTAGAAATGTTTTGAAAAGAAGAATAAAAATGACTGCTATTTAGAACAAAGCGATTCTTCGAAATGTTGGAAACGGGTGATGCGTTTAGTGGAGATGAGCATCGATATCCGCTAAATAGATTAAGGTTATCAGTCTACGTTTGAAATCATAACAATATTTTAATGTTTTAGATTTCTGCTTCAGTTTTTTCTTCTTTTAAAAAAATAATGTAAAAAAAGAAAGAAACACCGAAAATTATCGTTTCTATGACGTCAGACGGATATAATGACATTTAAATCATTCGGCAGGGAAAGATTAATAATGATTATAATCCTATTCAAATATCATAATTTGATGTGTAAAAAAAAACAAATTATTTGGTTTTAAGCTTAAAAAAAATATGCATCAAATTTGGTATAATTTGTATAATTATTACTAGTATGAAATATGCGTAAACGTTAAATATTTTTTTATTTTCCTTCGTCCACAAAATAAATTTGAATACTTCAAAAGATACATATTTAGATGGATCTAAAATCAAACTTTTTCTCTTTTGAAATATAAATTATCTCCTTAAAAAAATAATAATAATAATAAATTAAACATGACAGCGAGAGTCGCAGATTATTATTGCATGCGCAGATTATATTTCATTTTTTTTATTTTTCAAAGAATACAATAGGTTGATAAATAAGCCTCCTATTTTTAAAACTTCTCTAAACATGTTTCTAATAAATATTACGAAGCTGAAAAGAGTATGAAAGAAAGTAAAGAATATTTTTTCCTGCTAAGTTATGACAGGTTTCTACTGTATTATGGTATTAATCCCATTTAAACAACCCTAAAATTCAAATTATATTTAAACTGCAAATTTTTGCATCATTTTGAAAGACCTCGTAATTACAAAGTTTGCTACATTTATATTAGATTAAGCTTACTTCTTACTACAATAATCTCTGACCGACTGTGTTGCTGATGCAGACAAATTCGGATTTTAAAAAAAAAATTCGACATTTTTTTTTTTGCTCCGTACATTTTATTACCAGGGCTACAACATAGTATTTCCAGTGCCAATGTTACCGCGAATAACAGAAATTGGTGTTGTTGACTTCCACTTGCGAATGCTGACAATCATATAGTCGCTTTAGTAAATGTCCGAAATATATTCTAGGTCTAGTTAAGTGACCGGTGACTGAGTGGTAGCGCTTCGCACTTTCGTGCCACAGGTCCCTGGTTCGATCCTCGGGCCGGGCAAGGTTGACTCAGCCTTTCATCCCTTCAGTGGGACGATAAATAAGTACCAAGCATGCTTGGAGACTAAACACTGGGGGTTCCGCGTTCGGCTGACCACCTGACCGGAACATCTACTCCTGCACCCCAGAGCCAAAGGTCAAGAAAACTGAGATGGGCACAGTAGGCCTTGTCCCTCTATGGGCTGTCGCGCTGCTGAGTTTAGTATTTAAGTGCCACTGCCCGGTATGCCCTACATCAATGTTAAAAAACATTAAAAAGGAACATACATAAACTTTAAAAAAGGTTCAGTGCCATTGCCCGGTATACACTACACTGATGTTTAATTAAGACCAAGTGCAACAGTCTTGTATACATTTAACTGGTACTCCGAACACTAATGTTTCTCCTAATCTATTCTCAGCAGATTATTAAATGCATTTTGCCTGCCTCCCCAGCATTTTTATATAAAGTCAGTGTGTTTAACTAAACTTAGTCACACACTTATATTATTTCTAATATGAATATTTTTTTTTAAATATAACTTCATCCAAGTAAAAAAAAAAGCTTTTAAAATGTGGCCATTAAAAGAGAAGGTCCCATCAATATCAGTCCCAGACTCATTAGGCTTGATGAAAAAGTGGCGACTATGTCTAAATTTAAATTTTCAGGTCTAGTTATTAATGTATTAGACATTCATCCCATTGTATTGATACTGATGTATGATGTTTTTTTTTTTTTTTTTTTTTTTTTAACGTTCAGTACCACTGCCCGGTATGCCGATACTCCATAAACTGATGTTTCTCCTAATCTATCCTCAGCTGATACTGAAATATCAATTAAATATAATAATATCAACAATTAAATTAACATCAAATCAGAAATAATAAATACTTCGGACATTCACCGGTGAAAGTCGTCATTCTCTTGATTTCGGTCATTCAAAGTAACACCAATATTTTAAATATTTATTGCCTTTTTCCATGAGCGCACTGTACAAGTAAATAAAAAACAACACAACCGTTAAAACAACACGTATTAAAACCGTTCAGAACAAACCATCCTTGTCAAATCACCCAACCATTTAAAAACATTCTTTGTTTTGAGCAACGTAGGACAGAAAGGGTTTTTTTTTTTTTCGTCGAACTATGGTTTTCTTGGTGCCAAATGTATGTTTATTTAAAATCAACAATATACTACTTCTAATGGTGTTTCCGGAAGTTCTTTCACCTTTCGCTAAGGAAAAATAAATAATAAAAGACACAGTTTAAATGTACTTGAGGTAAAACTATTATTTAAACTATGCATTCCATTTTGCTGAACTATGGCTAAACTGCTGAACAATTTAAACGATACATTCCAAGATTATCTGGGCTTTGGATCTGACAAATAACTAAAGATTTCAAAAGTTATTACACTTTTTAAAAATCACCAAATTTGGCGATAATTTTTTCATCGATAAATAAAAATTATCGGACTCCATGAATGCTTTTAAATTTTCTCACTTTTTCAAGGGCCCAGATAATGCGGTGTTATACTTTATAACCGTCGTTGAACAGCTGACTCAATTTTTTGGGTTTACGACTACTAATGCTCAATTCCACAGCCTTGTCATTTTGAACCCAATCCAAAAGACAAGGGAACTCCTTATCAAGTATTGAAAGAAAGCCTTTGTGGAAGGCATTTTGATGGAACTAACCCGCATTTGAGTTACATGGAGAGGAAAATCACAATAACCTCTCTCAGTTAGTTTGACGGCAAGCCATGATCCGTCTACCACTAAGGATATGTTTACGTCAGTACTATGATAGGTGCGCAATTTATATCGACCAGCCATCGCTGGGATTCCAACCCGGGTCAAGTTATTGGAAGGCGAACGCTCTGTAACCTGAGCCACCACGGCTCATAGTAACTTTTTAAATATTAAAACGCTTTTCATTTTCACAAAACTGGGGCTTTTCTTTGCATTGATGTTTTGCGCCATTTTGAGAATAAGTACAGAGGGTGCTGGCTAAAGATAGGCTAAACCCAACCTGACAGTCATGAATTTAACTATTGCGAACTCGCAGCACTTGTGAATTATATTCGCAATAAAACAAAAACGTTATTTCGTGTGATACACCAGAGATGGCGACTCACCTTCTGGTTGAGATCTATAACATCATCTTCAATTGACATAGGAACATCCAAGGGATACATCTCATCGGAGCTTTGAGAATTTCGACGACTGCCACTTCGGTGAAGCTGACTAGAAAAAACAATAAAATTGCAAACTAATTTTATAAATCACAAATTATTAGAATGAATTTCTTCGCGATTCTCACCTCAAGTCTCTTACTGACTCTAGCTGCCAAAGATCACACAAATGTGATCTCAAAGCAGTGTTTTCATTTTACATCACATTTCGTATTAGTATGTATACCTACTCTTCAGTACTTATAATCTCGGAATTTGCGGGTCTGGGAAAGCGTTTCTCTCCCTATCCTCAAGGCCCTATTAATATATAGATATATATATTTATAGTGCCTGAAAAGAGACCTTTATAACTCTTCATTCTTCGCCTATTTCAAATTTTTAATACTCTTAATTTTTCTGACTCTTATGGGTTCTAAAATAAGTTTTTATTTTAAGGTTTAACATTAATTAAATTTCAAAATTTAATTGGTAACTGTACAAAAAAGTTACCTCAAACCTTCACATCTTAGATTCACAGATTCAATCTACACTTAAGTTTGTCTTATTTAGATACCCCTCCCCCCACCTAATTAAGGCCCTAAGAGGGCAGGGCACAGGGAAATTTTTTTGATGAAATATTTGTTTTTTCTTATCAAAATTTATTGGAATGGAAATTGTTGCGGAAAGTTTTGTCTTGTAGAACAAAGCAAGATTTTTAATCATTTTTCTAGATATATATGTAACTAGTAGTTTAATCTTTTCGTTGACAGAAATTAATTTGATGTTTCATAAAACAGAATATTGATGATAGATAATTTTTAAATAATATCAGCTCCTTTTATAACAATTTTATCAAACTCATATAACATTTTACCCTCGATAATAATACACAGTTTATACTATAATATAGTTTATAATTTTCTAATTGATTATTATTGATAAGAACTTTTTCGCTCATCTTATATTATGGTCTATAAATTTTAAAATGTAATAAATAAATAAATACTTACTTAGCTAATGCACTAGTTGAGAGCCTCTTACAACTAAAACGAAAAAAGAAAGAAAAAAAAGCGTAAATAAAGATATCATAAGGGTCAGCATCTCACTACAAATATTGTATAAATAAAAGGTAAAGTAAAAGACCATTTTATTCAGATTTAAAATGTAGTTTTTTTCCAGTTAGACTGTCAATTTACAAAAATTCATAACATAAAAACGGTTAAGGTTATTAAAAAAATGCAACTAATTTGTATAATAAGGTATGGATGTTAAAGTGAATGTCAACAATCACATAGTCGCTTTAGTAAATGTCCGAAATATTTTTTATAACCGATTTGATATTAATTTATTTGTTGATATTATCATATTTATTCGATATTTTAATATCTGCCGAGGATAGATTAGGAGAAACATCAGTGTTTGGAGTACCGGTTAAATGCATACCGAGCAGTGGCATTAAAAAAACATCAGTGTAGGGCATACCGGGCAGTGGCACATAACTAGACCAGTATATATGTCGGATATTTACCAAAGCGAACTATGTGATTGTCAACATAGTGGTGGAAGTCAACAACGACCAATTTTGGTCATCCACACTAACATATACTTTCCATCCTTGGTTCCTGCTTTTAGTTTTTTTTTTCTTTTTAAGCTTTCTTTTTTAACAAAAAAATCGTCAGTTTAATTAAGAATTTTATATAAATGAAACCTATAAATATAAATTCGATAAATATTTTGTGATAAAAGAGATAGTTAACCTCTGTTTTCCGCCATTTGTCAAACACAACAGCCCTGTTACGATTAGCAACAGCACAGTTGTGTTCTTATTGCAATGCTATTTCAGACTTATTTAATTAGTTTGGAAGAAGAAAAAAAAAGTATTCCTAGGATACATTTTATTCCTTCACCAATTCTTTAGCATGTTTATCAATATTCCAATAATTTTCGAAGGTATCAACAAGAGTGCAAAGTCACCTGGGCATAATATAATAAATCCGGGCTGCCAACTTTCTACGCTTCGTGGGAGAATTTTTTTTAGTGGCAGCAAATTTTAAGTTTTACTGTATGATATTTTGTTAAGTAAATTTGGTTAAAATTATTTTCCACAACACTACACGTGAATGGTTCAAAAATTTATGTCTTAAACCACTCTGATCCAGTACTCGTGTGGTAAAGTTTTTAAATGTTAGCAAAATTAACCAAAATACTGGAAGATTTTTCGACTGTTTACCACACTATAAACAAACATTTTGAAAAAATAGTTGCTTATGTATGTAATATGTAAAAAAACTTCTTAACATAGTTTTTAAATTATTTACCAATAAAATAAACAAACAAACATCTACTTGTTATCAATAGTAAAATAACCAAACAACAAAACAAACGTAAAGTTTATTTATATTATGTGTTATAGAGCGTGAAATCTTACCAGTAATTCTAATTCACCATATTTATAAATGAAATAATAGCAAAGTTAACAACAATTCAAAATAAAAAGTAGGAAGATTATGATAAAAATTTCTATTAAAACACATTTTCACAGTTGAATATTTAGCAGAAATATTTTTCCCTACTTATTTATTTATGTTAAATTGACTTAAAAATTATGAAAACAAATGTTCAAATACCGGTGAAGCTATGTGATTCAAAAACTGTAATTTGACAATTTACGTAATGCAAAAATATTCTACTTTAAGAAGAAAAAAAATTTTAATAAAAATTAAGGTTTTAAACAAGAATTTTATATGAAATTTTCATATTTTAACCACACAAAAAATAGAGATATCTACTATTTTGGGAATTCGGAAAAAGGCACAGATATTTAAAGTCCCACTGAAAATTACATGACATGTATGCTATCAGAACAAAACTGAAACTTTATTTTATTAACAGAATCTTTTATTTAAACTTCATTTATTAACAGCTTACTCAGATACTAAGTTTTTATTAATAAACAGTTAAGACTCTAAAACAAGCGTTGAAAAATACCCCTGAAAAAAAATAAAGAAAAATCATAATTAAAATAAAGGCAAAAGAAGAAGTTAACAATAACCTTTGAAGACCTTGAAATGTCCTACAGACCTTAAAACATGTTTTATTTATTTATTTATTATATCTCGATTCTAAACAAGAAGATACATCAGATGATGATCGCTTTCAAAGTTAGCCAACTGATGCAGAAAGGTCAGTGAGGGACAAAGTAACTGACCCATCTTGATATGCCTTCTTCTTTTAATGCAAAGAAAGTAGATTGAACTCATAGAGGGGACGAAAACCCTTTACTTACTATCTTTTTTTCTTCCTCTTTAAATTTAAACGGTATTTTATATTTAGAGCCCGGATTTTATTTATTAGAGCTCAGAACCGAAAAAACCCTTGAAAATACATACCTCTAAAAAATTCGCTTTAAAATAGCAAAACATGTCCTTACAATATCAAAAAATGCACTTAAAATAAAATAAAAAAACTGGTATGAAATGTAAAAATATTGTTCTTAGATTCAATACTCCCAATATTTGATCCAGGATCTTCTGGATTGGGCTAATAATTAAAAGTTTGCGGAATTGACCATGGATAATCGTTAACTCAAAATTGGGTCGGCTGTTCAACGACAGTTATAAAATAGCATAAAAAAAAAATCATCAATGTAGTTTTTGCGCAGTGTGGATTCGTCAGCCATAACATGGCAAAAGTGTCTGTAAAAAACTGATACAATTTGGAATTATTCTATTTTCTAGAGGAACAATATTTTAAAGCTGTAATGCATTAAAATAGTAACACTCAGTTGAAACGTAAGTTTTAAGAATGAGCCAGTACTTAAAAACATTTATAAAATCCCGTAAAATGATTCAAAATTCTAAAAAAATTTTTAAAGTAAAATCTAATAGGAAAAAAAAATCCCAAAAAATGTATTAAAATAATTATTTCTTTATTTCCTTTATTTATTTTTTAAATCCAAGAATCTCAAAATTTCCCTAATAGAGCAAAAGAGTTCAAAAATGCAATATTATCAAAATATGGGCCTTACTTATTATTACTAAAATACTTGTTCAAAATAGGATTCATTTAAGGACAAGTTTGGGACCGCTCCTCTACGATTATTGCAGCCTTTGCAAGATATTTTACCGTAAAAGCGACCTCTTAATAATTTATTTCATCTTAAAAACGAACCATTCACAATATCTTTATTCTTTCAAAAAAGGAACCTTCACAAAATTTTACGTTTCAAATACAGAGATGGAGCGTATTTAATTCATAATTTAAAAACTACAACTCCTTAGAAGATATGGGTTTTTTTCTTCACTAAATCAGGATTTTATTTTTACAAGTTTCAAAAGGACAAGACCATGGCAGATGGAACCCTATCCTACCGTAATTTTAGGTACACAGAAAGTTTGTGTAGATTTTTCACAAGAAGTCTGCTCTGATTTCTTGTAAAAAATCCTTTCCTTTCACAAAAAAAAAAAAAAAAAATCAAGAATAATCTCGGTTAAGTTAAAACAAACATTTTATGAGTAATAATTCTACTTCTGTAGAATATAAAATTAATTCGAACTTCTCGACAACAGGTCCTCCTTCACACTTTAGTATATTAATTAATGCTCTCAATTCAACATAATTTACATGGGCTGGTGTATTTTTTTAGCATTCTTTCAACGTAAATATCTGTTTTTAATATAATTATCATATAATAAAAACATTAACACAATTTGGATAATATACATTATTCAATCTACGCGCTCTGGTGCATTTCTAAAAGCATATTTTCAACGTGAAAATTAAAATCTTTATTCGTAAAATGATATTAAAAATCTGTAAATATTATAAGCAATCTCAATAATATATTTTAATTGGTCTTTTTCTTCGGAAATATTTTGGCCTTAATCTGTTATACTAAATCTCGGACTTTGGGCAGGCTCGGATAAAAATTAAAGAATTCTATGGATCTCGGGGCTCGTTCGAGTACAAAAGAATTTTATCGATTTCAGACTTGAGCGGACTCAAGAACAAAAGAATTTTGACGATTTTGAAACTGACCAGGCTCGAGTATAAAAGAATTTCGTCGATTTCGGACATGGGCAAACTTGGATAAAAAATTTTTTTTATCGCTTTTTAAACTTGAGTGTGTTCGAGTACAAGAGAACTTTAACGATTTCGAACCTGACCGGGCACGGGTACAAAAACATTTTGTCGATTTCGGGCTTAGATTTATTCTTCTGGCTCGAGCGGTCTCGGGTTTTTAAAAATGAACCCGAACTCATTTCTGGTAAGCGGTATTCACATTGCCATGGAAGTCAAAACAGTTCTGTTATTCGATCTTCTCAGCATTTATGGTGTCACGAGTCATTTTTCCTGATCACGCTTTCTGATCTGAAAAGATCACGAACTATATCACGATTTAAGCTTCCAAAACAATTACTCAGTGCTCCATTACCTTGTTCATGCGATTTATTTAGTGCGCCGTGGATATTCTCTTTACAAAAGACAAATGGCAAGAATATTCAATTCAGAATTAGACAGCTTTGTTTAGTTAACTTTTAGTTTGGTTCACGATTCAATAGATTGGAATAAAACCTAAAATTAAGTCTACCGGAAAAATTATCCGTCTTTCTTTCATTAAACTAGCTTCCGAAAACTTTTTTTTCTTCCTCCAAATAATAAACAAACTCGTTTAAAAGATGCATGGAGAATTGAAGAGAATTCTCTTGTTCAAACCAGAGTAGGTATAATTGTACAGAAATGAAAATTATAGTAAACAGCGTGCAAAAGAGAATAAAAAACATTTTTTGTTAAATCACGAACTGAGATTCAATACTTACTCTCGGGAGCGAACTCAGCTCTTGAAAAGTTGGAAGCGGGTAGAGAAAATTCTAAATATGCTTTTAACCATTTTTATTTAGTTACCCCGTATTAACTTTCGTGAGTAATATTTACTCTATTAGGCAGTTTCTTTCGATTCATGCAAAATAAAAGTTCGCCATTCAATCACAATTTCAGATATAAAGCTTGCGGTATTTTAGATTTTCTATTAATTTTTTCTGACAAAATTATGTTATCTTTTTGATGAGTTATTAAATAATATATAGTTGTCGAGTTTTAGATTTTTTTATAAGCATTTATTGTTTTTTATGCAATTATCGTTAAAAGAATTTTTTTTGCGTCATCCGAATCGGTTTTGATTCATTTAAATGAAATATGAATAAACTGTCTCTATTATTCAAATTTTAAATAACTAATTATTATTGCATAATTCACCATGAAACGTTTCTCTCGCGATATGTAACAGATTTTTATATTTAAGAATATTTTGATCTTTATTTAAATTGTAGCTAATTTTTGTTATTTTCAATACACTTAAGTTTTATAGAAAAAAATATCCCCGTATCTATTATACCGAGTTATTTTTATAAGCAATATGCTTCAACATAAAGTTATATAATAAGGTAATTTATCTTTGTTCAAAACATATTTTTAATCATAAACATATTTTCATTAATTTCTACAGAACATATTTTTAATCATAATTATTTCCAGATTTTTCTATTATAGATACACTTGCGCGATTTAGTGGTTAATTTTTTTGTTCTTTTAAACATATATATTTCTTCCTTGTTTTCTTTATATTTTTAACTTATTCTATGGGTTCTGTATATTTGCAGCTTATGCGCGGTAAATAAAACGTATTATTTTTCTTCGTTTCTCTCTTTTCCTTCTCCTTATCGTTATATATACATATTTCCTTTTTAACTATTCTTGAATTTAAAAAATGAAAAAATTGGAATTTTGCGATTTTTTAAATTAATAATTTTAAAACAATGCAGAAGGCTCGCAACACTCCTTAAACTGAAAAAATATTCTTCCTTTCGAACAATAATTATTATTTTGAGCAACCTGGATGCTCGTTTTTCCAACAACCTACACCTACAGAAAATGATAGGGTTAAGATAGCCCAGAATGGTAGTTAGGCGTCCTAGTAAGTTGAGAAATAGAATTTATGTGCCTTATTTCGCAATAAGACCCTACTCACTTCTCGCATTCATTTTAAAGAGCGTTTTTAATGTTGAAGTGTGGGTGTTGATACCTGACTTAATGACCGTCAACATTGTTCTGCATGGCGAGGTCCAAGTCATTTTCCTCTCTCCCTTAGAGGTGATTATCCTAAATATGAGAACCGAGGCGATATCGCGGAGTGACGATAATTAACTACTTCCGTCGCCACACTACCCTCATGAGACACTTCGAGAAGTTGTCACGATAGATCTTCAGAAGGGATATCAAGATGACACGAAGGTGAATATGTTTTTCCTAAATCATGCATGAAAAAAGAATCATGCAAGTTATCAGCAAATAACTTTTTTTTCGAATATCGTGAAAGATTATTCTCTTCGAAATTGAATTTTTCAGATACTTTCTATGGTAGCAAATATGGGTTACATTTGTTTTGGGGATCATTCAAATAGAACGAAAGCTCCCATGTCAGTTGCGATTAACTAATATTTAATGGAGGTATATGGGAAATGCTCACTAAGATACTGAATTTCTAATAGGGGAGGTTACTTAAGGTTAGAAAGGAGGTTAGGAATTTACTTATTTTTGCTGATATGGGGAAAAGGTGTCTAAATGCTTACGCCAACAGTAATTTTTTCTTCAAAGATTTCTTATTTTTTATAAAATGAATTAATTAAATTAAATTTTGTTTAAAGCTGAATTAAAACTTAATCATTAAGTTCTTAAAATTAGAATATTATTGTAAAAATGTAGGGTGAGGGGAAAAAAAGTTAGTGCATGGAATTGCGACTTCCTTACATAAGCATGAAAAGGGTTTATAATTTGTTTAGTTATTGCTGATAAGGGGGAAATGGTACTCTGAAATTACTAAAAAAAAAACAACATGCTTAAGTAATATTTGAACTGCCTCCTATCGGAAAACCCTATTATATGGCTACATAGATGAATTTAGAAGAGGGGAAAAAATGATGCTTTGAAAGAAGAAAAAAATATTACTTAAGCAGGAGAGATATGCAATTTGTTTGTTTTGTCGATAAAAGCCACAAAATTATGCTCACATAATATTTGAACTACCTTTTAAGAATTTTTTTGGGTTGCACTCAGATCTGAAGATAACTATCATTTTCAATGTTTCATTTTTTATAAACTTATTCTATTGTACAATTTAACAGAAATAAAATAAAAACATGAACAAAAGTTGTTTTTTTAAAAAAAAGTTTCAAAAAAATAAAATTCGTCCCTAATCCAATTCTGAAATTTCTCCATCCCTAATCCAATGACGTGCTTTACAGACAATCGCTTATAATGGTTTAACGGAAGAGATAATCTTGTCCAAGAAATGGTAACACATTTGGTACAAAGGAATGGTACAATATAATGTTGGAAAGGGCCATGGGATGGGGTGGATAACCAAAATTAATCAGCTGCAAGATTTGGATAGGGATCAGCTATAGGAAGGTTAACAAAGGAATGGAAATCTTATAAGAAAAAAAAAAAGGGGGGGGGGTCCTGAAAAGAGGAGAAAGGGGAAAGAACTTACCTAGAGCGATTGAGTATTCGGGAACGCCGCCTTCTGGAAGCACCTCCGGTACAGCTGCCGTGACTGCTGGTACTTCTGAAGCTGCCGGAACTGAAACGGTAACACAAGGACACAAAAGACACATCAGGCAAAAGACACACATGGAAAACATATTAAAACACAAAAAGGAAATGTGTGAATAGATGCTCTTGTGCAGATACATCTTTTTTTTTTTCAAAAATAAATATATAAATCAGACAAAAAATAAATAATTTTATTTAATTCTTTAAAGCCTTGCGAGTAGTTTCAAGAAATGATATCGTCATACGCAGGAAATGTAAAGGTACTAGTGAGGAAAATTTATTTTGAAAAGCATGGTCGGACAAAGGTCCGAAACAATAAATTATGACTGACGAACTCTGCTACAAATCGCACTTAAAACATACTAAAAAGAAGTTTATTTAAAATAACAAATTTTTACAGAATGGCTCATAAAATAAAGTGACATAAATTTTTATAATTTAAAATTTCATGAATAATTCAAAAGAAGAAGAATATTTTAAATTGGTACATCATTAGATTTTGCCTTTACATTAAAAAAAAAAAAAAAAATTTTATTTGAGATAAACTCTTTGTACAATATACATTTTTTTAATGTCAAAAACGACTGTCATACAGAAAGTTTGGCTTAAACGCTTATTATTAAATAAATACCTCAAATCGGAAATTCGTACTAAAAAAAAAAATGTCAGGCAGATCCAAAAAGTGTGTTTTGTATATAGGCCCACTTCAGTGAACAAGAGTGCATGTTTGACGTATAAACGATTAACCTTTATTATTATTACTTACTATAGTAATTTATTAATAAAAATCCTAGACAGCTCCTATATCTAATTAGATAAGTTCCAGTGTGGCATTGTAATCATAATAATAATTTTAAGACAAATATTTTTTTCCCTCTTAGGTACGGTGAAACTGGTATATGTATATCACTTGCTGTACATTGCTTCTGTGATCAATTAAGAGAGGTGCTCAACTTGACTTGTTTCGGTTAACTACGAAGTTAAATTCAAAATTTTTTATTTAGTTGTAAAGAGCATATTATATATATATATATATATATATATATATATATATATATATATATATATATATATATATATATATATATAATCAACTACGTTGGTAATCATTCTTGCTCATTAGTGTAAAGTTAATTAATTAAATTAATTAAACTAGAGAACTTTACTAATAGGGTAGTAACCATCAGTTAAAAAAACGGGGGGGGGGAAAGACCTCTAAGTATTGCAAATCCTTCAGGGTGTGCTAATTAAATATTTCCAAGTTCATTGACTAGTCATAACTGCAGAACTCCAATCATCAGGATTGCTCATTATCCAGATCACTTGGGGGGGGGATATAAAAAGCTCGAACAATGGTATCTAGTTTGAAGAGCTACCTTTATTTAAATTAAAGCAATGAAAAGTTATCGACAAGCTTAAAAGCAAAAGTAGCAGAAAAATTTACATTACTTTGCATCCAAGCTATTAGTTTTTTACCTCTACTTGAAAATTTCTCTTTCTCTCTCGTATGCATTATTAATAAAATACATAATTAGCACATTTCGATTATTTGGATAAGAGTTCCACAACTAAAAAGTACTTCCTCAAAATGGAGCGTGGCTTCAAATGACGTCATTTTCGTTAATAACTTATATCAATAGGGAAAACAATGACATACATTGTAAAATTATATTTGGATTCAACCTATCATTCATTGATAGTTCTGACTGATTGGAGGGTCCGTATGAATTGATACGTCATCTCAATTAAAGATTTACAAGAATGACGGATAATGGAAAGTTTCAGTCGTGATTGTAGTAGAATTAATGGGAGAATTTATTACGAAAAATAAATAAATCAAATTCATCACAAAAAAAGACAAGAAAAGTAAATGGTTTCATTTTGCCTTGGCAGTTTTTTTCCCAGAAAATGTATTGTTGTCGATGGGAGAACATCATCATACCAAACATTTTTGGTATAGTACAATTTCCTGTGTTCCGAAATATTTCCTTTAAAGATTGTATAAGCCTTTATCAATTAAGTGCAACAATAATTTTAACGAAAATAATTCCTATTCAAAAACACATGTAACTAAAATGACGTCATTTAACGAATGCCATAAGTGCTTTACTTTTTAAAAATACAACATCGAGATGGCTCGATTTTAATGTCAGTTATCGGATAAAAAATTATTATATCGATACAGCGCTACAATCGGAATAGGATCGGTCACATAATTTAGTACAAAAACGATCAGAGATGTCTCCGTGAACTAGACCTAGAGAGTTACGAATGACACGTCCGGTCATAATCCATAAAGAAAGACGTTAGTATCTTCTTTGGAAGAGGGTTATTTCATTTTTGAAAAAGAGGATGCAAAGCTGAATCACTTAAAATAAATGGGTTACTACCCTATCCATTAAATGAGCGCTTTTTAACTATCCCTACCTATTTTCAGGTCGCGTAAGATGTCCCATGCAAGTAAAATTCTCATCACAATCATCACTGCCACTACAAATAAAAAAAAAAGCAGAAAACCTTAAGCACAAACACATGACTAGAAGCACATACAAGTTAAGCACATGAAAGTTAAGCAAACAAAAGAGGAAAAAAAGAAGAACACCACAAAAGTCACCATGCAATTATTAAATAGAAAAAGAATGTTTCTCTTTGGAAGCTAAATAATTTCACATGCTGTGCCATAACATGCATTAATATAAACTTACATATTTTTCAAAAAAAAAAAAATTTTTAATGCAATTAATTACAGTCTTATAAATATTAACAGTGATAATATAAACTACATAGGTAAATAATAATACAACTAAGCATAAGTATGTAAATATAACATGTAAATATAGAACTATATTTACAGGGTTAAATGCCACTATATTGCTGCAAAAATCATTTTATTATATTTATTCCTTTCAATGTTGTCGGGTTTACAATAATTATAATGTTCATTAATAACATAATTAATATTATAACTCATTGTTAAAATTAACATTATTGCCATATTCTTACTAAAATAAAAATATCTTCTTTTCCATATTTGATATAAAAATACCAGAATTTATTTTTCTTTATTAGAAAATAGTTAAGAATTGGTCATAAGTAAAAGTGAAAAATTTCCGGACTGTTAAGGGTTAATACACGGTTACATATCACGAGGCAGATACGCAGTGCTCGATAATCTAAAATTTAATATTTAACAGTAATTTTACCTAAGACTATCTCATTACTTTATTGCAAGTAGAAAAAAAAAACGTAGAAAAGACAAAAACTATTTTATCTACACAAAAGCAAAACTGCATTTTTTTTTTTTTTTCAATTTCGAAAATATTCTATTTACATTTTGTAAATTTATAAAATATTCTACTATCAATTGACTTGTAAGACAGACTAACATTCTGCTTCTAAGGATAATTTAGATATTATAAAATGGCACCTAATCTGATTTTATTAAGGCCCTAATGATTGAAGTTAAATTATGGAAAAAAGATGCAGCTCCTTTCTAAAAAAACGCTGTGCGTCTCTAACATATCGGATTGTATACATCTGTTTGTATCCCTTAAAATAATTTTTATAACCATACATTTAGAACGTCCAATTACCCAATCAAACAGAAGGATACGGAGTTGAACGTAAGTAGTCGTAAACCCATGAAATTGGGTCGGCTGTTCAATCGACGGTTATAAAATAAAATCAAACAGAAGGGCCGGGATAGCCTGGTCGGTAGGGCGCTGGGCCCATATCCAAGAGGTCGTGGGTTCGATCCTCGCCGGCCGAAGACTCCCCGTGTAGTAAATGGTGACTGATGCACGTTAAATCTGTCGAGTCTCAAAGTCCTCCATGTTCCCACAACAAATCAATACCTCTGGGGGTACTAATCCAGGAGTTTCCTTGACTTCTGGATTGGTTCAAAATTACAAGGCTACGGAGTTGAACGTTAGTCGTCGTAAACCCATGAAATTGGGTCGGCTGTTCAACGACGGTTATAAAATAAAATAAAATCAAACAGAAGGTATTTAAAATCAAATTCAAGCTCTTTATGTTCTTTTCGTTAACGATTTTATTTTAAAATATCTTTTGGGTAAGAAAAAATTGGAGAAAAAAAATTGGAAAAAATTGAATTTCGAAGATGTAGAATGTAATTAAAGCATTCAGGGTATGGTTCTTCCATAAGTTGTCTAATTATCCGGATAGCCCTACTGTACTAGAGCCCATAACTACGATAGAAACTTAAATGCCTGAACATCCAATTCATTGTATACGTTAAGCCCTCCAATAAACAATTTCAAGTTGTACCTGTCCTGCTTGTCGGCTAAAGATTCTCTGCTGACATCGCTGCCTGTAGCAATGGCACTGTCAGTGTCACCTGGAGGGGGTGGGGAGGAGTCATCTCTCGCTGTCCCATCCACCTGTAGGTGTGGACTGCTCACCAGCACATTTGGCTGCAATGATAAAAGAATGATTGCAATTAAAACAACATAGTAAGCAGTATACTTATTGAAATACAATATTGCAAACCGCTTTGTTGGACATTTAAGACCTTGGCACAATAAGGGCCGTTATTTTTCCGATATTGGCTATACGTAGAATTGTCAGGCTCTCAAGATATTTTAGATTCATTATTCAGTCAATATAGGCTATTCTAGGTCTCATATTAAAAAATCTAGACATCCCACTATTTTCTCCTAGGTGCATGTCCTTATAGCATCCATATTGAGCCAAACTGAGGCCGCAAAGGTAAAATTGTTGCTAGGATATATCTTTAAAGACAGTTTTTCGAAGGCTCCGTCGTAATATGAAAGGATGCTTTGATGCTAATAATATGCTATTTGTTTTAACTGCCGTGAGTTTGCAAGTGTTACTCATGAATGTTAGGTCAAGTTTAGTCCATCGAAAGCCAGAGCTGTCTACCTTTATTTTAAAAATGGTGCAAAACATCAATTTGGAGAAAAGTCACAGTTTTGTGAAAATGAAAAGCGCTTGCTTACTCCTATGCTGCTTTACCTGGGCTCATAAAAACTTGCAAAAACTGAGAACAAGGCAGCGGTTTTGATAATTTACCCTTAGGTGGAAAAATGTCGCCAAATTAGCGATTTTTAATAAAGTTAAATAACTTTTAAAATATTTAAGTTATGTGTATGTTCTAAAGCCTAGATAATTCTTTACGGTAAAATTATACTATATATATAGTTTTAAAATCATTGCATTGCTTCAAGTGTAAGGCACTTAAACTATGACTTTTTTTACTTTCCTTTGATGACAGAGCTTCGAAAAACAGCGTTAACCCCTTTAAAGTAGATGGAACACCGGTGTCCTTGTATTTTTTTTCTGACGAAAAGTAGAAGCAAAAATACATTTTGGTGTTTTTTAATTATAAAAACAGTCAAATAGTTACTAAAAAAATCTGCTAAGATTATCGAAATTACATTAGTATTAAAATATAAAATCCAAAAAAACAGTCTCAATTTTTTTTCTTCTTTTATTCATATTTAAAAATGCATCAGCAATTGATTTTGTAAATTAAAGAAATTTTAATGATGAATAACTGTTTTTATTGGATCTAAATATCTGCAAATTTGAAAAGTTATTTGGGAGTGATCCTTGTTTGCAAGATTTTACCTTTAACGCAGAAAAAGACACAAGTGTTTCATGTAGTATTTCATAACCGAAAATTTTTAAGATGCAAAACATATTATTTTTTTAAACTTATTTTGACCTTAATTATGAAATGAAAAATATAGGAATAAGAAATATAGGACTAATATAGGACTAAATATAGGAATGATATGAAAAATATAGGACTGAATTATGAGAAATATAGGATTAAGACCGTAGAATGGACGTTGGCGCACGAAAAAGAGGCAGGCCGAATTTGAGATGGATATATGGCCTAGAGCAGTGTTTCCTAAAGTGTGGTACGGGTACCCTCAGGCGTACGGAAACAGTTTAGAGGGGGTACGCGTTCTTATGCAAAATATCTTGCAACAAACAAAAAAAAATTTTAAAAAATCAAAAACAAAGCTATCCATGAAAATTTACGATAAAGTATTTTTCTATTGGCTATTTTCTGCAGAGTTAACAGTTAACAGTCAACAGCTAGTTGTGATTTTTAACTTTTCTGCAATTTTTTTATAGTAAAAAATACACTCAATTTTTTATTAGTGGTACACAGCGTTACGAAAAATTTAGAAGGGGTACACCAAAGTCATAAGTTTGAGAAACACTGGCCTAGAGCAAGACCTTTCGGTGTCAAAACTAAAAATTGAAAACACTAGCAAAAAAAGGTTAGTCTGGAAAAAACTTCATGAGAAGGCCAAGGCCCACCCTGGGCTGTCGTGCCATTAATGATGATTATGAAGACCGCAAGGGACTAATTCCTATTAATGAATTACACCCCCCCCCAATTTTTATAAATTCTTTTAGCCCTAAGAATAAAGGAAGAAATATGAAAATTATTTATTTTGATATCAAATTAAAAATAACTGCATTTTATTATGCACCTCTCTCTGCTCGTTCACTTCGCTATCACTTTAAATCAAATAATTATCGCTACCTAACACCGCAGTGAAACTTTCAAATCATATATATTTTTTAAAACATATAATGACAAATGGAACTAACACTCAGAAAATAAATTACCTCATTTTTCAGACTGATCTTATGGAATTTCCTCGATTTTTGTAACCGACGGCATCAATTTTATAATTAAATTTTCAAGTTATGCCTTATTCTTATGCAAAAAATGTTTAACAAAACGTTTTCAACCTTATAGATAATGGGCCTTAAGATACTTCAAACTCTAATACATTTCCCTCGACTGTTTTGGGCGTTTTAATTAAATTTTCCAGATAGATAAAACTGACTTTTTCCTTGATCTCCTTATTCTGTGGCCACCCTGTGCAATATGCATATTAATTAGCACTCATCTAATAAATAAATTTATAAAATTATCTTCAAATGGTATGGTTCTCAAAACAACTGTTTTCTATACTGCCGCTATTTTAAATAGCAATTTCCTCAAATTTAATTAAAAATAGAAAAATACATTTAGTTTTTAGTTATTTTCAGCGAGAACTTCTTATAATTTAACAATGGGTGCCTAAGGTTCGAATCCCAGCAATGGCTTTTCGATTGGAATTCCGAATTCGACAAGCGCAGGAGTACAGTGCCGATGTAAAATAAGCTCAGTGTTAGACGAATCATGGGTTAGAGTATCCCAGCCGTAAGAGGATTTCCTCTCCATGTAATGCAAATGCGGGTTACTTCCACCAAAAGAGTGCTCCTCGAAGGCAAATTTCTCAGAATACTTGAACCAGAAAATCTCTTGTCTTCTGGATTGGGTTCAAAATACAAGGCTACGGAGTTGAACATTAGTAGTCGTAAACCCAAAACATTTTGTTGGCTGTTCAACGACAGTTATAAAAAAATTAAAACATTCATTATTGTCATTTAGTATTGTTAACCATAATATCTTTTTCTTATAAACCAGATCGCTCTGTTTTCTCCATCATTTTGTTCAGCGAATGTCATTTATGGGAACTCTTTAAACTAAGTTATTATTTTTCAAAGAATGTAAATAAATCTGTTTCAAATTTCTGGTAAATATCTATGACGACGTCTGTTCAATGATAATGAAACTGTTTTTTACAGCTACGGAGTTTAACAGAAGCTCAAAATTAGGTTGGCTGTTCAACGACGGTTATTAAATAAAAATAATTTATTAATGATCAAACAAGAATTTTTGAATAGTGAAATTTAAAATTTTTCTTTTTTATCCCCTTAAGATATGTAATAAATTCAAGTTACAAAATCCAAAATTTGACTAGTTCTCGAACTGGTTGAGCTTTACAAACTCCGATTTTCCAGAGAATTTTGTACAGAGAATTAAAAAACTAAAATTTTCAAGGAATCTTATTTTGTTTCTACTTAAACAGACAAACAATTGTTTTCTGCATTTAAAAAAAAAATACTATTGTGTCAAGTGTGGTAAAAATTTTCATGAAAAATATATTAACACACATGCGAGGTCACTCGGTAACCCATTTTTTTTTTTTTTCGGAGAAGGTTGCTGAGGTCTGTAAAAGTATATATTTAATATAAGATATACCTCTGTATTTTTTCAAAATTTTGAAATTGTTTTCAAGAAACCTATCTTTTTTAAATTATTAATAACTGGAAAAACGCAATTAAGTTAGCTTTTTTTCCTCATGATAAATATAAGCATTTATTCCAAAAAAAACAACAACAAAAAAATTATTGATTCCATTTAGAAGGGGGTAGCTACGTCTTTGCGAGGTCACAGAAGGTTAAAAGATTTGTTTTTCAAACACAAACAATTAAATGTCGGACAAATAACGCCTTTCAATTAACTCATTTCATTCTTTCTTTAAATCCTAATCTAGATCCACAATCTAATTTCAATCCAGGCAAAACCAATAACTTACAACTATTACGTTGGCTTTGAGAGTAAAGGAAAAAAAGCGTATATTTTATCACCTCATATTACCCCCAAGCAAACTCTGTAAGCATGCAGATAAGTAGAAAAATAAATTATGCAGGTACATAAAATTACCTATGCAGGTCTCGTTTGAGAGTTTAAAAAAACCTAATTGACTAATGAGGTACACTTAAACGTCAAATATGTTCGCCCGTCAAGAGGCATTGCTCCCTATTTCACTGAAAACTCGGCACAATAAAAGAAGAAAAAGGCATTAAAATGAGTCTTAAACTATTACGAGACTGTGTTATGTAACATAAATAGTAACACAATTTGAGTGAAGTTGTTATTAAAAGGATGGCAATGACCTTTCGCTTCTTCTGTTTCCGGATTTCCTAGAAAATTTCAAAAGCTGGACGCGAAGGTAAAGAAAAAGAGAGCTTTTTTTCCCCTGAAGCTTCGTCAGTTGCTTAGGAGACGAAAACCAAAATATCATTATGTCATGAGGGTGATATGGATTATTTCTCTTTAATTTTGCACGCACTAGCGCGTTTTTACACCACTGCACATGTGCGTGACATTAAAGAGAGAAAACATAACAACGAAAAAGTAAAAATGATTGTTTCTCGGTTTTAGTTAATTCAATAAGTAAGTTGATACGAAAACGCTGTATAGATTGAGAAGAAAAAAAATGCTCTAATTTAAAGAAAATGTAACCATCAATGTTAACAAGTCTATACTTTTGTAAATTTGTTATAAGCAAGAGAAAGACAAACTTTGAGCCCATCCCTTAACTATCTAGCAGCTGTTCCCAAATGGTGTTCCGTAAAACCCTAGGGTTCCGTGAAAGAGTAAAAAAGGGTTCCGAGAGTAAGAACATTTTTTTATTCCACAGTAATGATTCGATTAATATTAATAATCCGATCAAATTAATAATATATTATTTATTTTATATTTCGGTTCTCTTTTATGAAATTAAAGTAAAATGTCAATGGAATTTTTTTTTAAAATGATTATTTTTCTAATAAGAATATCTTGAATAAATTATGAAATGGACCTCCATTTATGAAAAACTGCATTAGTATTATTCACCGTGGCTTTGAAATCAAAATAAAATAACTAAAAACTTTAATGTAGAAATGCGGTTCCCGGGTAAGCATTTAAACGTTTATAGCTGTTCTTTCAGCTTTTATTTCAAGGAAAACCATAATTAGGATTTCTTATTTTCAGCCTTTGTATTTGCAGAAGAAATAAATTTAAAATTAATTTTGATTCAGGAATAACATTAGGGCGAATTCAACGGCCGGATATAAAATTAAATTTTATTTAAATATTATTTTTTCTATTATTATATTTAAATTTTATTATTATTAAATAGGATTTGAACCGTTCTCCTGACCAAACTATAAAAAACAATATTTCCCAGATGGCGGCAACCCCGATTTCGTAACTTAAAATATTGTCTGCGCTCATTAATTAGCATATTTGAGATCACCCCCTCAAACCATTGAGTCATAGAATGTGAAGGTTCAATCATTAGATCATAAGTTATTCAGGGTGGTCCTTTTTTAATTTGCGCACTGTACAAACAATAGCTATTGATGCATTTGAAATCAAAATAGTAGCTCAAAATAAAAGATCAAGTAGAGAAAAAGTTTTTTTTCTCTTTCAGAAAAAGTACGTTTTTATGTTTGATTTCGTTTAGAGTTCCTTTAAACCATGAAGTCGTCCAATCACTATCATCTCAACGGAGGAAAATCGCATCATAAGTTCAAAAGTTATGGCCCACTTTACATACAACCTTAACACTGTTTTCGAAGCTCTGTCGCCAAGGAAAATTAAAAAATCATCAAGTGCCTTACACTTGAAACAACGCGATTATTTTATACTTTATATATAATCTTACCTTGATAAATTATCTGGGGTTTAGAACAGACAATTAACTTAAATATTTTAAAAAGCTGCGTACCTTTTTTAAAAATCTCCAATTTGGCGACATTTTTCCTCCTAGTTGGAAATTATAAAAATCACTGCCTAGTTTTCAGTTACTGCAAATTTTTATGAGTTCAGATAATGCAGCATTGGAGTAAGTTTATAAATACTAAAAAATTAGACCACAGACGTTCTTCATTTTCATAAAACTGTGGCTTTTCTCCATATTGACGTTTTGCGCGATTTTCAAAATAAGCGCAGACAGCGCTGGCTTTAGATAGGCTAAACTTGACCTAACAGTTATGAATAACAGTTGCAAACTCAAAGCATATTATTTGCACAAAAAAAGAAAAAAAACATTTCATATTACGACGGAGCCTTAAATACAAAATTGTACTAACCTTTTGATATCGCAGAGTGGTCTCTTCAAAGCTCGTCCCCTTGTTTTGCATGGTGGAAACAACACCCGAACAAAAATCGGCAAATGTGACGACTCCATGCTGATTAGGATCGAGACACTCTATTAGTTGCGCTATTTCCTAAAATAGAAACAATCTTTATATAGACACTATTCAAATATAGGTAATAAGTAACAATGACAAAAATATCTGAACTAAGCAAACTTCATACACTTCAAAAATATACAAAATTGGAATGACAGTCGCGCATCAAAAATAGGCTCCCATTTTCAAGACTTGACAGACGTGAATGAAGTAAACCTTTCAACGAAGAAAAAAAAAAAAAGAAAAAATAAAGGTAAGAAACAAAAATTAGAATAACTATAGAAACCGAAAGAAAAATCACACACCCAGTGGCCGAGAGGCAAATCTGGGTAAAAATATTTGTATATTTTTGAAGCGTATGAAGTTTTCTATCATGTATTGTCTTACCACTTCAATATCTAGGCATTATTTATTTAAGCAAATATGTATTTATAAATGAAGAGATAATCGTAGTGAATCTGAATATACAAAGAGACATCTGTGATACAACACTTAGTTTTTCCATATCGAGTTAAAGGATTAAAAATTAAAATTTGTATGTATGTTTGAGCAAGTAAAAATTATGGGATTTCTCGAGCTGTCAGATACAAGCACAAACATACACAAGGACAATAGGTTAAAATATGTTTTAGTTTATAACAGGCCGACACAATTCTGAGTTTACGACTATCAATGTTCAAATCCGAAGTCTCGTAATTTTGAACCCAACACAGAAGACAAAAAATCTCCTGGGTCCAAACATTGAAATAAATTAGCTTTCGTGGAGGACTTTTTTGATAGAACTAACATTTTTGTTACAAGGACAGGAAACCACGAAAACGTCTTTCAGTAAAAAGGAGTTTTAACTCATTGTCCGTCTACCACGGAGGATATTTTATGACAACACTTCTGCCGGTGCGTGCCAGATGCAGAATTCGTGTTTGCCATTGTTCGGATTCGAACTTCAATCCCCTTATTGGGAGGCGAATAATGGTCTATACCGTGAAACGCCCCGGCTCTAGGTTACAATATGTAACAAATGATAAGTTGCGTAAAAATTATCAAGAAAAATGTTTTCTACGTCTCCAAAATAACCTTCTAGGCCACCTTGTTATTTGAAATATCGTAGTTAGCTGTCTCTGCGTTCTTTGCAATGCCTTTTGTTAATCTCATAAAAAAAAGAAGGAAAAAAAAACGATTAGTTTTTTTTTCGCTTTCTCTATTTGTCCTTTCTCAAAAAACCATTATCTAGTTAATGAGATTACCTTTGAAAATACAGCTGAACAAATATTATGACGAAAGGTTAATGTGAATATTGTTTTTGGATTAAAAATAATCAAGCGCAGTATAAAAACTTGCATTAAAGACTTTTGTTTCAAAATAAAACAATGACGAAAAAAAACATTTTATAAATAAATTTGAAGTTTTTATTTATGAATAATAAACTTACTTTAAGTCAATCATAGTAAATGACAATCGTGTTCGTACTCACGATTGATAATTTGTGACTGTGACTATGGTTTAAATTGAGTGGGTTATTATTTTAATTACATTTAAAAAAAAAAGACTAAACCAAGAAAAAAAATCTATAAAAAAAACTACGAAGAATGTACGAACGATAAAATGAAATTAGGAAAATGGTAAAATATAGATAAAATTGTCTGAAATAATTGTTTTGTAATAAAATTAAGTTCAAGTGACAATAGCTTAAAGTATTCTAATATCTGATTGACTTAGACACACGCGATCTAACATTTAATGATACACGAACCAGCTTTGGCACTGTCGCGCTCAACTCAAAGTGAAAGTGCAAATTAACGGTTATAATGACTATGTTAAATGAAAAGAACAAAATGTCATAAGGCACCTAGATATTAAATTGAACTTTCAATTATATGAGACGACAGCAAGAAGAGACTGCACTAAATACAAAAATTGCGTAACAAAATCAGACTGTGTTATATAACAAAAACAAACCAATTTATAATTATAAAATGAGGAAAGAACAAAAGAGAATGCGAGTCCTACATCTACCTATAGAAAATGAGTCCTCTAAAAAATATAACTTCGAAAGCCTTGTGATTTTGAACCCAATCCAGAAGACAAGGAAACTCCTGGATCAAGTATTGGGAAAAATTTTACCATCGTAAAGGACTTTTTGATCGAACTAATCCGTGTTAGCGCTACATGTACAGGAAAAAAACGAAAACATCCCACGGTTAGCCTGTCGGAAAGGGGATTCTAACCCATGATCCGTCTACCACTAAGGATATTTTACCTTAGTACTGTGGTCGGTCCTCCCGTTTGCACCAGGCATCGTTGGAATTCGAACCCGGTTTATCTCATTGGAAGGCCAAAGCTCTACACCCTGAGCCACCACGGCTAATACATATTAATTTTATATAACCGTCGTTGAGCAGCCAACCCAATTTTGAGTTTACGACTACTAATGTTCAACTCAGTATCCTTGTAATTTTAAACCCAATCCAGAAGACAAGGGAACTCCTGGATTGGGAAAAATTTGCCTTCGTGGAGGACTTTTTGATGGGACTAACCCGCATTTGCGCTACTAGGAGTGGAAAACAACGAAAACCTTCCATGATTAGCCTGACTGTAAGGGGACTCAAGCCCATTGGGGAACTCTACCACTGAGAATATTACGTAAGTACTGTACTGTGGTCGGCATTTGACTAATTGACAGATGCAGAGAAGAAAAAAGTTAAGCAACTAAAATTTAAGAATTTGTTTTCAGATTTCCCATCTTCAAACACTGAAAAGAATTTTTTCAAAATATCAAAATGAAAACAAATTATGAGAGGATAACTTAGGATTATACAATGAGGAAGTTCTTTTCCAATAATTTGCTTGCATTTTGATATTTTGAAATCATTTTTTCTTTCATCTCTCTAGTTTTGCCTAAATTCAATTTTTCTATACTTATTTTATGGATACGAAACAGAATTCGCGATGAAAAGTTTCTCTAGCGATATAGCCTTCTCTTCAGATCAGCTATCTATTACCTAATGACCACTTGAACATCTTTTTACGTAACCTACAGAACAAATATAAAAGATTCGTGTAATGCATTTGGGAACCTTTTCTTCATTACCTGTACATCACGAAAATATAATGATGTAAACTTAATGTAAAAAAAAAAAAAAAAAAGAGGGAACGATTAAGGCTCAGGTAGAGAATGAAAATGACCAACAAAAAAAAAAGTAAATAAATAAAAGTAAACATCCATTCATTCTATTGGATAAAATGATGAGGTTGTGTAAGGCAGGAAGTTCACGCGGAAAAAGAAATTTAAACAACTCGTAAAAACACGGATATTGTTTAATGGCAAAGTCTAAACATAATGGATGCCGGCCCGGGATATCGTCCATGATTGTTTCGTTATTTAAAGGAAGAAATAGGAAATGCGCCACTTCATATAACGACACTGCTTTCCAACAGTAAATCATAACAGTCAATTGATATTGGAAAATTACTTTAACAAATGGCCATGAAAGTGATTGAAGTTGCGCAACTGAAATAAAATTTTCAAGCAACGGAAGCAGAAAAACAAGCGAAAGAAAGTGTGTGAAAGTGCTATGAAATTTCATTATCAATTAAATATATAAAACGGTGAAATATCTAGAGAAATATACATAGAATCGAAAAAGTGAAAATAATTACATTCAATATTTATTTTTTAAAAACCATAGAATGATACTAAACTCAAATTTTCACCCCCATCCCCTGGGGACGGAGGGAGGGGGGGGGATAAGTTCGAAATCTTAAATATGAACCTCTATTTTTTTGTAGCTTCGGATTCTTCAGAAAAAAATAACCTTATTTAAATTACTAGTTTATGCATTTTGCTTCATAGAGGGTGCTGTAACCGATAAAAATTAAATAGGTTACAAGCTGTTTAAATACAACAAATTGAAGAGATAAATATAGACACGTTTCAATTTTTTTGTCCTTTTTTTCGAAATATTTTTAATTTTATTTCTCTATTTTTTTTTCAATCTAAAGGGTCTCAAGACACTACAATTTTAAACAGTTTGTACCTTATCTTAATTTTCTCGGTTACAGCACTATCTGTGAAACAAAATGCATCAACCCGCAAGTCAAACAGGGTTACTTTTTAGGAAAATCCAAATCTGCAACAAAAATAAAGACTCATATTTAATATTTCAGGGGTTGCCCCCCAACCTACGGGATGGGGAAGAAAATCGAGTTTAATATCATTGAATAGCTTTTAAAAATTTTTAATGAACCAAGACAATGCAGGGTTCAAGTAACTTCCTAAATATTTAAAATTTAGATCTTATTTTCCTTTTTACCTAGCTGTTACTGTTCTGTACAAAACTGTTATATTGATGTTTAGAGCCATTTTCGGAAAATAACTTCACTCAAAATAAATAAATAAATCATAGCTGCAGACTTGGATAGGAAAAATTCCAGTAGATTTTACGAAATAATATAAATTTCACAATTGTTGCAAATATATACAAAATATTTCACATATAGGGAATTTTAGAGATTTTTACTGTCCCCAAAATACAACAACTTTATTACAATGACTTTAAATTGTCTGCAATATTTTCCATTTATGATTGGCCTAATTTTTATGTTAACTCATAATTTTAAACAGTAGTAGACACGTTAATCGTTATTAATAATTAAAAGGTTTTCTAATTTAAAAAGGGTCTTCTAAATAAAAATAAACTGAAATTTTTAGAAAAAGAAGAAGAAAAGAGCTTTAAACTGATTACTATTAGTGAGACTCGCTTCATTATGAATTAGTAATACTTATTTAAATATTCAAGCAAGCAATAGATTGTGTAAAAATTCTATTCTAACAGGGATTTCTTTTTACGAAAACGTGCTTAATTTCAGGACATTTTCTAAAATGTACAAAAACCAGGAAAATTTTTATTATACCAGCAGTAGAAAATGGCAAAATCCAGTAGTCTAGTGGTAAATCTCGTAGAGTTGGCAACTATGAATAAATAAAAAGTAAAAATACATAAATGACTGACTTTATTGTGAGGCTGCCTCTCGGAAAATTAAACAAATAGATCAAATATAAATCAACTCAACTGCAAAACAAATTTTAAGCAATCGTCTACACTATAGAGCTTTTCAAAGAAGAACAACTCAATAAATTTTAGCAACTCATGCAACGATTCAAACATTAAATAAGAAGTTCACTTCATTTCTCAAATGGGTGATTGAATTTTCGAAAAACAGCATTGAAATAAACAAAAAATTTAGATTCAATTTTTTGTTCCGCTCGCATACACGTTTTGTTCTTGAAAAATAAAATAACAAATGAGATGAGGTCAAGCCCACACACACGCTTAGATAAAGACATTGGGCTGACCTCATGAAACAGAACCCATAACGATGGTTTAGAACTATATACGGATGAAATGTTCCAGAGCATCGCCATTTTCCGTTGCTAAAAATAATTTAAACAGTTTCTTATTTTATTCACTTCTCACACTTATGACCGTAACCTTTTGAAAAAAGTTTACATTTTTTTGCATTCTAAAAACAGACATGTTATTGAGAATGAAGAAGTTTATAATGCGGTTGTTTCATTATTTAAATTTTATTAAAATTTTAAATATAATCTGTTATTTGTCGAATTTTTAAATTTGTTCGACAATTTTAGAGAACGGTCAACATAATACAATATTTAATGCGAACATATTCTCGAAAGTCTACTCATTTTGCGAAGAACATCATTTTGTTTCAAAGAATAAATGAATAAAAAACAGTTATAAAAATATTGTACGCGTCTCTACAGAAAGTTAATAGCACTAAAATAATTCAAAAAACTGTAAAAAAAAAAAAACATTTAAAATTATCATAACAGTTTCAAAAAAGTTCAAAAGTACTCATAACTCAGAGATGCCAACTTGCTCCGGACAGCAAATATATATTTTAAAGTGGTAGTTTATCAATTATGATTCTTGGTTTAATAAATTCAATTTAGTAGATTTTTATCCACCACTATTTCTAAATAATTCGTAGGCTTATATAATTCCCCAATTTAGAATGCTTAAGTCATGCTATACCTTTTAAAAAGCAAGCAAAAATAGTCAAATATATGCAAAATTTGCTTGTAGTTATTTACCGTTTTTTCAATTATTTCGGCGTGTCCGGAGCAGTTGGCATCTCTGATAACTTGCAAAAATTAATGATAAATTACACGCTCAATCAATTTAAGTATGTTTTAATTTTATTTCGTACACAATCATTGATAATGTGTAATGAATTAAGAAACTTAAGTGTATACAAAAAAAGACTTTTCCTGCACTAAACGACTAATATTTTCAAGTTTTTTGTTGTTGTTTTTTTTTTCATTTTAAGCACCTGTTGGATGTAGAGTGCGCAGAAAAAAATTAACGGACCAGTCTGCATAATTTTTGATCCAATGATCATTGCGTTCTAGAACTCAAATGTTGAAGGGGTGACCTCAAATATGATGCAGATAATATTTGAAGTTACGAAATCAGACACAAATACTTACTTTCCCTCAATAAACATACCTTTGTTTTAACGGATTTGAATTTCTGAACCCCTAAATATAAGGGATAAATAGTCCCCAATCTCGAGAACTTATTAAGCGAATGGATAAAATTCGTCTATCTAAGTATAATTCCAAGCAAAAAAATAGCTATTAATAAACATTTATTATTTTATATTTTTTTATTTAATAATAGTAAAAAAATTTTGTATAGTAAGGTATACAATTTTTTACACCATTCCAAAGAGTGTAATTTTACACAACCAAATATAAAATTTGAGCGAAATCGGTTGAATATTTCCTGAGAAATCGAATAAAGAACTATGGGGACCCTATTTCCCAGTATTGGGGGTCAGAAACCCGAATCCGTCGGGGGGGGGGGGGAAATATATTTATTCAGAGAAAAAGCGTTATAATGTCTGACTTCTTAACTTAAAATAACGTATTAATTAGCATATTTGAGGTCACTCCCTCGAACCATCAAGTTGAGTCTTAGAAAGTGAAGATCCGATCATTTGACCACAAGTTATTTAGGATGGTCTGTTTATTTATTTTTTTCGCACTGTACACTATTACACGCTTTCAATAAATATACTTTTGTATGCATAATTCTATAAAATACACTTTCGAACTTGTCAGCATTTGGGAGCAACATAGTAATTATAGAAGAAAAAATTAAAAAATAAAAATAGATAATCGAACATCAATTCTCGAAACATCCCTTCATAGCACAATAATAATCATAAAAGGAATACAAAAGAATAAAATTCACTATTAGAACTGCTTATTATACGCTCTCTCGGAATCATAGAAAGAAAACTTAAGGGAATGTATAATAAAAAAGAAAAATAGAGATCGAATAATAAATGTAGGTCAATAGGTAAGCGGCATCGATTTTTTTTCTTCTTCTTTTCTTTTTAATAAAATTGAAGGAGACTTATAAAAGAGCGTTTTGAGCAAAAATAGCTAAATATCATAAAAATAGACAGTATGATGTTCATGAAATGATTTCAATGTAGGTCTTGTTCTCATTCGGTTCTAAAGATTTTTAACAATAAATTTTAGGTGATTCGTCATGATAAAAGGGCTACGAAGATTCTTTCGTCATATGAAATGATGCTGTTTAGAGAATTATATGAATGAGAAGAAAAAAAACTAGTTTTATAACTATTGTGTGATTAAGTAACAGTTATTCACGACTGATAAGTTTTGCCCAGTTTTAGCCAGTGCCCTCAATGCTTATTATGGAAATTGCACGAAATATCAATATAAACAAAACCACAATTTTGCGAAAATGTAGATCAATTGTTGCTCATTATTGAACCTTAATATTTAAATATATACTCCAATGATACATTATTTAACTTTTAAAATATTAAGAACGCTTTATTAGTCTTTATTATTTTATTCTAGATCAGATATAAAAATCTCATTAATTGGATTTTTAAAAAGTTAATTTTAGTTTGTTTTTTTTTAATTTTTTTATTTAATTCATTTTTTTAATTATTTTTTTAATATTCATGCTACGAGCCCAGACAAGTCCAGACAATTTTTTTCAGCGAGTTACGATTATGCATAAAAATTAAATCTTGGCTTCCAATTAAAGGCTCACCAACCAACGCTTTTTTTATTAATCTCGGTGAGAGAGTTTCAAAAAACACTCGTAAAAATATTATTTTGTCAGTGAAATAACTTTTTTTACTAATACCCTTACGTGTTGAATTTTCTTAAAAATCAATACTATTAACGCGCATAATTGTGAATATTAATCTTAGTTTTTGAATAACATTACGATTTTTTACCAATAAAATATAAATATGTTGAAGCCATGGTAACTATATTTACATTAATTTTGATTCATGACAAAACTAGCTTTGGAACTAAAAAAAGAGAAGGAAAAAAATTAAAAATAAATCAGAAATCGAATTCGGTTTCAAATAAAAAAAAGATTAAAATGCATACGCTTTTTACAAAATTAAATATTGGCATTAGAGCAAAATAAATATATCATAACAAAAAGAATCTACCATATAACGTAATAAGTAAACGAAGATTCATTTGGAATGTGAACAAATAATTCAAGTTAATTTAAACAATCATGAATTCGAATAATTATTATAAAAAATAGGGTTTTCTAAAAAAAAATAAATGAAAAAAAAAATCTTTAAAACTACATAAGAAAACCTAAATCGGTACTATGTAGCTTAATAGTTTCAGTCAGACTACAAATTTTAAAAAATGATTATTTTTATTATATTTATTAATATCAAATAAATGAGCGCAACTTTAAGGAAATACTAAATAACTTTTATTGAAATATAGAGAAATATTAAAATTAAATGATTCCAAGGGGCTCTTCCGGACTCCGCAAAACTCTCGAAATTTCGAAGCTAGGCATTAACTATAAGCCGTTGGAGGCATTCATTAACTAGTTTCTAGTAGAATAGCTTTTTAACGTGTATGAATAGCTTCTTATCTTGTTGATGAAGGATAAAAATTCACCACATAATCAGGGGGGGGGGGGAGAGAAATCAGAAGCAAGAATAATTCCACTAAAACAAATTAATCACGGATATTTATTTCAGATTCCAAACAATTTCCTCTTAAAATTTTTCAATCAATTGAATATTGTAATATGTAAATTGAAGGAACAGTAGGAAGTATTTACATTAAGAAGAAAAGAAAAAAAAAAAGTAAAGATTATCGAACGCCAATATTATTATGGCGATACTGCGTTGAATGAACTTAACGTATACGCACGTAGTAACAGTACACTTTCAACGCGTTCAAAAATTCCATCTACGCACGAATCGTACTACGAACATAAAACGCAACTTACATGTTCTAAAATGCATTAAAAAAAATAAAGAAAAAAATTAAAAGAATCAAAAACTGTTTCTGCTAAAAAAAACTAAACACGGGTATTTTGTTACTTCCGATTCCGAACATTTTCAATTTCCTCTTAAAACTCAACTTCCTAATCAATTAAAGAATGTAGTGTATTGATTGGAGTAAAAATAGGAAGTAACTCACATTGGTTTAGAGTAGAGTTTAGCTAAGATTGACATAATAATGCTGTGGTACTGAACTTAACGTAGTAAAAACGTATAAAATTTACTATGTACTACTACAGATGTGTTGTTCTGGGACTGTGAACGAAAGAAAAAAAAATTACACACAAAACTTATTTCATCTACAAAAAACACACACACAATTAAACACAGATATTTCTTTACTTCCGATTTGGGACAATTTCCTCTTATAACTCACTAATCAAGTAAATAACGTAATATGTAAATTGAAGGAACAATAGGAAGTATTCACTTTGGAAAAAACCAAAGTAAAGAATTAAGATTGTCAAACACCAAGATTGATGCAAACCAATTTGTCTGTAGAAAGATAATCCAGAAACAATCGCGCCAGGTTCGAATCTAGGTCAAGAAGGACATTTCACGCACTGTTACTCGCTACAGCAAATACTCCTAAACAAGGGTTAAACGCATGTCAACTTATTCTTATGTTGTTCCTAATCTTTATATCACTATTGAAACTGAGAATATCAAAATCAATATAAGTTATAAAAGAAAGGTACTTTTTATAATTTAAGGTACTTCAGAGTCTCAAAGAACTTCTTATTCTTATGATTCATTATCAAAATAGTGAACTTTTTAAATTGTACAGACTTAAATCAAGGAGGAAAAAAACGGTTATATTTCATTATCAAATAAATAAAATAATTCACCGATATTTAAATTATTATTTGTGTTTATATAATTATTTAGTAGAAAAATAAAATTACAGTAACACGAAGATCAGAGTTTTGACTATTTCTCAGAAAAAAATTATTAGGCTCACGTTTTCAGAAATGAGGCTAGACATAGTTTTGACAAGTTGTCCTGATTTGTCGAATGCGAAATTAAGAACTTTTGCCAAACTTTATAAATTGATTAAAAACTATTATTTACATAACAGCATATTAGCATGCACATAATTAGCATAACCCTCCAACAACGAAGATAGCAACTTAACACGAAAAAATCCAAGCATTAGATCAAAAGTTAATTGCTTCTTTTATTTTGTAAACTGCACAATACATTCTTTTACCCAAATTAAAGAATGAATTAAAAAAGAATTTTAATACATTCATTTAAAAAAGTATTAGAGTGAGCAGTTTTGCAGCCAACAATAAAAATACCAAAATTGATGACAAAAAAAAAAAAAAAATACTGTTTACAAAAGGCTAACCAAACATTAAAGATTTAATATTGTTCGATATCAATCGAGGAAAATTAAGTAAATGCCATCCAAAGATTTCATCACACTGGAAGTGATAACTACCGAAGCAGAAAAATAACTTGGGCCAATATTCACGAACCTTGGCACAATAAGGGTACAAAGAGCCGTTATTTTCCCGATATTGGCTATACTGTCAGACTCTCAAGATATTTTAGATTCATTATTCAGTCAATATAGGCTATTCTAGGTCCCATATTAAAAAATCTAGACATCCCAATATTTTCTCCTAGGTGCATGTTCTTATAGCATCCATATTGAGTCAAACTGGGGCCGGCAAGGTAAAATTGTTGCTGCGATAAAAGACAATTTTTTGATGGCTCCGTCGTAATATGAAATGATGCTTTGATGCGAACAACATGCTATTTTCATAACTGCTGTGAGTTTGCAACTGTTATTCATGATTGTTAAGTCAAGTTTAGCCAGCGCAGTCAACGCTTATTTTTAAATAACGCAAAACATCAACATGGAGAAAAGCGACGGTTTTGTGAAAATGAAAAGCGTTTGTGGTCTAATTTTTTTAATATTTCAATATTACTCCAATGCTGCATTACTTGGGTTCATAAAAATTTGCAAAAACTGAGAATTGGCAATGATTTTGATAATGTTCATCTAGGTGGAAAAATGTCGCCAGATTGGCGATTTATAAAAAAGTTTAACAGCTTTTTAAAATATTTAAGTTATTTGTCTGTTCTAAAGCAGAGATAATTCACGGATGGATTATATCTATAGTTAAAATCATCGTATTACTTCATGTGTAAGGCACTTAAACTATGGCATTTTTATTTTCCTTGGCGACAGAGCATCAAGAAACAGCATTAAAAACACCACAAGTACAGCGCTACCGCAAACAGTCCATTGTGGTGGAGAGGATTCAAGCAACACCTCCTAGAAGTATGAAGGCCTCAGCACGGATCAATTTAGTAGTCCGATGTGACGAAGTTAACTGCGCAGTTGATGAAAAATAAGAAAGATGTCATTACGTTCGGGGTACTAAGCTGCGCAGTGGTTGAAAATACGACATATGTCATTACGTTTGGACTACTAAAGGATATTTATGGTAACCCGTGCAGAGGCCTACTCTTTTCTAGGAGGTGTTGATTCAAGCAGATAAAAGTTCCACAATTTCATGACCAATAGCATGAAGATAACCGTGTGATCACCATTACTTATCGGCCGGTTTTCCTTTCTAAATATGCTAATACCCTATGATTTGTGTAATTATAATATGCTGGTACCCTATGATTTGTGCAATTATAAGTTGTGTACTTCAAGTCACCACCAGGAATAGAACCGGGAACTTGAGTAGGAAGTTTGTTATTTGTTTAGTTTATTTGACTGGGGATGAGAAAATATTATGCAAGACATTTACAAAATCCAAATATTTTCAACAACAAAAATTTTAAAATGTAAGGAAAAAAAATTTGCAATGGCAATGTAAAAAATAGAATTTGGGAACAGAAAAAGTTGGGGAAAAATATTCTCAAATAGTTCCGCAGAAAGAAAAAAAAGATTTCTAAAAAATATTCTATTCAAAATTTTATGGAATGAATTAAAACGTAAATTTTATTTCATGCTGAAAAACGTTTACTTATTTTATTTGATCCCAGAATTATTTAATTTGATTAAAAGAAAGTTAAAGCGAAAAACAAGGGAAGAGGATTGCGACTTTCAGTGAAGAGTAGTTTCTGATTTGCTAAGGTCGAAAGAATCTAAAATTGCCAAAAATCCCGCCAACACATTTGAACGGTTGCATAATTTTTTTGCAATTTTTTTTTCAAACTTTCTGACACCATTAATTTTATTTTAATTACTTCATAAATTACTTTTTCAGAAGAAAAAAACAATTGATCACCCACAGTATTAAACCTGTTACGCACAAGCTCATTAAAGAAAATCATCGTTCCATCTCTTTTAATTACTTCAGCAAATAAAATCTAATGAATCGAGTCGAGACCTTACAATTAAAGGAAACACACAATTACCTCATTTAATAATGATGATTAAACTTCGACATCGCTCAACATTAAATAATCATTTATGGCACAAGCTGCAATAATTTAATTTACCGAAATAATCAAATTTAAAAATCACTTGAGTATACAGCTCGGCGATACATCGATACACATCGTGAATATCATGTCTTACGATAAAAAACGAATGAAAAATACGTATGGAAAACGATTGATTACTGAAAACAATATTCGTCCATTATCGTCAATCGTTACCATTATCGTCAACGATACTTATCGAAAACGATAATATCATATTAATTTTCTAAAACGATAATTACCGAATAAGACATAAATTTCGACAGTCGGTGATGAATCTAACTTACTGCAAAGCTATTCAGATATATTTTTATAATAAAAGAATTATTTTTTGAACTAATAGCTAATTGAATAACGAATTTTTTCTTCAAATTTTAAACTTTAAATTAATCTAATTTTAAATTTTTATTTAACTGGTGACAACAATTAATAACAATTTAATAAAATTAATCATAATGTTTAAGAAAATGCCTTTTGTTAATTGGATGTTGTTTTGTTAATTTTGTTTGTTAATTGGTATGAAAATATTATGAGTTATAGGCAAATTAGTCAAATTGAATGAATGTTAAAAAAAAAAAAAGTGCCAATTTTTCTGATGATATATCGCGAAATTGAAATTCCGTAATCGTCCAGCTCCATTTAACAGAGACATTAACAACTAGTTTTATGACAATTTTTTATTTAAACCGAGACCATCTTTATCTTTTTCCACGTTAGCAGTTTTATGACTCGATGAATTAAGCATGAAAATTCTTATTTTCTCAGCTTTTTCTTTTTCACAAATCACGTTTTTCATTCTGTCACGTAATAAAACAAAAACAGAGAGATGACTCAATGGGGAATCAACTTTCACGTTATTGAATTTGGCCAGGTGGAGAAAGAAAAAGACGAGAGAGAGAGATTTCCGAATGCTTCATCAACAGATGTTTGAATTCCACTGCTGTGTTTTTCCTTGTGGTATCAGCCGCTCGAAGGTCGAATAGATCGATCACATTTGAATTCAATATCAGGTGGATGTATTCCAAAAACTACTACATGTGAACGTGGATAAATAATAGATGAAATTTTCTAAAAATATAATAATAACAACTCTGTAAATCGTGCAGAACTTAGATTATAATATGAAGAGAAAAAAACTTACAAATCCAGCGTTTGCGAAGAATCGCGTATCGGTACTCGTAACAAAAAAGCCGTCACATCTTAGCATCAAGCGGGCTATGGCACGCAAAAAATAAAAATAATAAAAATAAATGAAAAAAATCACAGACGGGGGTTTTAACCAGAAGGGTATAACACAGAGCCATCCCCGGGAAACCGCTACCAAATATTAAAATTTTAAAAAAAGGACAAAATTTATTTGGCACCTTGGCGATGTTATGGAAACACCCCTCAGTCTCTGAAAATGAGATGGTTATAAGATATAATTTATTAATTTTTAATTTTATTACCATCGCACGTATTCTTCAAACCTGTATCTCCAGTAGGCTTAAAGTAACAGCTTTTATCTTTCTAATGCTAACTCAGAAAATAAATAGAATTTTACTCCGTAGAAAACTTTCAGAATGAAATTAACTCGCGTTTACGTTTAAAGGGAAAACTAAGAAAACCTTCAACGATTAGTTCAACGGCAAATACACTTCACCTATGGCAAATGGACAATTTTCGCATAATCCTGTAAATATTGGCTTTGAAACTCGAAGTTTCCAGAACAATAATTTTGTCGTCAAGTATCGCTATGTCGCCAGGATTTTCGCCAAGTCGACAAAAGTATTGCTAAACTGAGTCTTGAGAAAGAAATGAGACGTTATTTCCTCTCCAAATTACATCAGCTTTACTTATGATTTTCTCTCGCAAATTTTCTAATTAAACTGTTTAGTTAGACGCCAGAGATATATATAGCCTCATAACAAAAAAATATTCACTAAATTATACACACATTTACATATTCGTAACAATATTGATATGTTTCAAAAATAACACATTACTCAGTTTAGTCCGAGGTACATTTTACTTCCGTCACAAATACAAAAGCACGCTTCATAATATTTAATCTACGCATAATACGTGTTGCGAAACAAGTTCGGTTTTTGCAAATATCCAAGCTTTATTTGAAATCACTTTGTTGCACTTCGCAGATTTGGCAGGAATTGAAAATATCTTTTTTCAGTTTCATTCAATTCGAAATCTCATTTGTTATGGGTTTCAGAACACGCATATTTAGTCAATGGCTATAAACGACCTCCAAGTCACGCCAGGATGCACGAAGAGAGTTGAAATTTCCTCTCGTTGGATTTCACAAAGAAAAGTAAAATAAACGCGAGTACCCGCAAATAAAAAAACGGACAGAAACATTCATATTTTTTTCTTTTCTAAAAGGTAGTTTATAAAACAGCTTCCTGCGTGAGCATTTAAGATAATCACAATGGCCGACGATGAATTATGTCGCAAAAGAAGGAGCATAATGCCACAAACTTCGTGACATTTAAGGCAGCTAGTTGTAGACGATTGAGGTATTAAAATTGGTTTTATATTTCTTTAGGATGGTGACAGTTGCACTAGTTACCTACTTCGTCGTTTGTTTGAGCCCGCCACTTGAGAAATATTTAATCTGATTTAAAGAATGGGCTGTAGAACTTCCGCACTATTATTTTCTATACGAACCGAAGACTTCTTATAATCTATTACGAAGATAGCTAATGGTTATATATATATATATATAATATATATATATATATATATATATCTCAGGGGTCTGTTTAGAAGAAATTTGGGTCCGTTAACGGACCCTTCACAAAATATCTTTTCATAAAAACGGACCCTTCACAAATTATTTTAACTTAAAAACGGACCCTTCACAAAATGATTTTTCTTTTAATCGGACCCTTCACAAATTTTTTTTTATCTTCATTATTATTTTGTTAATCGAATAAATCCTTTCCAGGGCAGAAAACAAGAAAGATGGATGCAAACGTATTAAGTTTTGTCTTCGGCAGACGATTCTTCTATTATTCGTCCGAAATGAATATTCTGCGTTCAGCAGTATAGGCTAAATACCAAATATTTGTATGTTGCATCTCTAATTTAGAAGGAGAAATTGTTGTTTATTTTTTAAAATTTAATTTTTTAAATTACAATTTTACAGTGTTGAGCATAATCTTGTATGTCTATACAATTTAAAAACTCTTTGAAAAAAAATTTTTTTTTTTGCAATAACGGACCCTATTTGCACAAATTCATAAAAGCGGACCCTGGTTGTAAGAATGTGAGTAATTTTTTCACAATTTCACGAAAAACGGACCTTTCACAAAATGTCTGGACAGACCCCTGTATATATATATATATATATATATATATATATATATATATATATATATATATATAAGTTAAAAAATTGAGAAAAAAATAATAAAAAATAATGACAAGAGAAGAAAATTATTTACAAAAATTTTTTAAAAGTTTTTAAAAACATAAATTTTAGTACCTCAAAAAAAAAAATAAATAAATAAAAAATAAATAAAAAATTTTTAATTAAAATTTGGAAAACAAAACTAAGAAAAGATATAATCTCTTCATCAGCTCACACGATTATATCCGCAAGAGGAGTGCTTTCTAATATTGTATTAATATAGCCAGAGCAAAATATATCAATACAACAGTGTGAGGAGCACTCAAAAAAATTTAAACGAAATTGGAACACATTAAGTAAAAAATATGTATGGAAAAACAAAGAAATATATCAAGCAAAAAACTGAAAATAAAATGTAAAGAGATTAGAGAATAGTACACGAAAGGAAATCTACATGGTGAGGAGCGAATTAAATGAACTTACGCGTACCGGAATCTTTCAAGAATGATTTATAATATTTTCGTAATAAGATTGCCAGATTACAATATATGAAAACAGAAGCATAAATAAAGTGATATCTTATGGCACGTTCTTACTGCAAAACTAAAGCGCGTCTAATTTGTTAGTTACCTTGGGTGGGCCCGAAAATGGATGCGCGCAAGGTAATAATAAAATACAGGATAATTTAAAGTTTGTAATTAAAAAGTTTGATAATTAAAACAATTATTTCTCTGTTTTTCCATACATATTTTTTACTTAATGTGTTCCAATTTCGTTTAAATTTTTTTGAGTGCTCCTCACACTGTTGTATTGATATATTTTGCTCTGGCTATATTAATACAATATTAGAAAGCACTCCTCTTGCGGATATAATCGTGTGAGCTGATGAAGAGATTATATCTTTTCTTAGTTTTGTTTTCCAAATTTTAATCAAAAATTTTTTATTTATTTTTTATTTATTTTTTTTTTTTTTTTGAGGTACTAAAATTTATGTTTTTAAAAACTTTTAAAAAATTTTTGTAAATAATTTTCTTCTCTTGTCATTATTTTTTATTATTTTTTTTTCTCAATTTAACTTATTTTATGAGTTCTATATACTTGCAGCTTATGCGCAGTTAATAAAACTTATTAATTATTTTCGTTTTTCTCTTTGTTTTTATTGTGCTATGTTATAGTGATCATATTTAAAGCAGCTTTAGCGCTTGATATTATCTACTATTACTTTACTTCCGTTTTCTTTTTGTTTCCGTTTTGCCGTATATATATATATATATATATATATATATATATATATATATATATATATATATATATATATATATTAAAAAGATCATACTATCTTTTTTCTTCGCCATAATTTTTGAATCTGAACCCAAAACGGCACTTTTTTCCTTTAACACTTTGGATCCGGTTCATCTAAATACCGAATTAAGAGGAAACAACCAAATTAAAATCCTGGTAGCAAGTTTCTGATTAGAAAAAAAATTTTTTTTTTGTCAAACAGTTACCAAATATAACCTGACATCTTCACTAAATGCTTTGTCATTTATAAGATGTGGCAGTCATCAATGCATTATTTTTTTTCTGAAATACACTAACAGCAAAATATTTTAGTCGAAATTTTTCACTTATTAGTAATAAATGCATGACGAGTCTCACTCGTCAAAAGTGCCCAAAGGTTTAACAGTTGAAATTATTCACTTAAAATGGTTTCTGCATCAATTTGTCAAGCTCATTTTGTCGTGGGACAATACGTAGTGAGCACAATTCATCGTCATCACAATTCATCGCAAAAAAAATTCGTCATGAGCACAATTCATCGTCATCACAATTCATCGCAAAAAAAATTCGTCATGAGCACAATTCGTAATGAACAGAATTCAACTTGGGCATAATTCGTCGCGACAACAATTCTTCATGGCCACAACTCATCGCAACGGCAATTCATCGTGGGCACAATTGATCACAATGGTATTCGTCGTGAGCACGATTCATCGCGAGCATAGTTCATCGTGAACAAAACTCGGTGAAACGATCATTCGAAGCGTGCACAATTCGTCGCAGGTAAACTCGTCGTGAGCACAATCACGTGAGGATTTCCATGAAATATATCTTATTCTAGTAATTATATCAATATAAAAGGTGTTCCTTCGTTAAAATTAATACCAAAAGTAATTTTTGGACTAAGAGCTAAGCTATGTCATTATAAATATTTGACAGCAAACGTATGTCTTTTTCACCAAAATATTATGCTGGACGCGGACTAGCCACAACAATCATTTGGAATTTAGTGTCTTACGCAAAAATTGCTCATACAAAATACCTTAGTATGAGCAATTTTATGTATTCAATTAATCTTAGTATGAGCAAGGAACACCTTTTAACAATAAGTACCTTAGGTACTTTCGTAGCTTTTGAGCTCCCACAAATTGAATATTTATTTAGTTAGCTTTGTAGACAATGCAAGAGCTTTCTCTTCGTAAATTATTGCATGGACACCGCAACAAATTTTCACGACGACGAATTGCTGAAGCGACGAATTGAACTTGCGACGAGTAATGCACGAGATGAATTGTGCTTGTGACAAATTTAGCTCAAACGAATTGTAGCCGCGGGAAATTGCGCCCACAACGAATTATAAGAGATATAATAATAATAATACGGGGAATTCATATAAAAATCATAAAATAAATTCATACCTACATAAAATAAATTCTAACATTCCAAAATTCGGAATACCCTTTCCTCAGCCTTTTGTATTCTACAATTTACCTAACTCTTTTGTTTTTTTTTTTATTTATAATTAAGTACAGAACTAGGCTTAAGGTTGATAATCCCATTAAACCACTTATGAAGATTGACTACTTGCAATTGTAAACGAAATAGATGACTACACTTATAAGAAACCACGATTAAGGTTATCGCACATATGAACTTGACAATAAAACGATAGAAAATTTTGTAGAATTACGTGTTACGTTTAAATATCGATCTTACGGATCAAGACTACTTATGTATCTCGATTAGATCTCTAAACCTAAGTATATCATTAATTATCTCTGACCTTAAATCGAACATAAATGTATAGCAATGCTTAACAGACCGAACTAAATTCTAAGTAGCATACTCAAATTTTAATTAGAGATTTTATACGTAAGTCAACCGGAACCACGAATACCAATTTGCTAAACAATACGAGCGCAAACTATTATCTCGCCGGGACGCTCAAACATAATGGAAATCTATACAGCACCCTTGAGTCAGCTTCGGCTCTATTGTTACAGCTTTTTTTATTTTTTTTTATTTTGTACCTCTAACTCAGGCAAGTGGATAAATGAAAGAGTAAGACGTTTATGAGTTAAAAGACAAGAATGGGCGCCGGCGACCTTCATTAGAAACTGATGTAACCACCGATAATCTCGTAAAATATATGGTAAACACTTATATTTGGTAAAGAACAGGGTCATTATCATTGAACAGGCGACATTATAGATATTTACCAGAAATTTTAAACAGATTTATTTACACTTTTTGCAAAATAATAACTCAGTTGAAAGTTTCCATAAATGACATTCGCTGATCAAGATGATGAGAAAATAGAATAATATGGTTCATAAGAAAAAGATAAAAATTTATGGTTAACAATACTAATTGACAATAATAATAAATGTTTTTATTTTTCCTATAACCGTCTTTGAAAAGCCGTCCCAATGTTTTGGACTTACTACTACTAATGTTCAACTTCGAAACCTTGTAATTTTGTACCCAATCCAGAAGACAAGAACTCTTGGATCAAGTATTGGGAAAAATTTACCTTCGTGGTGGACTTTTTGATGGAACTAACCGGCATTAGCGTTACATAGCGAGGAAAACCACGAAAACCTCCTATGGATAGTCCGACGGCAAGGGGACTCTGAAAATGATCTAAGAATATTTCACGTCAGCACTGTGGTTGTAAGCCGGATGCGGAATTCGTATCGACTAGCCATCGCTGGGATTCGAGGCCGGTTCATCTCATTGGAAGAAGAACGCTCTATGCCCTGAGCCATAGCGGCTCAATAATAAATGTTAACAATACTTTAACCATATAGTATTAGTTAACATTATTTTAACCAATATTATATGGTTAAAAGAATAGAACCCTGAATATCCGCCAAATTAAGAATAAATTACTGATATTCAGAAAAATCGAAAAGCTAACAGGGAGGAAAATGAGTGAAATTTTAGTAAATTTGGAAGGAAAAAAAAATTTTTTTTAATGTATATAAAAATTCGGTTCTTTATAAAACTTCTTTTTCATTGAAAACAGCCTTATTTAACAACCTAGTAGAGAAAATTAGTTTTCTGCCTGCATTTACAATTGATCAAAACATGTTTAATAAGGAAATTTGAATGTTTTCGAATTTCATTCAATAGACTACAACGTTTTCTAATATAATAAACACTCTCTTCCAGTCATTTGCGTTTCATTTATATATCCTGCTAATTATGATCGTATATTAGTGGACAAAACTATCACAAATAAAGTAAACAGTTAAAAAAAATATCTTTAAAAAAGAATGTATCCTAATTAGCTAATGTATCAATCAAAATAATGACAAAGAATCAAATTTCAGTAATAATAATAATATAGCACATGTGTTCAAAATGATGATTAATAAAGTTTTTTGGGGGGCAAATTGTCCACACCAGCCCTTCCCCCTCTTATGATAATACATGATAATTTGATGATAAAAAGGTAACTCTTTTTCATAAATAAACATGGGGGATACTGTCAATGTCTTCAATATAAATCTCCAAGGATGATTCAATTTATTATTTGCTAAAAACTATAAAATAGATAAATAACTTTCATTTTAAAACAGGAAATTTAATGTAATGTTTATTTTAATACCAACATGACCATCAGCTGCCTATATTCAAGGAAGAAATGGTATCGTTAGACGGTCGCCACGATTTATCCAAAAATTGACACCCTCTTGTCGTCGCTTTAGAAGCATATTCGAAGTTAAGCAAAATGTTAAAATACAAGCAATGAATTATTTATATTCACGATTAGATAGATAATTGATATTTAACGTAACCATAATTACTTGCAATCATTCGTTTAATATTACATGTAATTGCAACTAGTGATTACTAGCATCTATAATTAAAATTATAACCATAGCATTTGACGTCACCCATTTAAAAAGTAATTTAATAATTATAATCAATTAATTACACAAGGCGCAACTTTGATAACTAATACCTGGACATGTAAGTAATATATGATACGACTCTTCAAACTAAACAGATACTGACCAACTGATAATCAATTTCATTTCAAAAAACTTAATGTTTATTAATTTTCAGAAAACGTTAATGAAAATGTAAATTGTGCTAAATGAGAATCACTTTACTTAAAGAATAAAAACTTTAATTCAACAAATAATGGGTGGAGGAAAAAGTTTATCACGTTACTAGTGTCGTGTTTACTACGTGATAAAACTAAACTCGTTTAACCATTCCAAAAAAATTAAAATAATTTAAACAAAATCCTTTCACTTTCCGACGCAGCATATGACCTGGACTTCCCAAAGCATCCATTTAATCTAGCAGGTGAAGGACAACTACTTTTAAATGGATAATACACCTTGTCCACTGCAACACCTTCTCTGAATGTCGAAAAAGCAAAGAAAAAAAGTTTTTTGAATGCATATGAGTTTAGAAATCCTAAAAATAAAGACAGGCGGCTTCATTTAAAAGAACAAATAAAAGTTTTCAAACAAAGAACAATGAGAGTTGAGGTAAAAGCGAATGTAAAGATCAAGATGTTAGTAATCTTTTATCAGACGATAATGAAGTACTATCTCTTTTTTAGGCAGCGGTGAAGTGAAACGAAACTGTGTAACAATAAAACTTTGTATCTGAATAATTATGTTAGTACTTAGAATGTACTTAGTAATAGAATAACGATTTTTATTGAACTAAGAATCTTCTGGGCTTGCAAAGAGCTGAGTAATTTTTTAAGATTAATTTATTCTGTTTAATCAGTAATGTAATGTGTTTATATTTTTGTTAATCATTTGTTTAACAATAATCAAGAGTCGGAATGAAAGATTTTAAAAACAATCGACAAGAATTTAAATGTATCTAACAAAGTTTTTGTTACCTTTAGAAATTATACAAACATTTTTCAAGTATTAGCAAAAATGCATGCTTCCATATTTTAGGCTAGGTTCATTAAATTTTATCAATAAAAAAAATGAGTATGACTACCACGAAATAAAAGACATGATAATGAAAACACGATGCAGAAAAAAATACTAAAAACATTAGAACTAAAATATTCTGAATCGAAATTGAATGAAATGTACAATTAAATCGGCCCACGGCGGCTATGCTGCTCCAAATTTGAGATTTAAGAAGATACAATAAAATAACTACTCAAGGTAACAACATCAAACGCTCGGACAATATTTTGCGTCTCTTTATGAGACTTTTACACCTCAATTTCTCAATTTTTTACGACGTTTCTAAAATCTATAATAGGGGCGGGGCGTTGATTACAGGACAACTGTTGCACAACGCAACAATCACAAAACAGGGATCCCCCCCACAAGCTTGTCAAATTTCTGCCAATACTTGATTCCGGAGTTCCCTTGTCTTCTGGATTAGGTTCAAAAGTGCAAGACTATGGAGTTGGGCATTGATAGTCGTAAACTCAAAACTGGGTCGGCTTTTCCTCGACAGTTATAAAATAAAAAAGAAAGTCATCTAATAAAAACATAACATTAGCCGGATTTTCAATTCTTTTTAAAAAATAAAAATGCAAGCTTTTAAAAGATGTGTTTTTCAGATACACTAAAATGACACTCAACTTCAACAATGTTGTTCTTCCATTTTCGAGAGTGAACATAAGCATGAAACAAATAAACAAGGTCCGATAACGATTTATCAATAAAACTCCACACACAAAATTAACGCCCTATTAACTTATAACGCCCATTCATAATGGCAACAATGAAGACACATCAGTCAGATCTGCCAAATGGAAATGAAATATGGGCTGTTAAAGGATGTCTTTCTTTGATTGAAGCATCTTGAATTCGAATGCATGACAACGACTTTTAATTGGGACAACTCACCTCAACTCGAGAAAACAAGCTCTATTTCGCAAAGGGAGTGAACGACTCAAGTAAAAAGTCTCCACGCTTCCTTAAATCTCAATTCTAAGTACCTTTCCCTTTTATAGCTCTCTTTTTTATTTCGAATAAATTTAGGATTTTATTAATGGGCATTCATTTTTCTCTGACGAATTAAATTAAATAATTTTAATAGATACTGCTAGGACAATTTTTGTATATAAATGATAAAATTTTTTAAAAGCATTAGATGTTTCTGAAAATAGTCGTAATTCAACGTCTAACGCATTTTCTTCCGTAATATTTATATTTGACAAAAGTTGGACAAATAAAGTAAAAATGAACAATGTGAACAAATAAGTGAAAATGGCCAATGTAAGTAAATAAATAAAAATTACTAAATGTAAACAAATAAATAAACTGACCAAAGTAAACAAATAAAATGGATCAAATGTAAATAATTGAGAAATAATGTCCGAATGCTAAATTAATTAATACTAAATTACCGAATGTAAGTAAAAATGACCTACTAAATTGTAAACAAATATATACTAAATTACAAAATGCAAGCAAAATAGTAAGAATAACCAAATGTAAACAAATAAAAATATTCAAATGTTAGCAAATCAAAAAAAAAGATCACATTTAAAAAAATAATAATGTGAACAAAAATGATGCATATCTAAGACAATGGATATGAAGACGTATACTCGGAAAAAACTGGGGTTTAGATCCGAAAATGATGTTTAGAATGTACAGAGCAATTGTCAGGCCTGCTATCACTTATCCTTCCTTCCTTCCTCAATGGCACGACAGCCCCGGGTGGGCCCTGGCCTTCTCAATCAACTTCCTTTAGGCCTGCCTCCGCCTGGCAGTTGTCTTCCAGTTTGAGCTATCACTTATGCTTATGTGATTTGGTGGAGCAAAGTCGAACAGAAAACTGTGAAGTACAAGCTAGGGAGTCTGCAAAGACTGGCCTGCCTGTGTATCACAGGTGCAATGTACACTGCGCCCACCAGAGCACTAGAAATTGTTTTGAACCTGACTCAATTTGACATTTTCGTATGCAGCGATGCCAGAATGACTGCATGCAGGAGGAAGTTACAAACTTAAAGGTATGACAAGCCTACCTTTCATTATTAGTATCATTATTACTAAAGAAAATCCACCATCCCACTTTGCTAATGCCTTCTGACAATAAGGGGAGAACATACGTGCTTGACAGGCCAATTGAGAGACGAACGAAACTACAACACATTTAATTTATCCGATGACTTAGTCTGGTTTACGGATGGATCAAGGAAAGGTAACCTCACTGGACTGGGAGTATGTATCCCCGGGAGTCAACCCCTTTGATGGTCTTGGGAAGTATGCCACTGTTTTTCAGGCAGAGGTTCTTGCCATCACCAACTGTCTGCAGGCAAACTTCAGAAAAGGTAAGAGGATTCTTATTTTCAGCGACAGACAAGCAGCCTCAATGGATCTAAATTCATTCAAAATTAAATCAAAAATTGTTATGAAATGGAATGCCTATTAAGAGAACTGGCAACCAGGAATAAAGATTATTCTTATCTGGAAGCCAGGACACGTGGGAATTGAAGGTATCAAAAGTGCTTATGAACTTGCAAAATAGGGATCCTCTTTTAATCCACTAGGAATGGAACCCTTCTGCGGCATCAACATGAACATTACAAGGGAAGTCATCCTTAAATGGGAAAAACAGGAGTTGAACAAAGTTTGGAACAACTCTCCAGGACAAAAACAAGCTAAAAGTATGATTATCAGTTCATCTGCAAAAATCGCTAAAAACCTTAGGCTCTCAAGATTGAAGATACAAACAATTGTGGGCTTCATCACTGGGCATTATTTATCCTTTCAGAAAACACTTTCATAGAATGGGAAGTTACTATCTTTCTCTTTTGACAATAACAAATATGCAGGAAATGCAACAAGGAGTTGGATCAACATATCATATTTTATATGAGAGCGATGCTCTTGCCCTTACACGATTTACTATTTTAGGCACCCTCCACCCTAAAGAACTGCACCTCAGCTCTATTAAAGAACTGTCAGACTTTATAAATAAAGTAGGCAACTCAAGACAAAGGAATTAGGTTTGGAGCACTAAATGCTACTAAAACAGAGGTGCCTCACATCATATAAACCCAAACAGAAAGAAGAAGGCAATGAAAAAGAAAATTTCAGTTATAGGAAGCATAAACATTATTTTTTAATAAATTAATAACATTTCGTAATTTTAAGGAACAAAAACTGGCCAAGTAATATTGTTCTTTTTTTTTTTGCGGGTATGCAATTTATATTTTTGCTAGTATACATCCATATAAAAAAACACACTTAACTTTCAAACTTTTAGTGGTTCAATGGTATTTTTAAATTTTAATAGTGAAGATTTATGGTTATTAAGCGATGCAAAGGCTTCAACAAAAAAAAAAGAACTTTGCAAAAATATGCTGCAAAGTTCCATTCCTATTGGATTGAAGTATGTGGCGTATCACCGAGAGTTTAGTGGCTCAATGGCTTTTTTTAAAATTTGCTAGAGAAGGTTCATGCTTATTAAACGCTGCGAACGTTTAAAAAAGAGAGAGAGAGAGAGAGAGAGAACTTAGCAAATCTTTTACTATATTAAAAATTTTCCAAAATCAATATTTTTTTTTACTTAAAAACTCAACAAGAATATTTTAAATTCAATTAAAATATTTTCAAACAACAATACATCACAACTATACTAACAATAGCCTTGTAAAAAATAAAGTCCATGAAGAAAGGGGACTGACTGGGTACAAGTTATTATAACCCCTCCCCTTAGTTAATTATAGATAACAGCAAGTTTGACAAGCACAATCACTTGTTGCTACACGAACATTACATTTTGGACTATCTCTACGCCAAATATTTATTTTCAACAAAACTAACATAATGCAAAATATTTCTTAAATTTAAGATTGTAACAAACAGTAATTAAAAAGAAAGAAAGATAGAAAATTGCGATAAAATAAACTTTCCAATTTTCCTAAAAAAATTACAAAAACTGGCATTCAGGTTAAGAAATATTGAGAAATTTAAAGCAATTTAACAACTCATTTCACATCAATACATTAATCTAAAAAAAGAAAAAATACGCGCAGCTTATTTCTTAAGTCTTTCTCAAATAACTACATAGAATTAACATTTTTGCAATAAATTTTCCCTTCAATTTGAAAAAAAAACGAAAAGCAGCAGCAAATAAATATGAAAACTTATAATTTATGAGAAAACAATGTGTTCTAAAAGTTTCACTTTCCGAATCTACGAAGTGGAACGATACAATTTAAGAAAAAGGAGAAAAAAAACCATTGTTTCGCAACAGAGAATTTATTGGAACAATCTAAAAAGTCAAAAGCATCATAAATAAAAATTAGTATTCCACACAATAGGGAAATACAACGATATAGTGACTGGCGACCAGGACTCCTTCATTTATTTTAAACGGCGCCATTAACCATGCTTTAAATGTGAACCCGAACGCCAAGTTGATTTTTTGCGCATTGATAATCCGGATTAAAATTTTAGCGAGCCTTGGGCATAACCTCGAGTGACAAATGGCGCAGGAAATGCAAATATCGTCTCCATCATTGTCAAGTATACGATACCTGTTATCAAGGTCGTATTCATTCACAGTTCCTAGCATGCCTTGTTCCACTCTGTTTACCGTATCAAATCGTGATTTTTCAGAGAATTTGATAAAACAAATTAGACGCTTTTACTTTACAAATTATAGCTTCTGGGAGAGAATTCAATAAAAAAAAGCGAATTATACACCCACCCTTTTACACCCAGGGCAAGATTAGTTAAGATATAAGCCGAACTACACACAGTTCGGCTGATTAATGATAGCTTTCCTTCAGAAAATAAACGTGTTAAATTGTCTGTAAAAGTAGTTCTGCTAAATTTCTGTGTATGAGGGAAAGTAATTGAAATTTCTTTTTTGCAACGGAATTGCTGACTTAGGCAGGGTCAATAAACTCGGAAGTAAGCATTTTAAAGTCAAACGGTATCGAAGATTTGTGGAATAAAAGACATATGCCTCTTAAAAGAGTCGAAGCCCTTGGCCATATAATTATTGAAAGTAGTAGTAAGTTCAAGTCAGATGTTTAGTATAAATTCCAAGCTTATTTTTTTTAACGCCGATGTTCTATAAACGGGAGAACCCTATGCTTGCAGTGTTGCCAGATTGGGCTACAAGTAGCGAATTGGGCTACTTTTGAAAGTCCCCGCTACTCAAAATCGAAATTTGGGCTACCCGCTACTTTTTGGGCTACTCATTACTTTTCGAACGCTACAAATCTTAAAAATCCGTTACTTTCTTACCGAATTTTATGATACTTTTGTTACGGAAATACTTTTTTAAAAATTTTTTTCCTTTCCTATGGAAGGTATTTTCTACATTAGGGAACGCTGCAAGCTCCATACCGCCTATACTTCCGGGTTAGTGTTTCCGGTGTATTTTAAAGCTATTTGGCTGACAACGTGATCATTGTGTTTTGAGATTCTTGCAAACGTGGCATTATTTGATTACTAGTGCTTACAATGCTAACAATACTTGTGTTTACAATGCTAAAGGTGCTAACACTAACGTAAGATGGTGCACAGCTTGCAACAAGAACAAACAGTAATAAACAAATGAAAAGAGGCCAAATTAGGACTGCCAAAAAAGCGAGCTATTCAAAATCTGGCAACCATGTCACCTTTTTTAACAATGTATCTATAAATAACTAAAACAAATTTTTACTTTAAACTCATCAGAATTACTTAACATTAATATCTTATGAAATTCGGCAGATTTGAGTTCAGAAATTATCTAATTTACTTCTTTGATTGAAAACAAAATTATCCGTTTGAAAATATCGCCTCGTAGAATAAGCTGTAGTAAGCAGTTGCAAACTTTCTAACCGGAACTAGAGCAGATATATAGAGCTCGAGATTGTTATTGTTTACATTTATATTGAGAACACCATCTATTATAAAATGATTCGGAAAAGTCTGCAGTTTTTATATCTTTTAAAAAAGAGAATTTTTTTTTTTTTCCTTCCTGAAAACGTTAGACAAGCTTTAGTTTTGGATTCTTGATTTGTTTCGCTGCGCAGAGTCTAGAATCTCTCCATATCTATGCTTCATATCATAAACTCGTGAAATCGATATTATCGATATATATCGTATATTTGTAAAAATACATGGCGAGTATGGTGAGGAAAAAAACTTCAACCATTATTAAACGTTTATCTTCTGGAAAAATCACGTGACCTTTAACGTGACATGAGTTAAAACGAAATATTGAATTTGACGAAATTTTTAACACAATACATTGAAATTTAAACTATTTTTTTAATTTAGTGTATATATATATATATATATATATATATATATATATATATATATATATATATATATATATATATATATATATATATATATATATATATATATAAAACGTAGTTTTTTGGGGCTACAAAATGTTCGAATCCGCTACTTTTGGAGCTCCCATTCGCTACTTTTTAATCTTAAGCTCTGGCAACACTGTATGCTTGTTATAACCGTTTAAATTGACGATAATCTATCACTACCTGCCACATACTGATGAATTATAGATAAAGCGACAAAAAATAAAGGTGGATGAATATATTCCGTTCCTTGCACGCAAATTTAAAACTTGTATATAAACGAAAGAAAGAAAGTTTTAAAAGCTTTAAAAATCGCTGACGTGACGTGAATCTTAGTGTCGTGTCAATTCGTCGAGGGAAATTCATCCAGCAGAATTCATCGGGGCGACAGTTTGTTGTGAGAGCAATTTGTCGCGGTGACAATTCGTCGTGGGCACAACGCGTCGTAGCGACAATGCGACGCAAATACAATTTCTTGAGGTTTTGATGAAGTATATCAATTTACGAAACTAAAACAATTGTTTACAAGAGTTAACTAAATATTTAATTTGCAGGGGTTGAAAAATTATGAAATCACTTAGGGTTTTGTGATGTGTGAAGGGTTTTGTGATGTGTTTGTTACTTGAAAGAGAAAGGAAGGGTATGAGTATTGCTTGCGTAAGACACTCAAATTAAAAATGATTTTGGTTTTCCTCTTCGTGTAACACAAATGCGTATTATTCCATGAAAAAGTATTCCACGAAGGCAACATTTCTCCCAAAACTCGACCCTGGAATTCCCTTGTCTTCTGGATGGGGTTCAAAATGTTGAAGTCGGGGTTACAAGTAGACCTACATTTATTTGGTTAGTTGTTTCGTTGTGTCTACATAGATAGAGCGATGCGCTGTTCATGTAATAAACACAATAGTTATGAATCCTCCATTCATTCCTTAAATATTAATTTTTTTCCTAAAGAAATTGACCGTTCACCATTATTTTCATGAGCTCTTAATCGAACCACTCAAAAACCGCAAATGAAGAAAAAATATTAATACAGTCATACCTCCAAAATGAAAACATTTTTGAGCATCGTTTCTAACACTTTAATTTATATGAACAGTAATTCTATTTCATGGACAGGAATTCTATTGAATGACATCATTATTTAAAAATTATACATTATTTTCCTCTCACTTTATATAGACTTATTCACTTTATTTAGAACATAGTGTAACGCCGGACCAAAAATTTAATAATAAGGTAGGTTAGTACTTTATGTACGTCGCACTACAGCTGCGCAATGGGTTATTGGCGACTGTCTGGGAAACATCCCGGAGGATGACCCGAAGACAAGACAGTACAATTTTGTGAGGCCACGTCCTCAATTAAGACATAGATCTAAGGGGAAGGAAGTTTTCTCCAAATCCCTGTATCCAGGGCACTGCTCAGTGACCGACCACAGGACTTTCGATTCCACTGATTTCACGAGCCCGTACAATCTAAGGAAGATCATATGTACTCGGTGGGTTTTAGCGGGGTCGAGGATCGAACCCCAGCCACCTCCGAACCGGAGTCCGATTCTCTAAACACTGGGCTAACACGGGCCATGTAATAATAAGAAAATGAGTTTATTTAAAGTGACCAAGCAATCATTTTGACAAAATCTTTCCTTATACTAGTATGTAAATATGATTTTTTTTTAAAAAAAAATTTTAATATAAAAAGTTTCTTATTTATGAACTCCTTAGTTTTAAGTTACAATACCCCATAATGTCTGATACATTATAGTTTCTAATCTTATTATAATTACTATATATCGAGCACTACTAAATACAAAACGAATATTTTATTAATTGAAATGCATATTTTTTAAAATTATTGGAGTAAACTGTAAAACATTGGAGATTGCAAAATTGATCATCATAAAAATCAAATCCCACGAATTTCCATCACTAGTTAAAATAATATTTTGAAAAAACTAGGAAATGGTAACTCGTTGATAAATCCAGACATGTAGCCTAATTTCATTATAGAGCACTTAGGTACTTTTAAATCAACTATATAGCATCATCTTACTTCCATCCGACAATCTCATCCTTCGCTTTTGAGTAGCGCTGAATAATTCATTATCCGAAATTGGGGGAAAGCGTGAGAAAAAGGAAGAAGAAGGCATCGCCCCAATTACCTGGACGAAGAAGATTCTCACACCTACGCTATCACTTCCGCCCTGCCAGCAGTTCAACGCATCGCTCGCAGCCTATGGCCAATTACAGATAATCAAAATAAATTGGGGTACTACTCTAATCGGCCGTTAAATGAGATCGAATGAAGACAAGTTCAAGTGAAACAACAACAGTTTATCGATAACTCAGTTGGGAGTTGGCTATCTTTTTTTTACTATAACGATAACGTTTTATATTTATTGTAATATAAAGATTTAAAAGCAACCCTATTTTATTTTTCTATTTACTTCAACACAGATGTATTTTTAGATCTGCGTTTCCTAAGACCTGTCGTCATATAATATCACGCGGTTTTTCCAAGGATTTGTTGTCAAATGGAAAAACGCTGCTTTTGGAAGGGTCAAATGGAATAACGCTGTTTTTCGTAAGATCTATCGTCACACGACTTTAGCGAATCTTAATATATGTACCTTTAGACAGCGCCATTTATACTAATTTTGGAAATGGCACAAAACTTCAATTTGAAGAAAGCGTTTGTGATCTAACTTTTTAATATTTAAAAAGTTACTTCATTGCATTTAGGTCATTAAAAATTGCCAAAAAATGAAAATTATTTATTGATTTTGTTAATTTTCACCTCACCAAATTGGCGATGTTATTTGTCTGTTCTAAAAGCAGGGAAAATTCGTTACGGCAAGATGGTATACATATTTTAAAAGAAGTAAAAATGGTATGTACAGTTTATAAATGGTCTGTATGCTTAGATTATAGCTTTTCCCAAAATGTTGTAACTTTTTAATTGAAGTAGATCAACTAATTCTCGATTTTCTTGATTAAAAAAAGATTAGTTCTTTGCCTTTTTTTAAACTTACAAAAAAATTTTGAAAGGTATCTAGTTTAAAATTTATAACTAAATTAAACTAAGTTTTCTTTCAATTTTAAAGCCCACCCCTCCTTGGTCTTGGAGAAAAACCCTTGAAGAATAAACTATCAATAATAATTTTTGGAGTTTAGTAAGCTGTAGCGTTAGTCCATAAATTAACACGCCCAAAAAAGTAACTGTTCTCATGACTTACTCATTTCCGCTGAAGGCATTTCTCATCACAAGGAATGAGAAATAGTCAGCACCTGTTTCAAACATCTGTTTGAGGGGATCTTTTTTCCAGGGATGTCAAGATTTACTTTTGGAAAGGATATCCTCGATTTCTTCAAACAAATCGTACTTTAAAACAGGAAAGAGAAGAAGAAGAAAAAATCGGGTTAAATTAAGACATGAGTTGAAACTTTACAAGTGCTATAACCAACTTAACTGAGGACAGAAGGTATTAACAGTGTTTATTGAAGCTCTTCCCAAAAGCAAAATAAAAATAGAAAAAAAGCCCCAGTTTAAGTGCTTTACAGTAGGAGCAGAGCTATAATTTTTTTAACTAGAAACTGGGTACTTCGATCGTGTTGAAATTAGTTCTGTTTTTAACCGGACAAACTCTGAGTTAATCAAGAAGGACCAATCATATTGGCGTGTAATTGCTGAATATGATTGGGAAACAAGCTTCTTGTTGCATTTATATATATTTGATCTTATCTAACTAAAGTGGGGGGGAGTCAATAAACTGAAATTAGTTTTGCTCTTAGAGTTAGATTTTTTTTTTTCTTGATGAAATTTCTTGTCTAAATATCGATTCTTAAAAACGTTACAGATAACATGGAGTCACATAAATGTTGCGACAAACTTCTAGAGAATTAAGGTACATCATCCACATTAAAATTGCAGAGAAGTCCAGGACCGGAAATGTCGTCATATGCGGTTAGGGACGATTACATATTATGAACTGTTTCTTCGTGTACTTCTGAACGGAGAAGCCTCCCTAAACGACATTTGTGGACATAGTTTTCAATGCAATTTTAATCCTGATAATGTGCCCAAGAAGTTAGTCGTCAAAAGAGTTGCCCAAGAAGTTAGTCAAAATGGCTAGCTAAAGCTAGTCATTTTTCTGAACCGTGTTATATATAACGTTTTTTATTTAGTCCAGCTCATTATAAGTTTACTAAAAAATTCATACTCGAACAAACTATAATTTTGTCGAATAGTAGCACTATTCTTTACTATTTTGTCGAATAGTAGCACTATTCTTATAATAAGCTTACTATAATTGCGACCAACTAAAGTAAAAAGGAAAATATTCAACAACAACAAAAAAGATCGAGTCGTTAAAGGCCATTGGATTGCGAATTCGGGATCTTGTATAACTCCACTAGTGAAGTAAGAACGGATGATTTGATTTTTTCTAGAAAAAAAAATAATTTATTAAAAAAGCAGAGCATCTATGAACTTTTAGGAATGACATATTGTACACAACCAAACAATAAACATCTTGATTAAATCTGACAGTTTCAAGGTCGAACAGTTTAGCTCCAACAGGCCTTCGAATTTTAGCTACCCGGTATTACCCCAATTACCCCCATACCATTTTGTCGTACAAAATTATCTCGATAGCTTCTGTCGCGTTCCTACGCTAGGTTTGTGAAACTCAAAAAGCATGCAATGCCGGATAGGGTCCTATTCCGCTGAACACTTCATTAATTGCAACAACAACAAAAAATGATAATTAAAATTTAATTCTTTACGAGTGTGCAAATCACTCTATCCTTAAAACATCTTTAGCACCTCTTTGAAGTACACAAAGAGATGATGAATGACAAACTATGTGCAAAAACGACATTATTTTAGAAAAACACTAAAATAATACAGAATTCGTATTAACCAGATACAACTTGAACGAAACAAAAACTTTTCATGCTCTGCAAATTTTATAAAATGCATGTATGTTATACTTAAATTATTATAATATACCCACAGACTATCACGAAATTACTAGCAGGAACATATCTCATAACACGGTAATAAATTGAATGTCCACTAACTAATACAGTAGAAGGAATCGATGGACTATTCATCTTTAATGGAAGCAGAAATACAACGATTATAACAAATCTGGTGCCATGGAAACACGATGTAACGCATCATTAAGGAGTGAAACATCAATACATGCACCATTCCGACAAAGTAAAAAAAAGTATCGTGATTTAAAGGTAAAAAAATCCAATATTTAATGACATTTTTAGTTTTAATAAAATGAAAAAAGGATTCTTTAAATTTCTCTAGTTACGCACTTGTTTACAATTATTATAAATTAGGTGTTGAAAAGGAATATACTGTTGTACACAGATTTTGAATAATGAAAAGAAAAATTTATGAAAGCTAGTAATACACTTGTAAGATGTAATTAAGTTACCTCAGACAACTGAGACTTAAGAAACATGACTAAATTAAAGTTACACATTTCTTAATAGATTTCATTTTATTGCCGACGTTGAACAGATGACAAAACTCTTGAGTTTACGACTACATATATTAAACTCCGCAGCCTTGTAAGTTTGAACCTAATCCAGAAGACAAGGGAACTCCAGGGTCAAGCACTGGGACAAACTAGCCTTCGTAAACTTTTTGATGGAAATAATACGCATTTGCTTTACTTGGAGATGGAAACACGAAAACCCCCCACGGTAAGGGAATTCCAACCCACGATCCATCTACCACTGAGAATATTTTACTGCAGCACTGTGGTCAGTGCGAGAATCCGGACCAGAATTCGTATAGACCAGCCACCGCTGGGATTTAAACCTGGGTTACCCTATTGGGAGGCAGACGCTCTATTACCTGAGCCTCTTACTGATTTAAAAAATATCCAGAAGTCTCAAAGATGAAAACTGTAAATTTCTTTTGAAAAAAATTTTTAAACAAAATTAACCGATTTCGTTGAAATGTTGGGTAATGTTATTAAATATTGAGTAGAAAAAGGAAAAAAAACTTTTTATGTCTTACAACTAAAAAGAAAAAAAATATTCGAACCTTATTAAATTAATTAATAAAACCCCCACAAATTATTAAAAAATATTATTTCTTAGAAATTTCCCTTGGGTAAACTAATTTTATAATTAACAAGAAAAATTATAATATTTTTATTTTAAAATATGTAAATACATATTTATCGAAACATAATAAATGCAAACTTGCATTCATTAAAATTCATAAAATTAATATTCCAAGATAACAAAATAAATGCAAACTTGCATAAATTAAAATTCATAAAATTAATATTCCAAGATAACAAAATAAATTAGCAACAAAAAAGACAAACGAACTTTATCTTTCACACGTTTGGAAGATAGTGACATCACAAAAGACAAGCAATTATGAAATGATGACTAGAATGCAAAATGGCGAAGAAAAACAAAGATGGCGTGAGAAAACAAAGTCTGATTTATACATTTATTCTTATTTTATTTCATAGTAGTAGGCATTATCTTGACATTCTTCCGGAAAACAGTGGCGAATCGAACGAATCCGTTAACAACGCTAAGTAATTATGCGGAATAACCTGCCGCTGTTCTTGGAAAACGTGTGAACGTGACAAGGGTTCCAATTTATTTTGATTCGACAAAACAGAAAATCGGGGATTATCTACGCTGTTCCACACAAAATGAGTTACGATGATTTAAAAATAAATTCATATCAAGAATTTCAACTCCGCTGATTTAGAAACGCATTTACACATATTAAAGTAAATCTTTTTCAGCAAGGTGATATTTTTTTACATGTGTAAAATGACGCTTTATCACACATCAATACTACATGTATCGATTAGCTTGACTTAGGCAGTTTTAGTATAAAGATAAAAAAAATCCATTCCAAAAAAAAAAAGTTAGCGATTTCTCGCTTACACCTGAACTGTCTTCAATTAAGATTTAATTTCGAGAAGAACATTTTTCTTTTCGGTGAAGAACATTAATATAAGGAACATCGCTGAGCAAAATATACATCTCCTGTTGTTCGAAACATTTCACAAAAAAGCACTAAACGTGTTCAAACAATAGTTGTTTAACTTTAGCAGAATAACTTTGTATATTTAATATCTAGTGGTTTATCTATTTACTTCCCGATGACTTAACTATCAGGATAACAGACGCTATAAATAAATATACATTTATAAATTTTGCTACCTGTATCGAGATCAAATCGTGAAAAAGCTCGTAGATAATGACGAAGACACAGATATACAAAAATAGGGACGAAAGTTATGCAATGGAAACAACAGCATGTTATTGCATTTCTCAAAATTTGTACTTCTAGAAAATGTCTAAAAAGATTCTTAAATAATGTCTGATATTTTCAAACTTTTGCGGATAAAGTTTTTATTTTTATTTTTCAAATCGTGTTCAAGGATAGCAGTGATTTAGTTTCAGCAAATTTCATGGGTCATTTTCTAAATTATATTAAATAGTGCTAAGAAATGTATATGTTTGGTTTCAAAATTGACAGATTATAAAGATTTGTGATCCGAATTCTATCATATATTGTGAAGCAGCACCGCAAAGTTTCATCTGGCAATCAAACTGGCTTTGATGTTTTTCATCCAGCTTTCTTTCACTTTGGAATATTCGATATGATTTGGAATATTTCAATATCATATTTTTTTTCTACGTTTCAAATTAATTTGAGACCAGCAATATGTATATTTTTCGTATATTTGTATGTATATTTCGACAAGGATTTTAAACATATATAATTAATGGATGTGAATAGGGAACATACAGTACTTATGATGTTAAAAATAATTTTTCCTTTAACCTGCTTAAATCCTATTTCCTTACCACTTTAACAATTCTATTTTTCTTAGGGGGTGATGGGGCTACAACGTCGTCAGCGTTAGCATTTAGGATAACAATTTATAAACAGGTCAAACAATTACTGCATATTCTCCTGAGATTCGGGCTTTGAATAATGGCAGAAAATTTAATTTTCATTAAGGAATACGCAGCTTAAAAGAAAGTAAATTCATAAATGCGTTAAAAAAATCTTCTTAAAAATACGATTAAGTAAACTCAATTTTTCCCAGTTATTTTTACCTATAGCATAAATTATAAATTTCATTTTTTAACATTTTATTACTTTTGTAGAATATTTGTTCACATTATCCACTCTAATAATTAGATATTATCGACAGAGGATTTTCTACTAGTTAGCAGATATGGCGATATTTTTACTTTCGTTACTTCTAACGAAAGTAGATGCAAAAAGTAAATATTTTTTACTTGTAACGATATGTAAGAATAAAAAGTATGTACTTTTACTAGCACTTCGTTACTTTTAAAATTTAACACCTTTACTTGTTTTTCCGATACTTTTTTTTTGGGGGGGGGGAGTACAAGTATTTGTAACGAAAGTGTTAATAGAAATCGTTACTTTCTTTTGAAAGTTTTTAAAAATTTACCTAAAAAAATATGTTATTTAATTTTTTTATTTTAATTTATAAATTTAATGCATGTTACATTCTAACTTACTACTTTTTCCAAACACCTTTGAGGATTTCATTTTCCTGACAGGGAGAGAGCGGCTCTTTTGAACACTCAATAACTTTTTGTAAAAGTCACAACAAATTCAAAAGAAAAAAAAACAAAATTTCTAAAGATTTCGTAGTTTTAAAATTAACATGCTTTGAAACACATTTATATGCTAACATTAAATTTTGATTTCTGGCTTGGTTTTCGGATATTTTCAAAGTTTATTATTTCAATGAATTTTGTAACATTTAAATTAAATAAAAAAAGAAATATTTTTTCTCGCATTTTTTAAATAAAAATTAAGGTTATTTTGAATTTTTGATTTCCTCGAAATGTGCTTTTAAATCATCACTTTTTTGTTTTGTACTTGTTTACTCGTTAATTTTTAAAATCAAAACTTTTAACTCATTACTTTTGCTACAGCCTATTGCATACCTGCCAACTTCTAAGCATTTGGCGTAAAATTTTATTTTTATATTTAAAGTGGTAGTAAATATATACTATTTTTTTCTTTTATAAACTTATTTTTTAAATGATTTCGATCACCACTATTCTTAAAATTAAGCATATACCTTAATATGTGTTACTATCACGGTTGTCAGCTAAAGCCTTTTGAAATATAAAAAAAAATTTTGCTTACAATTTAAATTTTAATTCTATTTTACTACCACTGGGAATAAACATAATGGAACGGATAAAAAGTTGGCAGGCTTGCTATTGGAATTAATATTCGTAGTAAAATATAAAATCCCAAAAAAACTAGCTAGAAAAAAAATTATTTCTATTCATATTCAGAAATTCATCAAATTAAAAAAATTTCAATGATGAATAACTTTTTCTTAGAATTAAACAGCTGGAAATATGAAAAATTATTATTTAGAAGTAAGCAGAGTTTGGAAGATTTAACTTTTAAAGCGGAAGGGCATATTTCATAAGCATAAATAATTAAAATGCTGAATTTAATATTTATCACTTATTTAGACCCAAATTGAAACAAAAAAGAAGAAAAGTATGAAAAATATGTTTGATAAAAATTCCTCGTGAAAGTGAAAAGCAAAACCATGTAACAATATTTATGACAAAATATTATCAAATTCTGTTCAATATGTTGAACGCTCTATTTCGGGAAAATATTGTGTTTTAATTAAAGAACTGAATCAGTTAAATCACGTGCATTAATACGCTATTCAGTCACGTGATTTGAAAGAACACCTGACTTGAATATTCTGCAGAAATTCTTTCACAGAATGTGTTACTTTCTGTAGACAATAAAGCAGTACTCAAATTGAAAAAGGAGAAGAAGAAAAAAATAAATTAAAAAAAAAAAACTCTCTGCGACACAATACGTTTATCTAACTTTAGGTCACAAACAATAGGAGGTGGTCAAGGACTTACGAGGGGGGGAAAATGAAAAGAACTAAACAAATAAATCGATATAATGATGTATATCGGAACAATCATATCTTCCTCTTTAAAAAACGCGATTACCTGTGCACTTTTCAAAACATTAGTGTGATATTTTTAAAAATGGATTTTAAACATCTAAGGGATATGTCAGAAAGGATTTTAAAAAAAATAAACAAAAATTTTTAAATTGGTTTTCATTTATGGGCTGTTCCATATTGTTACGTAAGAAAAATGCTTGCAAAGACACAAAAAATCCCAAAATTTTTAAAAATGCTTTAAAATGTTTTTAAAAAAAATGGGAAATTATACTAGAGTTACACAAATAATATATAAAATTTTTTGGAAGAAAAAAAGTTTGGTGAAAAAAAACTATTTCAAAGAGTTTCGGAGATTAGAAAAAACGAGAATTTTAAGCAGTTACAACTTTTATCAGAATTGAATTTTAAAATTATTTCGTTCAGTTAAAGTTAAAGCAGAAAACAAGGGAAGGGACTTTACGACTTTCTTGCGTAACTCATGAGATTTTTGATTTCCTTTATTTTTGCTGACCAAATAGATGCCTCAACTTGCCAAAAAAAAAAAAAAAACATTTAGAGTACTTTTTTTGGACTTTGTACCCTTGAACTCTATATTCTATTCAATTCAATTCCTATACTTTGCGGTTTTGACATAGATTCTAAAATAATATGTAGGGCAGTCATTACGAATTACCCTATACAAAGAGGAGGTAGTAATTGCAGAAAACCTTTTGTAAATTAAAATATCTTTTTAGAATAAAAAGCATTAGCGTAATATTTAAAAAAACCCAATATTTCTTTATGCATTTAAACTGGCTTAAAAATTATTTTAATAACATAAAACTCTCTAACTCTTAGTTTCAGAACAGGAAAAATATATCAAGTACTCCAGCTTTCATTTTTTTCATTGCGCAACCATTATCTGCATATGACCAAAGAACTTTAAAAGCGTATTTCTCGAAGATTCAATTTTTAAGTTAACCAAATCCAATATTAATATAATACTTCATCGACGGAATTAAAATTTAAACTGTATATTTAAAATACCATTCTTTCAGAAATACGACGGTTTATTTCATTTTATCGCATAGTTTTTTCGCATTAAAAAAAGCAATTGATTTTTAGGACTATCATTCTGGATACATAAGGTTTAATATTTAAAGGAAAAACTACAGACACACAAAAATTCAAAAAATGTTTTACATTGTTTTTATAAATAACTAATTTCCTCTAACTAAACCTCGCTCTAATTAACTTCAAATGCTTCACATTTAGTCATGCAAAACAAATCTAGCGTTCACAAAGATTATTTGTTAGACAATTTCTATAGAGTGATTGAACAGGAATAGTAAAAGTGTTTTTAGTAAGTACCAAGAGAAAAGTCCATTATTATTTCAACTAGCAATATAATAACTAATTATCAATATTCAAATTTATTAGTAATATACAAAAAAAAATTTAAAAAGTACCATCACAAAGCATTAATGATTAAAAATTATCCAAATCTTAAATCAAGTAATTGAATGGGTGATAAGTAAAGCCCGGAATTTCAGGCAATAATAAATGCAAAAATAGGCAGGCAAAAAGGCATTTAAAAAGCTTGAAATAGGCACTTAAAAAAGGCTCTTAAAATTGGAGCAAAATGGTAGTTGGTAATGACTAAAAGCCCATATGGGTATCCAAGGTATAAAAAAAGTTGCTAGAAGTATCCGGTATACCTACATATTCATTTCACTCGACTGTCGTAGCAATAGTACAAAAGAAGTGGACATAATTGCACAAAAAAAACCCTCAACTGCGTAGGTGTGAAATAAAAATTGAAAACTCGTACTTACTATAATATTGTATGCAAATTTATTCTGATGATTGGTTGTTGTTGCACATCACAACTAGATGCTTTTTCAAATTTTCAAAAGAGAAATTTTGTCTCCTGTCAGTCAATATAGTTTTAAACAAAGAGAAGGATCTTTCTACTTCGACAGAGGTTATGGGTGCGTACCTAGAACAACTTGCCATGGTAGGAGATATGGTAAGTGCAACTGTAGTATTACCAGAAAGTACTTTTGCAATGTCCTTGATGCATTCAAAGTCTGTATTTGTATTGATGACGTTTTCACATTTCTTACTTATTCTGTCACCAGCTGGTCCAGGCACAGACATAAGTTCTTAATAGAATTGTCGAAAATTTTTAGTGACTCGGACAAAGACATATTTCTTTTTTCCTTGTGTTCAATAGCTTCAGGGAGCTTCCCAAAATAAGTTGAAATAAAAGTCAGTTCATTTTTTATTTTGGAACTGCTAAGCAGATTTTCACTTTTTCTTATGGATATTTCCTCTTCATCCGAAAAGCTGGTAAGGACTCGAGTAACTTCCTCAAAATTTGTGCAGTAGTATGAGACTGCTGAAATCCATGTTCCCCATCTCGTAAGGATCGGTTTAGGAGGTAATTGAATGTCTAGTGCAATTTCTTTGAGCACTTTAACTCTTGAAGGGGCTTTCACAAATACTTTTTTCACACTAGAAACAAGCGAGTCTACCTCAGGATAGAGACCTCTTACTTCCTCTGCTATCCTGTGCAATGCATGAGCAAGGCACGTTAGATGGATCATATTAGGAAAAAAAACTTTTAAGGCATTTCCAGCTTTTTTCATGTAGGAGGCTACATCTGTAAGAAATAATAGCACTCTTTCATGCTCAGTACCATTTGGCCAAAGTAAAGCCAGTGCATTAGTGAACAACTGTGCAATTGTAGTACTGTTAGTCTTTTGCAACTGTTCAGATGTCAACAAAAAGATTTTATGTTTTTCAAATTAGTCCATAACACCAACAATAACATTCGCAACATATCGTCCAGTTACATCTGTCGTTTCATCTATAGATAGCCATATGTTTTTCGTTCCGATTTCATTTTGAATAGTTCTAAGAACTTCGGTGTAACAGTCATCTAAATAAGTTTTCCTTAAAGTTGATTCACAGGGCACACTTTGATTCGTATATTTTTGCAAAAAAGCTCGTATGCTTTTATTTTCAAGCTTCCACAGCGGAATGCCGGCATCTACAAATGATCTGCATAAATACATCGCAAATTCCGATTTGCGAGAAGATAATTGAAAACAGGTGGGAATCAGAGTCGGTGTTTTCTCAGCTTTTTTTATCTTTTGCTGTTTTATGTTTAGATGTCTACAAGTGCTGAGATATAAAATACTTCTTCTCAAAATTTACTGACTTCTAGCATGCCTTACAAAATAGAATGCTCCCATCAGTAGAAAACACATTCGACCTAAACTCTTTCACAAAACTGTACAGTTTTTTGCTTGTGCAGGCTTTTACTTTAGGCATTTTTGAAATAACTAGTACTAGAAAACTTTTTCGTGCTCCTGCTACAATGTGCTCAACCAGCTTGGTGAATTCGTTTTGTAGATAAGAGAGCATACGAGTTATTCGATGGTGTAGGCTATATGGGCCGTAAGTAAGAATAAATTCTATTGGTTGTAAGTAAAAATAACTCCTATTGACTGTAAGTAAAAATAACTCCAATCTTTTCACTCCCTTTCTCTCTCTCCTTGCAAAGCGCATCGGGCGAAGGTGACGCCACGTTTTCTGACGCCACGACGAAGGTGACGCCACGAAGAGACGGAGAGGAAATATTAATAAGACCAAAGGAATAAGTCCTAATTTCTATAAATGCATTACAATACGTCGGATGACAGTCAACCATTTCTGTACTTCAAAATTTCTTCATTTTGTGTTTATGTTCGGTCAAAAGCACAAAAAGCTTTGCAGAAAAATTTTAAATTTGACAGAAATAGGCATTTATGAACAAAAGGAAAGAAAAAGGCATTTTCAGAAGAAAACGTTTAAAAAAAGCAGAAAATGGCATTTATGGCATTTTGCCTGAACTTCCGGGCTCTAGTGATAAGAAAAGGCATAAAATCGTCTTTTATTTCGGACATAGCTAAACATAAAACAAATTTAAATTGCGTGAAAATAGATAAATTAGCAGTAAATGTAAGATTAAAAAAAATGGACACGGCTACAAAACGTGCTTAAGAAAATCGACAATCGAATGTGTGGGATGGCACAGGGGATAGAGCCTTCCTATTAGGCAGGGGTCTGTCCAGACATTTTGTGAAAGGTCTGTTTTTCGTGAAATTGTGAAAAAATTACTCACATTCTTTCAATCAGGGTCCGCTCTTATGAATTTGTGCAAATAGGGTCCGTTATTGCAAAAAAAAAAACTTTTTCAAGGAGTTTTTAAATTGTAAAGACATACATGATAATGCTCAACACTGTAAAATTATAATTAAAAAAATTAAATTTAAAAAAATAAACAACAATTGCTGCTTCTAAATTAGAGATGCAACATACAAATATTTGGTATTTAGCCTATACTGCTGAAAGCAGAATATTCATTTCGGACGAATAAAGGAAGATGTGTCTGCCGAAGACAAAACTTAATTCGTTTACATCCATCTTTCCTGTTTTCTGCCCTGGAAAGGGTTTATTCGATTGACAAAATAATCATGAAGATAAACATATTTTTGAAGGGTCCGTTTTTAAGTTAAAATATTCTGTGAAGGGTCCGTTTTTAAGTTAAAATATTCTGTGAAGGGTCCGTTTTTAAGTTAAAATATTCTGTGAAGGGTCCGTTTTTAAGTTAAAATATTTTGTGAAGGGTCCGTTTTTATGGAAAGATATTTTGTGAAGGGTCCGTTAACGGATCCAAATTTCTTCTAAACAGACCCCTGCTATTAGGTGACCCGCGTTCGAATTCCAGCAACGGCTGGTCGGTACGAATTCTGCATCCGACTTGGACGGACCACAGTGCTGACATGAAATATTTTCAGTGGTACAGATCATGGGTCCGTGAGAGGTTTTCGCGGTTTCCATGTAACGCAAATGCGGGTTAGTTCCAGCAAAAAGTCCTCCACGAATGCAAATTTACGCTTTTTCCTACCAATGCAAACGCGATTTCAAATTACACGTTGCGATTCCTATTTACGAGATTTAAGAACACACTGTTTCGCATTTTCACGATTTTATATCAAATATAACGTTTCGTATTCACGCGATTTAAAAGCTACTATTATGATTCGTTTTCAGGTGGCTTAAAAATTATACAACGGAATTCGTATCAACGCGATTTTAAAATCAAGCACTGAGACTCAAGCACAGAGATTCATATTCACACAATTTAATTAAATAAAATATCGCAACGATATTTTTAATGCTTCCTTACATAAAAAATGCTTCCCTACATAATTTTTTTTTCCTGCTCAAATTTCAGGTTTTGTTTCAAATATTTAAAAATTGTTTTTGTGCATAAAATTTTTGATTTTTATTTCCAGCTTACCAAACTCGTACATGTGCTATAAATCAATATAAAATTCTATAAAAATAATTTTTTTTTAAACCGTGATTTTCAAACAAATCTTGTCAAGAGTTAATCAATGCGTGCAGAAAGTTTTTTAATTGAGATTTTGTATTCGAAGAAAAGTTTTTCATTTTATCTAAGTTTTGATATGGACGTCAAGCTCATTAATCATAATACTTCAACAATAATATTCGTTTGTGCTTTTTTAAATAAATGTCTGAAAAACCTAAGTAATCAGACTCAGTGCAACTGACAGATTAACGTCGATTTTGTGCAGTTGACTTATCTTTCTCTGAATCTCTTCGTTTTTTTAAATCAAAGGTACAGATAAACCTTGTTTTTAATTTTTTTTTTTTCGTTAGGTACGTTACAATTTTTAACAACACTTTACACAAGTTAAAAAATTTTTACTGTAAATTGCAAAATATATCAATGTATCGTATTCTGATAAAAAAAAATTTTTTTTGATAATCAAAATTAAGAAAACGCGTTCAAATATATTAAACATTTTAGTCTCCTATTCACTGTCACTCGTCAACCCCCACGATCGTTTTGCAAATAATATTTTTTATTTATTTTTTGGCGAAAAACAGATTTGTAAAACAAAATCAAAATTATTCAATTAATAGATCACAAAATTTTTATTTAATTTTTATTAAATTATTACGATACATTAATACTTTTTCCTCTGTGATAAATAGCTTACAGTAAAAATGTAAACTTGCGGAAAATGTGAGAACTAATTGTAACGTATTTAAAAAATAAGAAAACAAGGTGTATCGACAATTGTTTTCTTCAATGATTCATAGTCAAAAAGAAGAATTTTTTTCCCCTGACTTTCCCTGTCAATTTACATTTAAAAAAAATCGAAAATTTAATGAATTTATATTTAATATGTGAGTTAAATTACTTTTAAAGACTAGACAATTCATTAAAAAAAATGAAAACTAAATTCAACAAGTACCTCAGAGTGAATGATTAAACTTAATTATTTAAATAATCTGATTTTCTGAAGAAAAAATTTATCGATTTAAAAATTTTATGTAAAAATCAACGATTTAGACAATTTGTTAGGTTTTAAATTTTTAGCAGTGAGAAAAAAAATATATTATCTTTATAAAATAATACAAAAAATTCAAGTTTCTCTAACTAAAACAGCATTTTTAAATGTATAACATTTACTTTAAGCATTGGCACTTAGAATTCACAATAAACAGATATGCAAACATTTCGGCTACTTGATCTTAGAAAAGCTCAGGTTTCTAATTGACCGTATTTTAGATTGCCGCGTTTTAATAAAAAAAAAATTATCAGGAGCTTTAAAAAATCTTTCTTAATTCTTCTAAATCAAAATCTTAATCTAAAGTCTTAATTCTTCTTTAATACCGAAAATCTCTGATGTCAATATAACACTTAAAGATGTTAAGTAAAATAAGCAGGAAAGGAACACAGTATACATAAAGTCATATTACAAATGTAAGTTAGCGAATGGACCTTGTTAAATTTGCATTAAGTACAGAATTCAGGGGTCTGTTTAGAAGAAATTTGGGTCCGTTAACGGACCCTTCGCAAAATATCTTTTCATAAAAACGGACCCTTCACAAAATATTTTAACTTAAAAACGGACCCTTCACAAAATGATTTTTCTTTTAATCGGACCCTTCACAAATTTGTTTATCTTCATTATTATTTTGTTAATCGAATAAACCCTTTCCAGGACAGAAAACAGATGGATGTAAACGAATTAAGTTTTGTCTTCGGCAGACGATTCTTCCATTATTCGTCCGAAATTAATATTCTGCGTTCAGCAGTATAGGCTAAATACCAAATATTTGTATGTTGCATCTCTAATTTAGAAGGAGCAATTGTTGTTTATTTTTTAAAATTTAATTTTTTTAATTACAATTTTACAGTGTTGAGCATAATCTTGTATGTCTATACAATTTAAAAACTCCTTGAAAAATTTTTTTTTTGCAATAACGGACCCTATTTGCACAAATTCATAAAAACGGACCCTGGTTGAAAGAATGTGAGTAATTTTTTCACAATTTCACGAAAAACGGACCTTTCACAAAATGTCTGGACAGACACCTGGAATTGTTAATTCAATACAACCAGCGTAGGTGTATACTCAAATATGAAAAAATTACAAAGCTGAGAAATTCATTAAGTAAATTTTAAAAAAAACTTTGGTTTAAAAAAATGCCTACTTCATTTAAAAATTTAATATTTTACTATAATCTGTAAATAGTTAAATATTTCTTTAATCAAATAATTAAGAAAAAAGAAATACTTAATAGCAAACAATAATCAATATTCCGCATAAAAAAAAAAGATAGAGAGAGAATACATAGAAGTTCACTTAACATTTGCCAGAAAACTGTATACAAATCGAAACGTAAAAATAAATATGTCTTATACACTAATAGTTTATAAAATTGAGTTATATTTGAGAGTCAATGTAATACAATCAAATGTGAATACAGGCTTAAAAATACAAACGATGTGTCACATGCTTATTAGCAAACGATAAATATGTTCCATAAAAAAACGGACACAGATGATCTCTTTACTGTTACCAGAAAATTGAATACAAATCGAAACGTATAAATAAATACGTCTGGTTAAAAAAGAAACTAATGGACAAACTTAAAGAGACAGGCACATGGTTGGCCATGCATTTTAAAAATCCTTGCTTTGGAAATGGTCCAAGAAGACCCAGAAGTTGGAAAAAGTCAACGTCGCGGAAAGCTGAAAGGATTCAATATGATTTAGAACTGCTCCAAGCACTTTTTTTTCTTCCTTTTTCTGGAAGAAACGTGACTGCTGGAAACAATGACAGAGACCCGAATTGTTTTTGTAACCATAAAAATTGTAGGTTTTGTTGTAAACAGTACCTCTGCACAGTTCGTTCCCCTGATTTTTTTTTCTTTTTTAAATTTGATACCGGATAAGAAATGACATTCACAGCATGATTTAAACGATTTGAATGAAATCATTTTTAGAAAGATCACTGATTTAAAATATTTACAGTAGAAAAATATATGGTCAGGATATAATAAGCATTAATTCCCATATAGCCTGACATATTTGTCAACAAATAGGGTGAAGCGAGAAATCATAAAATATTATGAATTTAGTAACAATACTTCAAAAGGCATATCATGCGCAAAACAAAGTATCATTCTTGGACAACGCGATAATTATCGAATACGATAACGCCACGAATATTAGCGATAATGATGATTTTTAAATGCAATGTTATCGCAAACATTGATAAATCTCATTGGGTAATAAAAACATAAACAAATGATACTAACACCATATAATGAGTATTATAATCATATAGGACTCCATTAGATCCAGCAATCTTCAAACACTTGACGATCAGGGGTGATTGTGAGCCCAAGTCAAATTTCCGGAAAATTTGACTTGACGGAAAAATGAGTAATGGAAAAAAATTTAAACAAGGTTTTTTTCCTTTTTCTCAATCTTTCTTAGTTTACTTAAAATATATTTAAAATTTTACACATACTTATACCAATTACACATACCTATGATAACCTGGAGAAGTAATTGAAATTTACAAATGTCTTTTTTCTTGGGTTTATGGTTATAATAACTACTTATTGATAAAAAAATTAATATTAATCTTGAATATAAAGCTTATAAAGTATCTGCCTCTCCCTTACAAACAAATAAAAAATACTGCGTTAAGATCCACCTTTCAAAATTTGATTTCCGGAAACTTTTGTGATCAGTGATTTTTTGAAACGTCTGGACCTTCGATCTCCGAATCACGGTTAGCGAAAAGTCCGGAAATCCGGATTTTTTCCGGAGCACAATCAGCCCTGCCGTTACTTCATAATCATTCTGTACATAGCATCAAAAAGTTAGAACTTCCCCTACAATAACAAGAATTTATTTCTCAGAAAAAAAAATTATTTCCTACTGTAAAAGAAAGGTCACCTGATGCGGAAACAAAAAATAAGTTGGTTACTTTGTGAGGTAGAATTTATTTTAGAGAGAAATAGCAAACAAAAGGTCAACTAGAACAACAACAAAATGGATTCATTTTTACGTCAAGGATGATTCTTAAATCCATAATTGAGGGGATGGGGGAGAGAAAGCTATTTTAACAACAATGCAAATCGTGCAAACGTTTTCAAATAACACGAAAGCCCTTCGATAACATCATATTCTTGGAAATATCTTTTTGTCGGAACTATTTGAAAGAAAGATCAGATTAGGTCAGTTCGAATTTTCGTAAACTTTCATTGCAAAATTTTAGAAGACCACAGGTTTACATTTGAGATTTAAAGCTATTAAGTTATGAGATCGCTTAACATAAATGGTTTAATTGAGGATTTCATAATTTTAATTCTGCTTTTCGAAGGTTCCTGCCAGCAAATGAATTCTATATTGATAATTATAGTAACAATTCACTGTTTTTTCTGTCTATGCTGCTAATAAAAATAAATGGGGCCAAATGTCACAATAAAGTCAGCAGTTTTTTTTTTTTTTAATCAAATGCAACTGTGATGAAAAAAATTTAATAAATGGAAATTTATCCAAGCTAAAATATGTAAACTCATGAAAATATGCAAAAAGTTTGAATTTTTGATTGAGATAGTAAGACTGTCCTTCGATTTTTGCTATCTCTTATTTTGAGTTTTTTATTTTAAAAAAATTAATGTTTTTTATGCTGAAAAGGCATTTTAAAAGTAAGTAAGCATTTGAAGTTTATGCATGGATGTATGCCACAAAATTTTAAATTTGAAAAAATTTAAAAAAAAATTTAAAAAAAAAAAAAACGAAGAGAGTTGCTAATATTTTTAATGGCTATCAGAAATTTCTGCTGGCTACCAATATTTTTTTAATTCTTTTAGCCCTGGTCATACATATTCTTAATTACTTTTATATCCTGTTTTACTTTACTTTAATGAAATCAGATAAACAAAGCCAACTAAATCACGATATGTTGCTGAAAAGTAAGTATATAAAAACAATAAAAGTCCAAAAGTAATAGAATATTAGTAACGCATAAAATGGTACTTCATACATAACTATTAGTAAAGTCACATAACTTTAATAAGCTATAATGAAATGAACTGGGTTCAAATCCGAGTGACGGCTGGTCGATATAAACTCCGAACCCGGTTCGCACCGACAATAGTGCTGATGTAAAATATCCTCAGTGGTAGACGGATCATGGGTTGGAGTTCCCTTGCTGTCAGACTAATTGCGGGTGGTTTTCCTCTCCAAGCAAAGCAAATACTGGTACGTTTCATTGAAAAGGTCTCCACGGAGGTAAAATTTCTCCCAATACTGGATCCAGGAATTTCCTTGTCTTCTGGATTGGGTTCAAATTACACGATTCGCACAGACCGACCACAGTACAAACGTAAAATATCCTCAGTGGTAGACGGATCATGGGATGTTTTCATTTTTTTCCTCTTCATGTAACGCTCATGCGGGTTAGTTCCATCAAAAAGTCCTCCGCGAAGGTAAAATTTCTCCCAATACTTGATCTAGGAGTTCCTTGTCTTCTGGATTGCGTTCAAATTACAAGGCTACGGAGTTTAACATTGATAGCCGTAAACCTAAAAAATTGGGTCGACTTTTTAACGACGGTTATAAAATAATATAAATAAATTATATAGTAAATCCATCCGGTCGAGAATCGGTAACATTTTTAATGATCGAGAAAAACAGGCCAATCATAGAAAAGTTGAGAAAATGGAATTTTAGTCAAATCTGGGAGAAAATAATAATAATACTTCATGAAATCACACGAACGCGAAAATATTACCCGCATGACACACTTCTAAAAACTTGAAACATTTTTCATTCAGGTTGAGAAAAAAAAAAGTTTTATTTCAATGACATCCTTGCCTGAGGCAAAATCAACTATTTAACTCGCCCCCGATTTTTAAAGAATTGAAAAAACTGCCACCAAAACAAAGTAAAACATATCTATCAAATACTAACATTACAACAACGAAATATAAATTTCACTATCTGGGTCTTCTGCTATTAGATGCACCAAATTTATTATTATATATTGCATAGATTCGAATCAACTTATGAACCGCAACTAACGACAAGAGCTTTGATGTTCAAATGAAGCGTGGGATTTGGAAAAATAATAACGGCAAATAAGCCTGTTTAAATGATTCACCAAGGTGAATAATGCTAAGTAGTGAGGTATATGTTGGAGGAAAAAAAACAGCCGCATTCAAAAATTAACGTCAATCACTGCCAGATGCACAAGCATTTGCAAACACGCGAAGCCCCAATTTAAAAAAGATTGGCAGAAAAAATAAATCAGTTATTTTGGCTGATAAGTTTGTTTATACAGCAATTTTACAGGAAAACAATGGTCCAATTATACAGTCTGAAAAAATTAAAGAGAGATTATTTTTTTTTTATCTTTTGATCATGGACTTAAAATCTTTATCCAAAAAAGAAATAGTCTTCATAATTTAATAGTAAAAATTGCGTCACAAAATCATGCGACTTGCTTGTAATAATATACATTAGAAAGAAAAGAATTTGTTACAGAATCCGCAGTACATAGGATTGAATATATGGCGTAACTTAATAATTTCAAAATTCTAGTTGCTTATATTTAATACAATGTACGAATTACATCAAATTAAAATTATGAAACTACAGGGCAGTCCTTACGCAGAAGCGAGCATTTTCAAATCATCTATTACAGCCATGTAAAAGAAATCATACGACTTACACGTCACAAAATCATAGGACTTGCTTACAATAATATGCATTAAAAAGAAGAAGAAAAATGTTACAGCATCCCCCTTACATAGGATTGAATAAATGGTGAAACTTACATATTTAAAATTCTATTTGCTTATATTTAATACAATGTTGCTTACTTAATTACTTACATAAAACTATAAAATTGCAGTGCACTGCATGCAGTCCTTACGCAGTAGCGAGCATTTTCAAATTATATAACATAGCTATGTAAATAACTTAAGTATCATTTGACAGTGTCTGATTCATTAGAACTAAGAGGCCTAGCACCCCCTTATTGCTACAAATATATATATATATATATATATATATATATATATATATATATTTAACCTTTTTTCTTAAGAAATGTCTATTAGAATAATGAGTTAACAAAAATTGCAATAAATATAAGATCAAAATTACTAAAATATCGTAATTTACTTACGTTGAAAATAATTTAAAGGCACTTATTAAGTAACAAGTAATTTTTTTTTTTTTTAAATTTATGACTAGGGGCCCCTCATTTCTAGATCAGGCCTAGATCATTTACCATGTTTTATTTTTACTGTCTATATAAAACTAATTGCCACACACGAAACCTAATTACAGAAGGCAACAGTCTTGACCACAGGACACAACTGGCCAATAAATCAGCAAAATATTGAGAGTTGCTGCCGTTTTTTGCTTGCAATGGAAAGAAAGCTCAGAGGTATTTCTTTCAGAAATATGCAGGCATAGATTAATAGTTAAGCCAATATCGACCTATATACTGCCAATATAGCTTATAGCGGCTGAATAAGGAATTTAAAATATCGGGTGAATCTAACAATTCCATATAGGACCGATATAGGTTGTAAACAGTCTGTAAAATATCAGGTGAAACTAACAATTCTTTATAGGACCGATATTGGTTGTAAAGTGTCTGTAAAATATCAGGTGAAACTAACAATTCTATATAGGACCGATATTGGTTGTAAAGTGTCAGCAAAATATCAGGTGAAACTAACAATTCTATAAAGGACCGATATTGGTTTGTAAAGTGTCTGCAAAATATCAGGTGAAACTAACAATACTATATAGGACCGATATTGGTTGTAAAGTGTCTGTAAAATATCAGGTGAATCTAACAATTCTATATAGGACCGATATTGGTTGAATCAGGTCATATCGGGTGAATCAGACCATTCTACACAGGGCCCATATTGGAAAATATCGCTTATTTAGGCAGGATTTGTGAATATTGGACATTGGACCAATGATGGGTCAAGTTATTTTGCTACTAGGGCAGTTATTTAATTAAAAATGTTTTAAAATTGACATTGCATTCAAATGAAAACTGAGTCTACTTTGAGATTCACATGAATAAAGCACCATTCTATTCACGTTGTAATTTTTGTGGCCATAATAAATAACGGCCATTTGTAATCTTATTGATCCAAGATTCGTGAATATTGGTTTAATGAGGGCCCAAGTTATTATGCTGCTAGGGCATCCACGAAACGTAACACAATAGACCAGATGTTCGTATCCATATCATTTGGAAACTCTACGCAAATTCGTTTTGAGACACAGAAGACTACTGTGTCTCGAAATGAACAAAAGAGTAGAGTTTTGTTCAGTACTAAAATTAATGAGAGTATTGTTTTTCCTTGATGGCCTCGATTTAGCAGCAAAAATAAGCTAGAGAAAAAATTTTAAGTAAAATTGTCTCCAGCTCAGCGCATAAATTTTTTTTTAAATATGAAACTTTTTAAAATTGTAAAACTCACGACACTATTTCACCAATTTCGTTCACATTCTGCATTTTGAAATTACATATTTTAAAAAGTAAAATGGTACACCTTTCAAAATTCTTTCGGCTTTATCATTAAACAAAATAAAAAAATCATCATCAAAAAGTATTTTTTGCATGGAAATTATTTTTAAATAAACCATTTTTTTAATTGTCGTGCAAAAATAGTTCGATTCGCTTAAAAAGCTCTTCGAGCAATAGCAAATTTAAAACAAATTAATATTTTCTTAAAAATAAATTAAAATAAGCATTAATTTGAAGAAAAAAAAGATATTCTAAATCAGAGAATGAACATTTATGTGTTTGATTTTGTAATTTAAAATATCGTGTGCAATAATTAATTAGCATGCTTAAGATTATCCCCTTTTAAATTGAGCATTAGTAGTGAAAATTCGATCATTATATCAAACGTTATTTAAAGTTGTTTTTTTTTCCTGCATAGGTTATTAGTTTTAAAGTAAGATGGAAATTAGTTGAACATGAAAGTAAAGATAAGATTTTTTTTTTTTTTTTAAATAAATGGAGTAGGTCTACTATTCAAATGAAGCCTTCATCTATCCTCAAAAAATAAGTTCTGATAACAAAATTTTTGTCTTAATTCATGTAATTGAACTCACTTGTGTTGATCAGCAATTTTTAGATCAACTTTCAATATACTTAAATCTTTGCTATTTGGGCTGACTAATTGAAATGAATGTCAAGATTAAATTTGTTTTCAAATATTATATCTACTAATTGTTAAAAGAGTTATGAAAACTGATAAATAATTCTTTAAAATTATTGAGAAGTACTTTGATATTGCGCATCATAACACTGCAATTTGAGACATTTATTATTTCAAAGAGTTTATTTTCACATCCATGAAATACCCAAATCAAAAACATCTTTTTTTTCCCCCTCAAACTGCCCAGGTGAATAAAACCAACTGATTGCTAATGAGGAGCCAACAATATCTATTCAGGCAGTAGAGTAGCTGATGCTCTAAAGCTGAAATTATTGAGCTAACTTGAAATATGCTCAAAACTACACAACATTTTTGAAATACGCAATATTTTCCTTAAAAATTTTAATAGGTAGAATGCACTTTAACAAGATATGTTAAAATAAACTTATATCTTTTTCATAATATTTTTAAGGACCAAGATGTAAGTAAGGTAAAAAAAAATATATAACTAATATATTAGTTACATAATAATATATTTTAATATATAACTCTTAAAAAGTACACTTTACATGTTATATGGTTCTGACATCCTTGAAAATAAGTATATAAATCACATTAAATCATCATTATGAAAGCATAATTAAAAAATATATACCTATTGGGAGTATATTCATGTATGTTAGTTACGCATGTGTTTATGTACTAAATTCCATGTGTGTATTTAAAAAAAAATTTAGATAAAGCTACTGGGTTAAAAAAAAAAACAGCAGGTAATTCAAACTGTAACTGTATTCAAATTAAATGGCACAATCTCATTAAAATTATAATCTTAAATAAACAAATGCAATTTATTAACTGATTAGCTAACTTACAACTACAAAATGATTGCTAAATATTTATTGCAATCTTCCATTAATTTATCAACAAAAACAATAGGTAAATCAACCTAACTGATATGAAACAATTGTGAGATAGATCAAAAATATTAACCAGATAAACTTTTGATAGTGCATGGCTTTTTTTATGAGATACATAAAATATGAATATGTGATAAGAAAAATTTTCTATGACAGAAATGAAATGACACAGGGGTGGTGTAAAAAGAACTTTTAAATTTTGGTTGCACCTACACATTGAAATAAGAGAGCACAAATGAATCATTAAACAAATGGAGTCTGTGATGATGTTTTGTATTCTATAGCAATTTAAAGAGATACATGTTTTTATGCCTTCAGTCTGATTCATTTAATACATTTCTATACAAATATTCCATTCATACTGGTAAGAATGAAATAAATTATAAGAAAATATGTTCCAAAACTTGTGACTTTATTGGCCAATAACTAATTCACAGCCATTAAAAATCACTATTCTTTATCTGTGTATAAAAAAACCTGGAAAAAGAAATTATAACAAAATTGCTCAGCACTCACCATAAAATTTAAAAACAATGTTTGTTTTTTTTTAAAAATATATATAATTAGATGTAAGAAACATTTACTACTTTCTATTTATTTTATTACTCAGCTTAGAAAATACAAAATTTAATGAAAATAACTTCATTTTGCCAGTTTATTAAAATAAAATAAAAAATTTCAATAATCTTTGAAAAATATATAGAATTTCGTTGCCAAAAGTTTGAAATAGTTGTGTTAAAATTATTAATATTTGAAGTATGTACTTTCCCAATTTAAATTTTTTTAAATATATTTATTGCTTTCGATGAATATTTTGAAAAAGCATATTTTTGACAGCTTATCATTAACAAATGTATGTCTTTGAAACAATATTGAATTTCATAGGCAGTACTTAAGATTGAAATGGTTCTATTAAAATTATGAAATAATTTGCTACTTCCAACTTTCTTAACACCACTTTTTTCACTATCACTGGGAGGAGATTCATTTATTATTATTATTTTTATCTAATTTAAAGTTTTACTCAGTAAAAAAACACTATAAAAGCAACATATCTTTGGAGCTTATTGAAAACAGTGAAGAAATACATACAATAATCTTTTAAAATAGCACATTGAATGTCATTGTCAAAATTTAAGTTGGCAATGGGTACATAATACTTCCATAATTTTTCATTTCAACTATACTAATATTTTTGGCTAAAATCAGGACTAAGAAGCATGTTCTATTTCAGTACTATTATTTTATTGCTACTAATTAAAAGATTTGAGAGTAACACATGTTTAACAGCTTTACAAAAGATACAAGAGTAAAAAATCTTTGAAACAGCACTGCCTCCATTCTGGAAAATTAAGTTTGAAATAAGCATGTTGACTTGATGATTTTCAATTTCAACTCTACTAGTTTTTTACTGAAACCAGGACAAAGAATCATGTTCCATTTTATTAATATTTTATCACTTCTAGTTCACAAGAAACTTAGATTTCAAAAAAATTTTCACAACTTATCAAAAGTTGTGTAGTAATCATTTCAAGAGCATTGATTTCACTTTCGAATACTGAGTTTAAAATGTGACAGGACAAAGAATTATGCTCTAGTTTACTATCTTTTATTGCTTCTTGTTTACAAGAAACTTCGATAGTAATATATTTTTTAACAACTTATAAAAAGATGTGTAGTAATCGTTGAAACAGCACTGATTTTCTTTTTAAAAAATTAAGTTTGAAATGGGCGTAAACATATTTAAGAATATAAAATTTTTAAAATTATATGAAACATAAAATTTTCTATTCCACAATGTGGCTACCTTTTCCAAAGAAACTTAAAGTTAACCATATTCCAAATCTCGGCATAAATAAGTTACTATACGAATAATAAAAATCAAATAATAGAGTTTTAGGGTTTGAATTCCATCGACCTGACAGAAGACCGAATATATTTTCCATCTTTTTTTTACGGAAAACTTGGAGGGAAAAAAAGCACATTTTTGACAGGTGACCGGATGTTATGGAATGTCAAAACAACTCCATACCTGATTTTCCTATTAAAAGAAATAAACGCGTAAAAATGTATTTCGTATTTTAACAAATCTGAACTATTACATACCTCTTCACTTCCACCAAAGTGTTTTCGAACAATGTCCCGTAATTGATTTACAGAAATAATCCCACATTTTAATTCATCACATAGATCAAAAACTTCTCGGAGTTGTTTCACTAATTCCTCGTCGGCACTGGCCATTTGTTAAGCATGGTTTTTAGCACATTCTTCAAAAATTAACTTTAAAAAAATTGCAGACAAATTCAACAGAAAAACACTGAAACACACACAATCAAAACATAAACAAAGCTTA